>NC_073312.1:7224024-7539858 GCF_027595985.1 Sorex araneus
TAGAGTGTTTGCCTTGCACACAGCTGACCCGGGTTCGATTCCCAGCATCCATTATGGTTCCCTGAGCACCACCAGGAGTAATTCCTGAGTGTATGAGCCAGGAGTAACCCCTGTGCATCGCCGGGTATGAACCAAAAAGCAAAAAAAAAAAAAAGATAGAAAATAAAATAAAGGTTTTAAAAACCACAACAACACTAACCTTTTTTTTTTTTGTAATGAGAAGTATTGATCACCCAGAATTTACCTAGGAAAATTAAAGCAAATTGTAACCTAACAGATGATCAGAGAAAAGAGATTGAAGAATCTATCATTGGCGGGGGGGGGGGGGCTAGGCAATAGGGATCCTGTCAGGAGAGATCAGAGAAAGCAGAGGGAGGAATTATGAAGGAAGCAACAAGGTTTCCGAGAACTAAATGTTGCTCTTCAGACTGTCAAAGCTCCTGGATGCTTAGTTCACTGACTGGCACAGCAGTCATGCCAAGACCTACTTTGAGGGTACTTCTGATTGCTGAAATAAAAAGAAAACTCTAGAACCTTCCAGAAAGGCAGGAAAAGAGGTTGTATGCAATGAAACGGGATAAGAATGTTATTAGACATTTCCATAGCAACAACACACACTTTACAGTAGTAGGAAATTCCCTTAAGTAGTAATAAGGGAAAATTATTTTCAGTCTAGAATTCTTGGGGACTCGAGTGAATATAGAAGAAAATCTTCTTGTTGTGTAAGGACTCAAAAAGATTTGCCTAAGATGCACACATCCTCAGAAACTACTAAGATTCTCTAGCATGTTGACAAAATGAGAGGGCCAAACGCAAAGCAGAAGACATTGGCAGCAAATGTCCTCAGGTAGGAGAAAGGGGACCGACAGGCTAGGATCTTGGCAGAGACAGTCCTAGGGGACAGTCAGCAAGCACTTGAGGATGGTAGTGTGAAGAGGTGACCAGCAAAACCAGAACTTAAGACGATTGTGATGGGCTGAAACCTTGTCCCCAGATCTGTGTTGAAATCCTCGGTTCCCCTGCTGGTCTGAAGAGGTGGGGTCCCAGAGGGAGAAGGTCCAAGAACAGGGCCCACAGAAATAGAGTCAGTGGCCTCTTACAGGGACTCCACAGAGCTCGCTTGCCCTTTATTTTGCAGTGTGAGGGTGCAGTGAGTAGTCAGCCATCTGCACCCTGGAAGGAGGCCCTCAGCAGCTCCCACCCTGCTGGCTCCCCGCTCCCCTACTCCAGCCTCCAGAACTCTGAGAGAGAAATGGCAGCTGTTTATAAGTGATTCCATCTGTGGTTCTTTGTTCCAGCAACTTGGACTGACCAAAACACAATGGTCCAACAGTTTGTGTATTTAAAAATGAGACAAGGGGTGGGGGGGGGCCTGGAGTGATAGCACAGCAGATTGGGGGTTTGCCTTGCACACAGCCAACCCAGGTTCGGTTCCCAGCATCTCATATGGTCCCCTGAGCACTGCCAGGGGTAATTCCTGAGTGCAGAGCCAGGAGTAACCCCTGTGCATTGCCGGGTGTGACCCAAAAAGCCAAAAAAAAAAAAAAAAGAAATGAGACAGGGGCTGGGAAGATGGATCAAAGGGCTGGAATGGATCCTGGGGTCACTGAGCACTGCTTGGGGGCCCCCCTCCCCAAATGTAGCAAACTTTTCCGTGAGTTTAGGAAGGAATTGGCAATAATACGATAGAAAGGTGTGCGCGTCAAGGCCTCAACTCCAAGGAAGACAAAACACCAGTAGCCGGAGAGAGAAAACAGACATGCTTTCTCACCGTTGCAGGTACAAACATGACAAATAGGTGATTTGACCAAGAATTGTGCTACAACAGTATTAGGACTACTGGAGGGGGTGCCTTGGCAGTGAAGCTCAAAGAGCGAAATCTTCAACCTCCACAGCTGAGTGTCACCAAGTATTGCTTCATGCTGATCATTTAAGAAACCGTGCACATTGGAGTAAGCTTAGGAACGTGCAAGTAAATGTCAGAGAATATAACTCGGCGGGCCAAAAGTGAGCCCCCCTACCATTGGAAACAGGAGAACGGAGGGGGGAGGTGATGAAAGAACATAGCTACTCCTGGATCTATCCCTTTTTCCAATATAACTCTGAAAAAAAATATATTAGCCCAAATCTTTAAAAACCCACGAGGAATTTTAAGGTCATTTCAAAGAGACCCCTCAGAAGACACCCGGAACAGACTAAACACATGAGCAGCATGCATACCACAAGACTAGGATGGTGTCACAGCGCCCCGTGCAGATGGCAGTCATCAGCGTAGGCCCTGGGTTCCTGCCATCTCACAGCCGAGCTCTGTGGGCTCGACCATTCCTCAGGTCCTGAGGTGGAGGATGAAAATTTGACTTCACTATCCTCAGGCCACAGTTACAAACATCAGTGTGTATCTTATGATTCCCACCTCAAAAGCCAAAAAATATTGACAAGCAACTTGTCCCCGTTGGAAGGGGCATGATCTCATATTGCTAGAACCTCGGAACAATTCGCCAAGTGTGTGATAACCATACAACAGATATTTTGTCTTGGTCCCCAAACCAATTTCATTTTGCCTTATTCATGCTTCTGGAGGCAATTTAAAAGTTCTTGAGGGGCTGGAGCGATAGCACAGCGGGGAGGGCATTTGCCTTGCATGCAGCCAACCCAGGTTCAATTCCCAGCATCCCATATGGTCCCCTGAGCACCACCAGGAGTAATTCCTGAGTGCAGAGCCAGAAGTAACCCCTGTGCATCACCAGGTGTGACCCAAAAGGAAAAAAAATACGTTCTTGAAAACAGTATTCTCTTGTGCTTTCTTAATTCAGTCCCTCTGGTGTTAAGAAATGAGTATATACTCAACTCCTATTTTCCTTTCCTTAAACTTTCTCTTTTGTCGTGAGAATGCCACACAGTCAGAATGAGGCTATATTGAACATCAGGAGTTTTCCTGAGGAAAGTGGTAACAGGAAGAGGAAATACAACGAGGTCCTGTCTGAGATGGGGGTGTTCTAAGTGAACACGTTTGCTGGCTGCTTTTATTCTACAACCCCCATGGCCTGAAGGACCTTTGTGCAATTTCAACACATCTCTTCTCAGAGTTGAGATAAACAATTTCACATCTCCTGCTTTGCAAACAAATGGAAAAGGCTTCTGACAGAAAATGAGGTGGGTGTTGAGTGCAGGCAAACATCTCACTGCTCGGTTTTTAGAAACACCTTCATCCAGAAAGATAGATTAATGTCACCATTTTTGGATGCATCTTCAAGAGCCAAATCCGTTTCAAAGTAGACACAGGCGAGGAGGCAATTCTAAAATTAAAATGCTGAGATACAGTTGCAGCAAAATCACTTTCCCTTCTTCTCCGGACACAACAGATCACAGGGCCCTAATCCACAGAAGGGAGACCAGCAGAAACCCCACATCTCGTGTGGCTGCTCTAGGACAGAGAAAAGTGAGGGTCTCTTCCAGGCTTACCCGCAGGAAGCTCCTCCCTGGCTCCTCATGTCATCTGGGCATGTCTGGGGCTTCGGTTACCAACTTTAACTCATTTTTTGTTCATTTTCATTTATTTTGTTTTTCAGTTTTAGCTTTTCCCTCCTTTTATGTTTTGATTGAATCGCAGTGAGATACACCGTTACAAAGCCGTTCCTATTTGGGTTTCAGTCATACAATGTCCCAGCCTCTGTCCCTTCACCAGACTACATTTCCTGCCACCAATCTCCCCCAACTTTAACTCTTTAACTCAGAAAAGTGCTTCATTGACTCAATATTCTGATGAACTCAGCAAAGAGTTTCAGAAAGCAAAACTAAAGCCATTTTTGTGTGTGGATGTTTTGTTTGATGAAACTCAAAGGAATGCTAAGATCCAGCCAAGCTTTCTTACTGCAAAGAGTGAAGGAAAGACTGAGGCGATCTCACTGTTTCGGCCGGGGGGAGGACACTTCTGAAAGGCAGATTAGATCCTCTGAGGATGAAACTTTGCCCCTTAGCAACACTTGAACACTCTCAGATGAACTTAGCCAAGAAGCATCTGAGGGTTCGGGAATAGCTAGGGGGGTATTGCGTTGGCAAGAAACCCAGCACCGGGGCTGGAGAGATAGCACAGCGGGTAGGGCGTTTGCCTTGCACGCGGCTGACCCGGGTTCAAATCCCAGCATCCCATATGGTCCCCTGAGCATGGCCAGGGATAATTCCTTAGTGCAGAGCCAGGAGTAACCCCTGTGCATCGCCAGGTGTGACCCAAAAAGCAAAAAAAAAAAAAAAAGAAAAAAAAAAGAAACCCAGCACCAGGGAACTCTCAGGAAGCAGCTTTGTCAGATGCATCAACATCAGCTAGAAGGATTCTCACCTGAAAGCTAAGCCCTGGTTGCTGCTGGCTACTTCCTGGTTTCCTGGCAAGGGACCTCACAGAACGGAGAGTTACCCTCCATCCGATCACTATAAAGTCACTGATTTCCTGTTGGCACTCTGCCAACAGGAACCACAAAGCCAGTCTTAAGTTTCTCGTTCCCCAAATGTCAGGCTCCACCCAGAGACAGCGTTAAGTTTCTGCTTCCTCCTGCAGCAGGCTCAGCTGAGCGAGTGAAATGAATTGCTGACTCTGTGTTTATGACTTCCAGAGACATCCACAGCTGACAGGTATCACATCTGTGGGTGGAAATCTCCACTTGGCTAAATTTTGCTCTGATCCATGATGCAACAGAAAACCTCGGCTTTAAAATATTCTAGCTCAGGGGCCAGAGAGAGAGAGAGAGAGAGAGAGAGAGAGAGAGAGAGAGAGAGAGAGAGAGAGAGTACAGCAGATAGGGCACTTGCCTTGTATGTAGTAGACCCAGGTTCAATCCCTGGCATCCCATATGGTCCCTGGAGCACAGTTAGGAACCATAAATTCCTGACTGCAGAGCCAGGATCTCTGGATCTCTGAGAATCACTGGGTGTGGCTCAAAAACAAAACAAGGAAACAAAACCAACCCCCCAAAACAACCTCTGCTTTAAAGGGGGAGTCAAAACCCTGCCAGCACAACAGATGGGCCAATGGGCATAAATATCCCTTCTAGAAAAATCTGGTCCCCTCGCCCCCGCAAGGGGAGAGGCTTTCTCACCTTCACTGTCAATCAGAGTCTTTAGGGCTCCACACTGGTGTCTTGTAGTTTAAAACCCCAAGTAGTTACCTGCTGACTTACCTGGGAAAGAGGTGTGGTAGGACCAGAGCACCCTCTGTCGAGAGGAGGAGCTGAGGGGGTCCTTTCTAAATATGGGGAGCAGGCAGCAGGCCCAGTGATGGGATCCCCCTCCTGTCTGCTCCTGTCTGCTCTGCTCCTACCTTCAACCCAAGCACTGACTCGGCCCCAGCTGTCCTCCCTGGCTCTGTCCATGGTGCAGTGACCAGGACACTGGGTTGGTTCTTGGGGACTCAGGTTCCCCTCTAGTGCTGTCATTGCCCTGGCAGCTCATTCCTGCACCACGGCTCTCTCCATCCTCCTTTGTATAAAAAGGACATGAGACTCCCTCCCACTGGGCATACGAGGAGAATGAAGGTGCTGAGGGGCTTGGTCCGGGACCTGGCACACAGTGTGATAAGCGGGTCACTTTGCCATGGTTGCTTATCTATTGATGCTTCAGTGTTGTTGAGCTCTGCTCTGCGCAGATGATGGGGACACCAAGATGAAGCCGACACAGCTGTCCCAGCAGATGACCATAGTCACTGCATGGGGATAATACCTAGGGACCGTGAGGATCACATCTAAGACCCCATCTCACTGCCCAGACTCCAGACATCATTTCAGGGTGTACATACGAATCCCTGTAACAGGGACTGGCCCTGGGTAAACAGGGTGAAGCAAACATGCCACCAGGATTTAAAAAAGTGACAGAATAAGAGAGCAAAAGCATGGGGGCAGGGGACTCACAGGCTCGTGGGCTGCAAACCCTGCCACCATCCACGTACAGCCGTTATTGCTTAGACCCAGTAACCATGAGGAGAACAACCACATTTGCCTAGCTATCCTGGTCCACCAAGACTTTTACATATCTGAGGGCCTTAGTTAATTGGATAAACATTTTTGTTTTTTGCTTTTTAGGTCACACCTGGCAACGCACAGGGGTTACTCCTGGCTCATGCACTCAGGAATTATTCCTAGCAGTACTGGAGAGAACATATGGGATGCCGGGGATCGAGCCCAGGTCGGCCACGTGCAAGGCAAATGTCCTACCCACTGTGCTATCGCTCCAGCCCTTTTTTGTAAAGGGCTTTCTCAAGGGGAAATTCTTTCAGGAGGGGGGGCAGAGATGGAGCAGACCCAGGACCCTCCCAGGGCAGCATTCCACCTCTAGAGCCGGGATTCTCACAAACTCCCCTTCCTGTCTGTCTCCTTTATCTAGTCCCCAACATCCACATCCTCTACCTCCACACCACCCCCAGGCCCCTGCATGTGGCAGCTGCTGGTCCCTTCTGAGAACAGCTGTTGGCCTTTCTAGCATCAGAAAAAATAATCTGTTAATGGGAGGTTTTACTACCTTCTTGGGAACCTGGGTGAAGAACAATAAGTAGCTTTTAGAACTGTATAAAGAAGGAGCAGAGAGGTTTCACAAAGGGAAGGTTTTGTGTGTGTATGTGTGTGTTTGTGTGTGAGAGACAGAGAAAGAGAGAGAGAGAGAGAGGAAATAGCAGGGGTCCACTTCACAGAGTGCTTGGCCAGTGCATGTTGATTGGAATTAACAAATAGCTCTCACAGATGAAGTTTTGTGTCTGACTAATGGCATTTATTCCATGCCAAGAATAATCAGGAACCAGGGATACAGCCAGTAATCAGAGAGCCTGGAGGTGCCCAGCCCCCTCCAGCTCCCCCAAAGTCCGGTCCATGCTTCCCCAGTGTGCCCTGTGGGAGTGGACAGCTACTTCGATACATCTTCTGAGTTAACTGCAGCTTTTTAGCGCTGAAAGCCCTCCGGTCCTTATTATTTTATGCTGGAAAATAGGAGGGCCCAGGAACAAGAGATGAGTGAAGTGGTGGGCTGGGAGTGAGGAAAACGCGGGCTGACTTGGCTACAGGGTTAATTTTGTTTGATGGATGGGAGCCAAATGCCCTAGGGAGCTGGAGCACCAGCACTCGAGACTCGGGGCCTTCAATTACCCGTTGAGAGGCTCTTAGGTCTGGAGACAGTGGGTGGCTTTGCCGACTGATCTTCATCACTGGCTCCACAAGGGCATCTCAAGGGCTCTCAGGGAGCCATGGGGAGCCGCTTGCCCCTCCCCCTCCTGCCCGCTACCATTTGCCTGATTACAATTCCCTTTGTTTTTTAAAGGAGACGTTCCTCTGACTTTTAACATCCCATAGAGAAAAGGAACTGAAAACAAATATTCCAACAAAAAAGAGCTTCTTTCACTATCATGTACCCCAACACTTACTTTTGAGTCCTAGCGTCGGGTGTGTGATAGCCCCACCTCTCTCCGGCACCAGGGGAGCTGTCCATGGTACCATTCCAAGTGGGTTGAGCTCACGGGTGGTGACTGTGGCTGTGTCACTCACCCCTGGTGAAATCCCTGACTGTTCTCTTGAGTGCCCTTCACGAGAGCTGTCTGGGACAGGATCCTCGATGTGTACAATTCTCTCTCCTTCATCGTCCTTAGGGACAGGACAGATACACAGCGGTAGGGTTCTTCCTTTGCATGTGGCTGACCCAGGCTCCATTCTCAGAGCCCCATATGAAGTCCTTCCGGAATTAATTCCTGAGCGTAGAGCCAGGAGTAAACCTTTAGTATCACTAAATGTTGCCCCCAACCCAAAGGGAAAAAAAGAACATGGCCCTTAGTGCCCATCTTATGCAACCCCAGAAGGCTAGAGATAAGAAAAGGGGAGCAAGGTAGAAATTGAATCTTGTTCGCCTAACGCAATTTAAGTCTTGCTTTAATTGTGCTCCTCCTCTGTCACCTATGACCCACCTCTCATCCACCTTGCTTGGGAGACCAGAAGTCCTGGCTATGCAACCCAGATCATGTGCTATCAACAGCACCGTCTCAGGCTTGCAACATGCCTGCCCTCATTTCCCCTCCAAACCAGTTCATCTATTCCACCTATGAATTTCACTCCCCAGTTATAAACACGTGCTCTGGGACTCCAGCCACCAATCGCCACACGGTCATGTATGCTCTGAGAAGGGGGTGTTGAAACCCCATTGATGTGCCAGGGCAGGGAAGAGAATGACCAATTGAGCAGGCTGTCCCCTGTTCACATGGCTCAGGCTGCCCCCTGTCCCTGTGTTCTGCACAGCCAGCCCACCCTTTGACTGGAGGGGTGGGAGAGGCAGATGGGGCGGGAAGTTCCAGGAGGTTGGAGAGAAGGCGGGTACCAGGCTATGCAGGCTCTAAGAACAGCCTGGGGAAGAGAGGAGGAGATATGAGTTTGGCACCTCTGAGAGACCATCCTGGTGGCATTCGGGAAATAGAACTGGGGAGGGCAGGTAGCAGTGACAGACGGAGGGGCTGCCCTGAGGATGTGACTATGATTTCCTGAAGCTCCCGTGCAGTGAACAAACACACTAATATATGGAAACCATAAACTGTGGGCCGGCTTTATGGCATTCTTTACGCAAAGGAATTTCTAGCATACCACATGTTCTTCCCTTGCTCCATTAAACAGAGCCTTTTCTATGAGTCCTGCCCAGAAAAACTGAAATATAAATACTAGTTGTTTAAGGGGGAAAAAATCTGCAAAAAAAAAAAAACCGACAAAAATGTCTTTACATTCCCAAACTTTTCTCGCTACAGATTTAGCTTTCATTCAACAATTTTTTTAGATACAACTCGTGACAAATGCTCTAATTGGAAAGTCTGCATGAGCTGTGGAAGAGACATTATATCCAGCATGAGAATCTGGTCTCAGAGCCATGAAGCAGATCAGAGAAATGGGAGACCAGATCCTAGGATAAATCTTTCCCAAAGCCCAAGAAGAGGAAAATCTGTGGATGTGTATGGGCAGTGGAGGTAGACAGTCCTGGGGACCCCCAAACGTGACAGAGAAAGATGGAGGCAGGCTGGACATGTAAGAGTCTGTGCAGGAGAGGAAGAGAGTTGTAGGGGGGAGCAAAGATCAGACAGCAAAACCGCTGGGCTGGAGGGACATGAAGTTGCCATAGTGACCTGTAGAATCACAGCTGGGGTCTCTGGACTACCTGAGTACTTCTTACAGACCTCCCCCCACCAAATTTTTCAGTTGAATTGCAAATGTGATCACAAAAATAAGCTTTTCAAGTGTAATTATTCAGGGGAAATAGAAAACTAATAGAAAATACAAACCTCAGTGGAACGGAGCTCGCTTCTGGGAAGGCGCAGAAGAAAGATTTGTAGTGGGAGGCAGGTTGGGGTCGTGGAAATGTGCTGACTTCTCCTTCTTTTACAGGACCCCAAGCCCCAGGACAATGCTTCATTGTAACTTGCTAATGGAGAACCCGAGCTCTAAAATACACCTTAGAAGCTTGGTGCTCCAAGAACAATTGCTACAGAAAGACCTACTGCAGGTAGCTGCGTCTTGCTTTCCCCAGGACCCATTTCTTTCCCCCAAACATCCTTGTGCTCTGCCCGCCCCCCATGTCTTAGGACATGCTCACGGAACTGGGTCCATGGCTTCCTGGACACCACAGCTTTCAGCTAAATGATACAGCCTGGAAACCCAAGGGACACAGGCTCAGACACAGAACAAATGTTCTGTTTCCATGGCAGGTTCTGGCCATCAGAAAACATACCCAGTGCTTCTATGAGGACATGGTTGTTTGTGTACATTCATTTTTTCCTTCACGCCTCTTCCAAACTGCTTGCTCCAGCTCAGGGTTACTAGTGGCAGAGGCTCTCCCGGAAGCTCAGGAAACAAGGCCCCATGTACCCCAAACAGGATGCCCCTCCATCAGCAGGCCCTCGGGTGTCACTCACCAGTCCTCCTGCTCAGACTTCCTCAGTCACACCACCTTCCACACCAGTCCACGGGAACAGGACACAGGCAAGCTGCGTGGACTCACCCCTACTATCCCAGGATAGACTAGGAAGTAAGTCTGGTTGTTGCTCTGAGGACAGACATCCCTCCTTCATTATGCACTGAGGCAAGAGGTTTATGGAGGTTCCATGCTGTGTGCCCTTGTGTGGCCTTTTAACCCCCAATCCCATCTTCAGGGGAGAGAGACGGGAAAGAAGAGGTATTCCTATGTTTGTGAGAACCACTGGCTGGATAATCTCAAAGTCATAACTTGTTCTTTCCTGACTTGGTGCCCTGATGTCCTCTCACCTGGGAAGTAGATTAAAAACCCTGATGAGGAGTTCATAGAACAGCAGGTAAGGCACTGACCTAGCACGCAGCAGACCCAAGATCAATCCCAGGCATGCTGCATGGTCTTCTTAGACCCACAAGGAGCTATCCCTAAGTGTTGAGTCAGGACTAAGCCCTGAGCACCACTAGGTGTGGCCCAAGAACCACAGCAAAACAAATACGCTGATGATAAGGCATTTAGTTGGCCTGTCTCTAGTCTAAGACATCTTTGCAAAGCCAGAAATGCGGTTGTATGTGAGATACAGTCACTGGTGACTCACTCTGGGAACAAATGAGGATAAGCTATTTGGAACCCTGTACTCATCTGCAGGAATGGACAAAGCAAGGAATGGGGTGGGGCAGGGCAAACGTGACTGATTGGCTGGAACTAGGGGACCCCATGCTCCACGCGCCTGGACATGACTCTTTCCACGGTCAGCATCCTCTGAGGCACCAGTCTTTATTTGGGAAGTCAGGAGACCAAGACTCAATTTTTCTAACTGGCTTGAACTGGTTTGAAGTTACATGCCCAGTAAATGACAAGACCAAGGTCCCCTTTTCCTAATCCCCATTTCCACTCTTTAACAGTAATCATGGGGCCCAGGAGATGACTCGGTGGCTGAAATAGCCTGCCAGGCTAGCATGAGCTTGTGAGCGTCATCCCTGAAGGCACTGCATGAATTGAGGTGATCCTGAGAGACTGAGAGACGTGGGGCAGAGTGACCTGGGCAGTACAGAGCTATCTCTGGATAAACTTTATTTGGTAGAGGTCATAGAATTCTTCTGTTTTTGTTCTTTTTTTTTTGGCGGGGGGTGGGGGCACAGCCGGTAATACTCAGGGTTTCTCCTGACTCTGTGTTCAGGGATCAGTCCTGGTGGGGCTTGGGGAACAAGACCCGGATCAAACCCGGATCTGCCTCTTGCAAGTGCCCTACCCACTGCTCTATCTCTCAGCTCTGAGGCCACAGAACTCTTTTTTTAAAAAATATATTTTGGGGGTCACAACTGGTGATGTACACTGGTTACTCCTGGTTCTGCACTCAGGAATTACTGCTGACGGTGCTCAGGGGACCACAAGGGATGCCGGGGATTGAACCCAGGTCAGCTGCCTGCAAGGCAGAACTCTTAAGGTTAAGACTCACCCAGAAAGTTCCCCATTTTCAAGCCCCTCCTGAGTTGGCTTCAGAAAATTTGCAAACACTGCTCCGGGGCGTCTAGGCAGAAAGAATGAAAATCCCAAATAGGCAAGAAACACACAATTCAAAATTTCCAAGGGTCATTTGTTAAAATCAAACATAATTATACATAGCACGATTTCCTCTGTAGAATTGGGCGTATTATAAAACTCTGAGGCCATGAAGGAGCCAGTCTCGCCGCGGGAGATCTCCAAGGCATGAGAGTTTTATTAAAAAAAAAAGAAAAAGAAAACCAGAATAGGTAGCTGCTTGAGCACATGGGAAGCAGACAGCTGGGGGGGAGGGGGGCAGTGGTGACCTTTGTCCCTAAGGTACTCAGGACTAAGAGCCATAGAGCACAGTGCCATGCCTCCTCACAGGTCACGCCGAGCCTGACCTATACGAGGACCGGCTATGCGCCGTAGGAGTAGTGCACATGCTTATTAATGGGCAGGGCGGGAAGGAACCATGCCGGGCCGCGTTTACACCGTGTCCTGTTTGTTCAGGCTTATTTAACAGCAAACAAATCAAAGCTAATGGCCCGAAGGAAATGAACACCCACGCTCATGAGTGTGGTGGGAACCGGCACCGCTTCCCTGGGTGGGAGATGGCCCTGCCCCCAGTCGTGAGCTCCTCGCCCCCCTCCCCTGCCAGCTGGCCTGGGGGAGCACTCAGCGTGGGGGATGGGGGTGGGCACACAGAGCCTGGCTAGCAAGCTTGGAGGGGCTCAACAAGCAGCCAGTCCTGCCCCCCTCAGTTCTGGATCCTATGCCGGGGAGAATCATCAGTATCCTGTGGGTCTCATCTTCTTCTGGAGAAGGCGGGCAGGGGGGAGGGGGCCGCGGGGGAGGGGCAACACCTGTGCGCTCCCCGCATTGCGCCCAGAGCCAAGCTTGGGGCTCCCACTTGGTAATGGTGAACAGCCACCTGTCAGTGGTGGCACGCACGAGCATTCAGAGGCAACCCCGAGAAACGACACGGCTTGCTTCAGGTGCAAGCAGGACGGCCGTGTCGGTGGGGCAGGGTGCCCACGCACTTTGATTTACCCTCCCAACAGGCCTCCGCGCGCGTCTACCGGCTTTGTGTTTCCCGGGGCGCACAGATGTGCGCATGCACCTGTGACGCCTTGGCCTTTGCTCCTCCGCTCTGTCCTTAGCTCTTTCGGGGACCTCCCCCAGGACTCTGTAAGCTATCACAGGCCTCCCAGAAGCACCTGCTGTTGTTCAGTCATTCTAGAGGCGATGAGGGCCTCACCTCTGAGGACAGAGTAGGCATTATGGAAAGGTAAGATGCAGAGCGTTAAGTTTTGGGCTGGAGAGATGGTACGGCGGGTAGGGTGCTTGCTGAGCCCAGTTCAAACCTCAGCACCACGCATGTCCCCTGAGCCCCCCCCAGGAGGGACCCCTGAGTGTGTGTAGCCAAGAGTAAACACTAAGCACCACTGATGGTGGCTCAAGATCCTCTTTTCTAAAATGAAATAAAATGAAAAAATACTCAGTCCTGTCTGAGTACCATTCTGGGACCTTCCCCAAACCAGCTCAAGGTGAGGAAATCTTTAACTCTATGCTCTCTCTCCTCTCTTGTATTTCTTTCTTTTTCCTTTCTTTTTGGGTCACACCCAGTGATGCACAGGGGTTACTCCTGGCTCATGCACTCAGGAATTACTCTTGGTGGTGCTTGGAGGACTATATGGGATGCTGGGAATCGAACCCAGGTCAGCCGCATGCAAGACAAATGCTCTACCCACTGTGCTATCTCTCCAGCCCCCTCCTCTCTTGTATTTCTTAAATGAAGCTTTCAAAAATAAAATACAGGGGCTGGAGTGATAGCACAGCAGGTAGGGCATTTGCCTTGCACGCGGCCGACCCAGATTTGGTTCCCAGCATCCCATATGGTCCCCTGAGCACCGCCAGGAGTAATTCCTGAGTGCAGAGCCAGGAGTGACCCCTGAGCATCGCTGGGTGTGACCCAAAAAAGCAAAATAAAATAGAATACAGTACACAGTCCTCTCCCAAGAAACATGGCATCTAGGTGGAAAAAAAAGTCCCCCCACTGAGAAAAGAAGGTGACACTAGTTCAGTGGTTAATCACGGCATATGATTACAGATAATATTGATTTCGCCATTGTTCTCAAATGTATCTTTTTAAATATAGACAGATGTCATGTCTCTTACTCAAGAGTGTGGTTCTGCAAGCTGGGATGTCTAGGGAATTTTCTAGAAGGAACAGTGCCCAAGCTCTTCCTGGGGGTATAAACTTGACTTTGAAGGGGTGGCTCCTGGCAACAGGGGGCTTGGAGAGGGATGCTGTGCTAGAAAGAGACATGGGGGGTGACCCCGATAGTCTTTATTGCTTCATCTTGACAGGAGGAAGCATCTGCTCTCTGAGAGCTGAAACGGGGATTAAATGATACAACAGGCACATGGGGAACCCAGGCCAGCTACAGCCAACAATTGGCAGTGACACCGATAAATAGGACTTTTCTACTTACAAAAACAGTGCCAGGAGGAAAATAGGTTTTGTGCTGAGGCAAAGTCTCTCATGAAAACACTTTGATTTTTTGAGAGAAAAAATGAAAGGCACCAATCCCTGTAGCTTGAACTTTCTGGCTAAACACACCATAAGTCAGACACAGAGTTGAAGATGGTGGCTTCAACTCTTGCTAAGGCCGGGGATGAAAACTTTGTCTTTTTGCACATATCATTTCAACATTGTTTTGTATATAAAATAAAGAGTATATGCTTAAAATCAAAGGTTGACCTTGTAGCAAGAATTAAGTATGGCATTTTCCTTTAACAATGACGTGGTTTGGTCAAAGGATCTAGAGAAAGAAACCATTATGCAGAAAAACATAATCAGAATTTGAAGAGGACATGATAGGGACAACATGAGAAGATCATTGCACAGGGGTCTAGAATCCACAGCCTGAGAAAGAATTCCTCAGCTCTGGCACTTATAACACCTATAACCAGTGGTGGCTTTAGGGCATGATCATCGTGGCCACCCCCGGTGACAAACTGTCACCTAGAAGAGAAAATAGGCTTGCCACTTTGTTCCAAGGAGCAGAAATTAGACCTGTCTTAGAAGCCTTCAAAAGAGACAGCTAAGACGTGTTATCTTAAAAGTAAGTGGAGGAAACCAGAAGGTAGAGAGGAAAGTTTCCTTCTCACACTTCTAATGATGACAACGTGACAACATGCTGGCTAAGAGAGATGCTGGAATACTCTGGAAGCATCTGGTCGGTTAACCAGCTGCTGGGGTTTCTGGCCTGATCTGCCAGGGTGCTGGGCTCCTTCCCACTCCCCTCCCCTGCCCATCTGTGCTCTGCAGGACAGCCAGAGAGCTTTCAAAGGGCAACCCCGGTTTCTACATGCACTTCAAACATTTTCATTTCGTGAGTCACAAGTTTATCTTCAGCTGAGAATCAGCTGGCCGTCTTTAAAACCTGGCTCCCCAGGCAGTACCAAAATAATACAAATAAGGATTACTGAGGGAAAGGCCCAGTTCTCAGCATTCCCAGAGCTTGCCAGGTGCTGCTTGCGTATGCATGGTTGTGCCTTCAAAGGCCCTGGTCAACACAGAGTTGCAAAAATTGTATAGAACGGCCCCCTCTGACCTCCCAACCTCCTCTCCCATTCCAGACTCCTGGTTCTCTCTATTTTCCAGTCACACAAGCCATGCTTTGGTTTCTCGAATGTTGTCACTCCTCTTAACATAGGACACTGGCACGTAGGGTTCAACTTGGGGGGGGGTGCCTTTCCCTCCCCATGTGGCCAGGCCACTTCTCAGCTACATCTATGTTCAGGCCTAGATCCTTCCACTGTAGATGGAACAACCACTAAACCCCTGTGTCACATGGTCTCAGAACTCAGTAAGACTTGACCTATAGAGATAAGTGCCAGTTATTAATATAAAACCTGTTTGTGTAAGTGCCAGGTGAATGACTGAACCTCCAATTAAAATGTAACCTGTGGAGAGCACAGAACGATATGCCACAGACATGCCTCCAGACCCCACAGCAGGCTGTTTCGTTTGGACCAACCTGGAGCAGGGTGGGTGAGTTCCCCTCCTGATCCTAATGGAGCCAGTCCAGGCAGCTGAAAACCTCCAGAACTCAACCACCACCATGCTCATGGCTGCTCTCCACACGCTCAGGCGAGCCTCACCCGTGAGTGAATATATTCCTGGATTGCACAGCCACAAATGCAGCCACATGACATCTCATACTTTATACCACAAGGCTCAACCTTTAACAACATATTATTAATCCCTTATAGAAGGGCTTAATGGCTCCTGAGTGAAATACAACAGTCTTCACACACACACACACACACACACACACACACACACACACACATACACTCATACATGAATGTAAGCTTTAAGACTAGAGAGATAGTACAGTGGGTAGGATGTTTGCCAGCTCAGGCATGAATTGTAGAACCCTTCATGGTCCCCCCCAGTCCTGCCAGGATTGATTCCTGAGCAGAGAGAAGTAAGCTCCAAGGGCTCTGCTGAATATGGCCTCCAAACAAAAACAAGAAGAGAAGGGAGGGGGCAACTCTACGTGTTTTGTTTGCCTTGGATATCAGCAGCTCAGACATTGGCAGGTGGTAGATTTGGTGTGTGGTAGAGTCGGTGATATGGATTCATTTCCAGCACCGTTTTAACATGACAGATCCCCCCTCTCCCAACACATCTACCGATCCCAACCTGCCATTGGTTCTATGAACTCAGCCTTTGGAGCCAGACCCACCTGTGTTTTAGTCAAGATGTAGCAATTTTGTAGTGATTCTAGGCACAGTACTTAACCTCCTCTGAACCTATTTCCTTCTATGTAAAAGAAGATTCATGTTCATTTTATAGAGTCATTATAAAGACTACATTGTTTAGCCTAATTCTTAGGATGGGATATGAATGAAAGGGTGGTTTGTTGTTATGTTCTCCCTCACTCAGAATTCTTCAAAGGCTCTCCCTGGCAAGATGGATTAAGACTTTACTAAATCACACCGGAGGTATCATGCATTTTCTCTACTGCTTGCCACATTTTCATTTCTTTTTAATAATTTTATTCATTCTCAGTTATTATTTAGTGAAAAAGTAAACACTTCAAATTCATCCTCTTACTGCTCTATAAATAGGTGAGGTTCATCTGAAAATCAAAAGTAATAGGTAGCGACTATGAAACATTATTACATTCCTCTACCATTAGCATTGTAGCACTGTCGCTGTCACTGTCATCCCGTTGGTCTTCGATTTGTTCGAGTGGGCACCAGTAACATCTCCATTGTGAGATTTGTTGTTACTGTTTTTGGCATATCCAATACGCCACAGGTAGCTTGCCAGGCTCTGCCGTGCAGGAGGGATACTCTCAGTAGCTTGCCGGGCTTTTTGAGAAGGATGGAGGAATCGAAGCCAGGTTGGCCGCGTGCAAAGCAAATGCCCTACACGCTGTGCTGTTGCTCCATTATAGTTATAAAATGACACTACCAACTCAAACACAGAGATTAGTAGCAGTCTAACATAGAAAAATAACCCAACTCTCTGCCTAACAGTGCCATGTATAAAAACACAGAATTCTGTATCCAGCCCTGTATTGATCTTGCACTTACTAGTCTTTAAAAACACAATAGTTTACACTTAAACAAAAAGAAACAGAGAACTCAGGGCTGGGGAGATATTACAGCGGGTAGGGCGTTTGCCTTGCATATGGCCAACCCAAGTTGGATCCCCAGCATCCCATATGGTCCCCTGAGCACCACCAGGAATAATTCCTGAGTACAGAGCCATAAGAACCCCCTGAGCAATGCTGGGTGTGGCTCTCAAACAAACACCAAACAAACAAAAGAACCAGAGAATTCAATGCTGCCCCAACTACCAACACTTTGCTAATGCTGGTCCTTCTTTCAGAGTCCCTTCCACTACTCTCTGCTCTTCCAAACACCCTCATTCTTCACACTAAGCTTAGAATTTATTTTTTTCCCTTTTTGGGTCACACCCAGCGATGCTCAGGGGTTACTCCTGCCTCTGCACTCAGGAATTACTCCTGGCGGTGCTCGGGGGACCATATGGGATGCTGGGAATCGAACCCGGGTCAGCAGTGTGCAAGGCAAAGGCCCTGCCCACTGTGCTATCACTCCAGCCCCTCAGCTTAGAAGTTAGCTGCTTTGTTAAATACTTCCTGAATTCCAGCGGGAAGGACCCTTCTCCTACACTTCTTCTGGACGAAGACACAATGACACATGATTACCCTCCTTCTAAGAAATGCTCCTAGTGCACTGTCATTGCTTTGGTGTCCATCCACCTACTAGACTGCAAGATCCCCTGGACCAGAGGTCATCTTGCATCCATGGACTCTAGTGCTATCTTGGCACTCTGGTGTTTTGATGAATATGTGTTAATGTAGGAATGGTGTGTGTGGGGGAAGATTCAGATGTGTTTTTTTTTTTTTGGCTTTTTGGGTCATACCTGGTGATGCTCAGGGATGACTCCTGGCTCTGCACTCAGGAATCACTCCTGGTTGTGCTCGGGGGACCGCATGGGATGCTGGGAATCGAACCCAGGTCAGCCGAATGCAAGGCAAACGCCCTACCCGCTGTGCTATTGCTCCAGCCCCTCAGATGTAGTATTTTAAAGTCATTTTTCAGTCTGATTTTTAAGTGCCCCTTCCTAGAATAGACGTCTTAGCGGACTTAGGCACCATAGAAAGTCACTGGCACAGACTGGAGCTCTGCCACCCAGTTTTCTTTGCTCTGACTCAGGCTGATGCTGAGGCAGGAAAGTGATGACTTCCACACGGGAGTTCTCAGCTCCTGAAGGACCCAGGTAGATGCCCCACGCCAGGCCTGGAGGAGACTGGGCAGCCCTGGCAGAACACATCCTATGGAGCACATCCGTGTCTTGCTGGTGAATCACTACATTGAGCCCAGGCAAATCCAAGGGGAATAATTATATTCTTTCTCTGATATCACTTTACAATCGTCTCCCTGGGCAAATAATCAGCCAACGATGCTCAGTTTTAAAGTCAGTCCTTCCAAAAGGTGCTTTGAGAGAAAAATTGCAATTTCCAGACCATTTTCATTTACACACCGCTCAGAGGAAGGTTGCAGAAAACCTGCCCCAGCACTTACAAATAAGAAAGAAATGGCTTTCTTGGCCAAGACCCCGAGTCCGTGGATCTGAGCTTCTGCAGTACTTAACTCCTAATGGGCTCAGAGATGGCTGTGCTCTAAGAATTCAAACGAGTGTAGATTCATGTTTTGTTGTTGCTGCTATTTTGTTGTTCGGAAAGGATAATTTTCTCATATTAAAACTACATACACATTTCAGTGTCGTTGCCATTAAGATTCATTAAGGTTCAGTAATGGAACTGGCTGAGAGCTCAAAATCTGCCTGCTCTAAAGCAATAATCATCACGGGCAGAGATTACATTATCAGGGCACAGAGGACCCGCCAGACTGCCATAATTTGAAAAAACAGTCCAAACACGCATCCGTTTGGAAACCAGAGGGCCTCTCTGTATGGATGAATTCATCGTTGTCATCGAATCTTTTCTGAACCTTTGACCTTTTCATTTCTGCACGGGAGGTAGCCTTGGACAGATCCAAGTAGGAGGTTCTGTTTTGTGACCCCCGCCCCACCACCTCAGTCCCGTGGGTTTCCAAGTGAACTTGTCTCCGAGTCAGCAGAGTTAAAACAAGCTTATTACACCCACCACCAGTGTTTCTAATTTAGTGGGCAGAGTGGGGACTGGGATTTGCATTTCTGGCAAGTTCTCTGGGAAGAACAATGTATTTTTTACCACCTTCCCAGGGGATCCCCAAGTATAGCTCTAGTAGTTGGATAACCATATGCAGCTGGTACTTAGCCTGACTGTGCATTGCTATCACCTGCGGTGTTTGAGACTTCCTAAGCCTCCTCCACATCGGGCTTGGCTTAATTGGGACTGAAGGACATACTGTCTAAAATCAACCTCCTTGTAAGAATAGTAAGTGAGCACACACACACACACACACACACACACACACACACTCTATCTCTCCTCTCCCCCCGCCCACTGCCCTTCCACACCTTTTGGGCATTATAGTTTGCAATACAGGTACTGAGAGGTTCCTTCCTTTTCCAGTTTTTCTCCCAGAATGATCATTTCCAACCATTTTTGTCATGGTGGTCTCTTTTCTATCCCAACTGCCTTCATCCCCAGCATTTGAGGTAGGTTTCCAAGTGGGCCAATCCTCCTGGCCCTTCAAATAAAAACTAAAAAAAAAAAAAAGATTACATATGTGTTTGTCTCCACAGTTCCCGTTGTTGCTAGAGAGAGGAGTTAGGGAAGCTAAGGAGAGAAGGGAGGTCTCTGTCAATCCTGTGAAGTGACAATCAAGTTACATCTCTCTTCACTCGATTTGCACAGCCTAAGAATTACCCCCCTTAGCCCACCAAGTCTCAAGGACACCATCAATCATAGATTGGGATGGAATTTATCACTTTCAGAACCCAAATGGGAAATGGTGCGGCCTCCATCTGAATACCAGATTCTTGTCTTTGCTGAGAGAAAGCACTCAAGGAGACTAAGATGAGATGAAATCAGAGGGATTTGGTAAAGAACACAATGAGCACTGGGTCCAGGCACTCCCAAGGAAAGTCACACAAGGAAAAAACATGGGGCAAAGGTTTTTAAGGAATGGACTAATTAAAGGAAAGTGAATACATGTTAGAGTTGGGACATAAGTTGTATGAACTGAGTAGTGCCAAAACTGCACATGCAGAGAAACTACATGCTTGCTCATACATCACTTGAATCATCAGCATTTCATGGAGCTAAGGTTCAGGTGAGTTCATATGTATTTTGGACTTAATGTACCCTAAACGCAGTACTATCTCCTGGCCCAATAATATATTTATTGTTCACATAAATCTTTATAGGGATGTCTCTCTTAATTTCTTTTGGTGGTCTGAATTTCACTCTCTGATTAAATTTTCAGGAAGAATCATCATGAATCACGAATCACGAAATCCCATTGATCGTCAAGTTGCTCGAGTGGTCTCAGTAACCTCTCCATTCGTCCTATCCCTGAGATTTTAGAAGCCACTCTCTTCTCGGCCTTCCCGACGGTGCTGCATTGGAGGCTCTTTCAGGGTCAGGGGAATGAGATTCAGCTGGTTACTGGCTTTGGAATATGGATACACCATGGGAAGCTTTCGAGGCTGTCCCATGTGGGCAGGAAGCTCTCAGTAGCTTGCTAGTTTCTCCCAGAGGAAAACGTAGGTTATAAGATAATTCGTGGCCGCAAAGTGGCCATGCGCTTCTGGGACCTTGCTTTTAAGTTTCTGGATGTTGGCCGTTGATGGGATTACACACACCTGGGTTCCTCTGCCAGTACCTTCATGCGTGAGGCTTGTCTGAACATGTGGAGAGGGGCCTCGAGCATGGCTGTGGCTAGGTTCCGGTGGTCTTTGGCAGCCAGGAGCACTGCTCAGGCTGGGGATGGAAGCTGGAGCCCATCCCCTCCGAGGGGTCCAGGGGAAGACAGCCAGGCGTGTGGGCAAGAGACTCTCAGGAAGAATCATATAAACAATATTTCCTCCTGGAAATATGTGCGGGGCATATACATGATAGAAGTTGGGTTAGCTACATGCAAGGCAAGCACCCTATTTGCTATACTATCTCTTGGGCCCACATTAAAAAATTTTATTCCTCATTCTTTCCTGATTTTGGTGCTTCCTTTCTGGTTTTTAATTATTCTAATGATTCTAATTCATAGGGTTCTTTTATGTCATGCATCAGTTTCCAAATACCACTCTGCTCACTTTGAAACAGTGGGTGATGGTTCTGGGCTTGCTTTTCTGATTTACTTCTTCCTCTTTAAGGATATCATTCTGTTCATTATTTTTTTAAACTTACGTACTAGACTCTGTATAGTTTTGACCTTGAATTATACTTGTTGCTTATTTTTATGTGAATTTAATTTCACCTGAACCTTTTATAGGAGACAAGATTCAGACCAGCTCTTCTAATTTCTCAGTTTTCGCTTCCAGTTGTTATCTCAACTGTGCAAAATTTTAAGATGACTTGCTTTCAGAGTTTTGCTGGTGGCAATTGTCTTGGTTCCCTTTGATGTGGAATTTCTCTTTCTCTTCCCTTTTATGCCACTCAAGTTTTGTTCTATTTCCAGATATTTCTCCTATTAGTGAGAATCTGTCCTGGAAGGAAGTATAATGCCAAGCTCGGATGGTTGCTTCATTCCTTTCGTAACTTGCAAAAGAATTCCTCCACAACCCACCCCAGTTTTATTCACTCCTAATACATTGTTGGGAATTCTCCCATAAAAACTGTATCACTGTCATCCCGTTGTTCATCGATTTAGTCGAGCAGGCACCAGTAACATCTCCATTTGTCCCAACCCTGAGATTTTAGCAGCCACTCCTTACTCGTCTTTCCCAACAATTGGAGGCTTCTTTCAGGGTCAGGGGAATAAGACCTGTTATTGTTACTGTTTTTGGCATATCGAATATGCCACGGGGAGCTTGCCAGGCTCTGCTGTGTGGGCAGGATACTCTCAGTAGCTTGCCAGGCTCTCCGAGAGGCATATATATTTATTTCCCTCTATGATGTCCAGGAACACGTTCATGAGAAATTTGCTTGAGTGCACATGTGCCTCTGTTCTAAGGGTGTTTTCTGTCTATCACCACTTTTGATGGTTATGAAAATTTGCGTGTGCACTGCCAAAAATATATAGTTATTGAGTACTTGAACATTTCTAGAGAAAACAAGAAACAAAACTCTAAGTTCCAACTTAGTTTATTTAGATTTAAACTCAAAGAGCTATAGGGGTTCTTGGTGGGCACATTTTCCAGCACAATTTTAAGAAAATATAAGTGCTTGTACTAACTGACTTTTTGTTGCTGGGCTAAGTTGTGCTTCTAAGAGCCGTACAGATCAAGCATCATGTTCTGCTTTTGGTGAAGTTACAGTTTTTAGCAAGGCTGTTAACACCAAGTCTCTGCATTTCCCAGGCTGAAAAACACCAGTAGCCTTGAGTAAAATACTCTTCAGCGTGTAGTACTCCTCAAGATAACTGTTGTGAGTTTCTTATGGTCAAGACATTTGAAGGGACATTTTTAAATGTAGGCTACTATTTTTTCCCAAATAGTTTTTCACTATTACAAGTGATAGAAGAGTTGGTGTTAAATTTGCTTCAGGAGCTGGCGGATAGGGCATTTACCTTGTACGCGGCCGACCCAGGTTCTATTCCCAGCACCCCATATGGTCCCTTGAGCACCGCCAGGGGTAATTCCTGAGTGCAAAGCCAGGAGTAACCCCTGAGCATCGCTGGCTGTGACCCAAAAAGCAAAACAAAAAACAAAATAAATATGCTTCATTCCCTGTACATATCAAATGCTCAAAAATATGTATTAGGACTCAATGATTTAGTATATAAGTCAGCCACTATCAAGATGCTAAATCAGGTTTTTTGCATATTTCTTTGAGTGGTTCTGTGACCAAGAATGGTTGTTTCATTTTAGAAAGCATTGGCGGGTAAGGCTTGGTGCTGGAGGGTGGGAGTACAGCAGGTAGGGCATTTGTCTTGAATGCACCCGACCTAGGTTCAACCCCTGGCAACCTCTAGAGTCCCCTGATCCCATCAGGAGTGACCTCTGAGTGCAGAGTCAGGCGTGAGTCCTGACTCTATCGGGTATGGCCCACCCCCCAAAAAATGCATGGGGAGAGGGCATAAAAGCAACAATAATATTTTATGACTTCTGAAAATTACATGAAATTCAAATTTCCTTGCCCATAAAATTTTGTCTTGTTCTCCTCCCAGATCCCCCATTTTCCAGTAGGTAGACAGTCACACCCACAAACTGCCCCCATGCACACCCATCAACAGCCAAGATCCAGAGACTATAAAACAAAGCTCCCAGAAACGACCTCTTATAGCCTAGTTCTCCCTCTTGGAGAACCTGGCAAGATATCGAGAGCATCCTGCCTGCACAGCAGAGCCTGACAAGCTCTCTGTGGCATATTTGATATGCCAAACACAATAACAACAATGGGTCTCATTCCCCTTACCCTGCAAGAGCCTCCAATGGGGCACTGTTGGGAAGAATGAGTAAAGAGAGGTTGCTAAAATCTCAGGGCTAGGACAAATGGAGATGTTACTGGTGCCCGCTTGAGCAAATCAATGATCAATGGGAAGACAGTGATACAGTGATACAGTGATTACTTTTTTGGGAGGGGGAAGTCACACCCGTTGATGCTCAGGAATTACTCCTGGCTCTGCACACAGGAATTATACCTGCCAGTGCTCAGGGAACCATAGGGGGTGTCCAGTATCAAACCCAGATGGGCCACGTGCAAGGCAGATGCCCTACCTGCTGTACTATAGGAACATAGCCTCCCTTCCTTGGCTTGTATTGTCTGCAGTTGCTTCTAGACTCTGCAAATGAAGCAACGAGAGACACTTTATGGCCTGCAGAGCCCCAAATATTTACTATCTAGTACTTCATGGAAAAGATCGGCAGGTCTCTGAATTAGTTAATACACTCCATTTTCCCCAGAAGAAATTTATTTGTGTTTCACATGCTAGAAGAAATTACTCATTTTAAGGAGCTTCTCTTTAGCTGCTACCAGAGAAAATACATTCTATGCCCAAATATACACAGCTGGGTGTGAGGGAAAAGCAACTGCTTTAATGGAGTTATTAAAATTGCAACCAAAGAAATAAAATTTCCCCAGAAATTCCTTTAAGCTCATGAAACTTGAGAGAAACCAAGAATTTAAGACCACATTTATAATCTGATTTCATAAAATATGCCTGGCGTGAAGTCATTCCAACATGCTTTGGCAGAGAAAACATTCATTTCTACCTCCCATTTTGGGGGCCCCAAAGGCAAGCATGACTCGTGGTATTGTTAATCTTTGAGAAATCGGAAGGAGCCTCTTCTGAGCAGTTTAGATGTAAAGAGAGTTCAGC
The DNA here is from genome assembly GCF_027595985.1 of Sorex araneus. Classification (NCBI taxonomy): domain Eukaryota; kingdom Metazoa; phylum Chordata; class Mammalia; order Eulipotyphla; family Soricidae; genus Sorex; species Sorex araneus. The sequence goes on from NC_073312.1 coordinate 7,248,457, forward strand.
GTTAGCCCTGAAGAAATGGATCAGGGAATAATTCCATCTCTTGTATATCTGTTTGTCTGGAGTCTTTCTGGTGGGAGGCTGGTAGTAAATGTTTTCTGTCCTAAGAGCAGACAAGATCTTAATTGCCTGTTTGACCTCTTGCAGTTTTTCCCCAGGCACAAAATTTAATGCATTCTGTTTTGATATTGATAGTCTACTCATGAATATTTCTGGTAGTACACAATGAAATACTCTAACATGCAAATAATTGCACATGCTCTTTGGCAATTATGTATTGTACCAAATGCTAACCATCTCAATAAATCACTGTATCACTGTATCACTGTCATCCTGTTGTTCATTTATTTACTCGAGCAGGTGCCAGTAACGTCTCTATTTGTCCCAGCCCTGAGATTTTAGCAGCCTCTCCTTACTCATTTTTCCTAATAATTGGAAGTTCTTTTTGAGGTCAGGGGAATGAGACCTGTTAATGTTACTGTATTTGGCATATGAAATACGCCACGGGGAGCTTGCCAGGCTCTTCCGTGTGGGATCTCAATAAGTATGATGGCAAATAAATGAATAAAGCTATTGACAACATGAATCAGGATAGAAATAAACAATTTGAAATGGCACATTTTTTAATGATTGCAGCGCAGTGAAGCCAATATCAGCTGGTGTTTTGAATTGTCTGCACCAGAGAGTGGCTGGTGATCGGGTCCATTTTTTAAAAAAATTTTATTGAATCACCATGAGATAGTTACAAGCTTTCATGTTTGGGTTACAATCACACAATGATCAAACGCCCATCCCTCCACCAGTGCACATTCCCCACCACCAACATCCCAGGCATACCTCCCCCTTTCCCACTCTCCCCCTGCCTCCATGGCAGACAATGTTCCCCATACTCTCTCTCTACTGTTGGGCATTATGACTTGCAACATAGACACTGAGAGGTCACCATGTTTGGTCCATCATCTATGTTTGGCACACATCTCCCATCCCGGCTGGTTCCTCCAGCCATCATTTTCTTCGTGATCGATGGGGTCCATTTTGAATTTTCATTGGCAGCCACCGATTATTGCCAGAGTATCAGAGAATAATTTGGGATATCCTCCTTTGTTTTTGTTTCCTTTGTAGGCAAGGGAGGACTATACTATGGTTTGCAAAATCTTTCTAGGAGGAGAGCAATGACCAGAGATAAAGTATGTTTTAGGCACTGGGGGAAGATCTAGCAAATCATTGGAAACCAGATGTGATAAATTTTCTGAGCTCAGATGTCAAACCTTGTGGTTTATGAGGCTGTGATGGGCATATTAAGGGAATGATAAGCAAACCCACAGTGCTTGGGAGTGAGCAAGATTTAAAGTCCAGTTTTCTTTTGCCAATACCAGTTGTGTATTTTTTTTTTTTTTTTTGCTTTTTGGGTCACACCCGGCAATGCACAGGGGTTACTCCTGGCTCTGCACTCAGGAATTACTCCTGGCGGTGCTCAGGGGACCATATGGGATGCTGGGAATTGAACCCGGGTCGGCCGAGTGCAAGGCAAACGCCCTACCCCCTGTGCTATTGCTCCAGCCCCACCAGTTGTGTATTCTTGGGCAAGTAACTTAACCTCACTCATGACACTGAATAATGGTCACTACCTCTTATGACATGTGAGAGTTAAAATAGATGAGGAATATTCATAACTGCTTAACTCTGGGACTGTCACTTAATGAATGTTGGTGATCAGGGAAATACTGATGGCACAAGTTATCATCCTAGGCTATATTTAAAGATTTAAAGATTCCTATCGGGTAGGCAAGTTAGTCTTAATTGTAAAAAGACAGCCAGGACTCCAGAAATCATTGAAATGCAGAGCTGTGCTGGGGGGTGGGAGTAGGGATGGAGTTAAGAGGGGAGAGAAGTTAGAGGAAAAGACTAGTATAGAATAGCAAAGTTGATTTTCAGCAAACGGAGAGTGGGAAATGGAGAGAGCCTGTCTCTCCATTTGAGAATCAGGCTCCACTTGACTTCCTCTACATGTGTTTGGGGCAGACACTATGTTTTCCTCTCTTCAATGTGGATGCTCTCGATCTTGCTACCTCCTTGACAGTGAGACCAGGGCTGGCCCCTAGACAAGCCTAAGGTGGGCCCACACCCTATCCTCCTTCCAGGAGAAAATCTGCATCTCGCTTGAATGTCACATGATCTCAAGTACAAACGTCACTCTACCATTGCAAGTCAAATCATTTTACTAAGTTCTAACTTTTATTTATTTTTATTTTTTTATTTGTTTATTTTTGCTTTTTGGATCACACCCAGCGATGCTCAGGGGTTACTCCTGGCTTTGCACTCAGGAATTGCTCCTGGCAGTGCTTGGGGGACCATATGGGATGCCGGGGATCGAACCCGGGTTGGCCATATGCAAGGCAAATGCCCTACCTGCTGTGCTATCACTCCGGCCCCAAGTTCTAATTTTAAATAGATAGTTGTAGTAGGGGGCTGGAGCGATAGCACAGTGGTTGGGCGTTCGCCTTTCACGCGGCCGATCCAAGTTTGATTCCTCTGCCCCTCTCGGAGAGCCCGGCAAGCTACTGAGAGTATCGAGCCTGCACGGCAGAGCCTGGCAAGCTCCCCGTGCATATTGGATATGCCAAAAACAGTAACAATAAGTCTCTCAATGAGAGACGTTACTGGTGCCCACTCGAACAAATCGATGAGCAACGGGATGACAGTGACAGTGACAGTTGTAGTAGGATATTCTTAGGGAGGAGAAAGAAGTTTCCATATTAGATCAGGGGAAGATGCTCCTTAAACTCAAGGCTGTCTGGAGCATTCTGGCGGGTAGGAGATTAGAAAACCAGCTGAGGGGAGAAGAGGAGGCACAGAGCAGCTGTGGGCTAAGCAGCCTGGTAGAGAGGAGCGGTGAGTAGGGTGAGTAGGGGGGCTTTGCAGAGAACTGCTTTCATTTCCCTGGTGCTCGGGCCTTTGCTTATTGCAGAGAGGGAGCAGGAACAGACCCGGGGCACGCCCCAGAGGATATTTACTTCCTTTTATCTTTGGTTCCCTTTCTACATCTCTTTTTAGCCACAAGTGGGGAAATATTTCAACTATTTGAAGAAATGAGGCAGGGAATTTTCATTTGGACCCAAGAAAATGAACCGCAGAGATTGACTATAAACTCCAGAAAGCCAGCAAAAGGTCAGTTTTCTGCTATTTTGCCTTTTATGGTGTCTCTTTCTTCTTCGCAGGGAGCTGTAGGAAATTCACTTCAGGAGCAAGGAAAGACTGGTTGCGAGTCTTATAAAACCCATAGCTCTCAGGCTGCAAAGAGCCCACCCGGCAGGACCAACCCAGTAGATCCCGGTCTCCTGATGGTCAGGCTGCTACTATCCCATGAGGGAACAGAACGACCTTTTGACACAGCTGCAGAAAAGAGAAGATATCTGGCAGGGTGAACTATCTTTGTGTTCCCTCTCCCCTTTTCCTGAGTTACGATCCCAATTTTATAGTCCTCACTCACTAGGAGTCTGTCTCTCTCTGTGGACCATCTCCTGGATGTAGGCAGGTAGACAGGGAAGGGCCCGATGGCAATAGAATTCCTGGAAAGTAATAAAACCAATAGAGCTCCAAGGCTGCAAAGAATCCACCTTGCAGACACAGGAACTAAAGCCTGATAAGATTTCACCTGACACCAACAGACCTAGAGAAGGTTGGACCCCACTCCAAGAGAAGCTCTAGCAGGAACAAAGCAGGAAGGGAATTTCAAAGAAGACCAACAACCACTCCCAATCCTACACTCTTGGCAACCACCCTAGCAATGAACTCTTATCCAGGTAGAAGCCCCACGTGGGGCAGATTGGAGAAACCCTATAAGAGCCACTTTGAACAAAGGAAATGCATGTATATGCTGCTTGAGCCCATGTGCTGCTTGTGTCCACACGACCAAACATATGTGTTACCCGCACATCCCCTCTTGAGATATGTACTGGGGCTCTCTCCATTCTTGGAGAAGTCTGAGTTCTCTCTCTCTCTCTCTCTCTCTCTCTCTCTCTCTCTCTCTCTCTCTCTCTCTCTCTCTCTCTTTGCTTTTTGGGTCACACCCGCTGATGCACAGGGGTTACTCCTGGCTCATGCACTCAGGAATGACTCCTGGCCGTGCTGGGAGACCACATGGGATGCCGGGGATCGAACCCAGGTCAGCTGCATACAAGGCAAACACCCTACCCACTGTGCTATCGCTCCAGCCCTGAATTCTCTCTTAAGAGCATTATTCTCTCTCTCTCTCTCTCTCTCTCTCTCTCTCTCTCTCTCTCACTCTCTCTCTCTCTCTCTGTCTCTCCCCCTTTTGTTGCCCTCCTTCCCTTTCCCAAAAGCTTCCAAACAAAATCTGTTTTTCCTTCCCAGGTTATCTTTTTCTGAATTCTTTTCTGTGAGATGGGACAGTGACCTCATGCCTGAGCATGACCCAGGACTGGCTTTCCTTTCTTGCAAAGAGCAATTCCTTGCCCCAGCCTGAGTCCACAGCTCCTCAAGAAATTGGGTGGCGGGGATTAACTCCCGTGCTGAGAAGACCAAGTGGACATCAGGAGGTGTGGCTTGATGGGCACCTCATGGGGCTGGCGGGGCTCTGGCCACACACAGACTTACCTACAGACTTTCAGTTCCAGCCTTCCCGCAGGTCCTGGGGTGGCAGCGGTGAATCGGGAGAAAGCAGCCATCTCTCTCTTCTCCACCTCACATCAGCCACCCGTGGGGCCACTGAATTCATTCTTATGCCATCAATATCAGGATCCAATGGCAAGATTTCATCCAGGGTCCTGGAACAGCTTGAGAGAAGGGTTCTGAGAACAGTTCCTTTTGAAAGCTTGACTCAATCGAAACCTGAGAAGCAGTATTAGCGATATGATGGCTTAGTCATTTACCAAACACCTATAAGGGCTGGAGCAATAGCACAGCGGGTAGGGCATTTGCCTTGCACGCGGCCGACCCGGGTTCGATTCCCAGCATCCCATAGGGTCCCCTGAGCACCACCAGGAGTAACTCCTGAGTGCAAAGCCAGGAGGTAACCCCTGTGCATTGCTGAGTGTGACCCAAAAAGAAAAAAAAACACCTATAAACTCTCTGAGCTGGAAAAGAGTTCCCGGTTTGGACACTGCCAGACTTGTCTACATTCAAATGAAGGATTACTAGACTGTATGAAAGATGCAGAGTATAGACACATGCCAAATTGTTCCAAATCATAGCCAGACTCATCCAAAGACCAAGCCTTCTGGAGAGAGAGACGCAAGGTTTGGGGAGTTGTATAATGTCAACTATTGCAGAGAAAAGGCACCCTTGATCCTGAGGTTGGTTCCCCACTTTGATATCCTCATAACCTCAATATTTTCCCATCCTCTCCCACGCGAGGGGGCAAAATGCAGTTAAGATAAAGGAGGGACCACTATGACAGTAATAGTTGGAAATGATCACTCTGGACAACAACTGAGTGCTGAAAGTAGGTAAAGGGTTATACATGATAACCTTTCAGTATCTGTATTGCAAACCACAAGTCCCAAAAGGAAGGTAACTTGGGCGGAAGGTAACTTAGGGGAAATGTGCGGGGAAGGTGACTTGGGACATTGGTGGTGGGAAATGTACACTGGTGAAGAGACTGATATTGGAACATTGTACGACTGAAACCCAATCATGAATAACTTTGTAACTGTGTATCACATGGTGAGTCAATTAAAAAATACATTAATTAAGATAAAAAACATTTTCATATCCATAGCTAAGAGAGGATTGCGTTGACTAGACATTAGGGGAATGTAAATTAAAATTGGAACAAGAGAACAGGATACATCTAGTAGATGGATATTTACTATCTGACCATATTAAGTGTTGACAAAGCCTCGGAGCAACTGGAAGATTCAGGCACCTCTATGGAGACATGAAATGGCACAACTGCCTGGACAAACAGTTTATTTCAAGTCAAACATAGATTTATCATGTGATCCAGCCATTCTACCCCTAGATGTTTACCCCAGCCGGGAGGAACCCAAGGCAGACTGACCTCAAGACCAAGGGAGACAGAGTGGGTGGTAAGACTGAAGATGACCCGGTGCCACTGGTGATGCATCCAGTGAGAAAGTCCACAAGAACTGGCCTGTCTCCGACTAAGACCCAATTCTTTCTGGGGCACCCCAAATTCTGGAGCTAGTCAAGTCAGTCTCTGAAAAACAAAAACCCAATGATGAGCAAGCAGAGACAGTGTGTGGTCACCTCTGCTGGAAGCTGCCGACTCAGATCAGCTGCAGAGGCCCAATCACAAACTAAAAAGCCAACGGGAATTTCTAGGTGAGTTTGAGCCAGTGCGCAGGCTCAACCCCTGGGATCAGCGCTGGCACAAATCAGCATGTCCTTGCCGCAGATGCTTCAGATTCTGGGTGAAGGGAATTTGCATGGACATGGAGAACATTCATTTTTGAGCTCTCCTCAAAGAAAGAAAAGTTATGATTACAGAGATTATTTGAAATGATAGGAGAAAAACTATGGAAAATTTTTGATTTAATAAATACCATCATCTAAATGTTCAGGGAAAAAACCAGCATAGTTTTTTTTGTAACTCAGAAGCACTTCTTTCTCATTTTTTCAATTAGTCTTTAATAACATGCAGTTCTTAGAGTTATTATTAAATTGGAGCCAACTTTTCCTTATATCTATCTGAGATGTAACGTCTGGAATTCTTGGCTGGAGAGTCTCAAAGCTTCATACAATTCTGGGCTCACTTGAGCACTTTTTATATAATTCAGGGGTAAACATTCCAAATGCTGCCTGTGATGATTTAAGGTGCGTTGGCACAGGTGTTAGGGGGATTTTCCTGGAATTCCTTCTCACATCCGGACGGCACACAAGAATTCAACCCTATAAAGCCACAAAATTCTCCCATCTGCAAAATCAAATGTTGCTGCCCACACCATCCCCTGGATCAGACTCAATTATGCCTACAGCCGTTTCAGCGTGCGGATGGCTTCTTTACCCTTCCTTAACCAACCAAGAAGGGCAAAGTGCAAACCTGGGGCGGTGAGGAGGAAACAGACCATCATAACTGACTGCAAACACAAGACCTGACTTTCTCACGTTAAAAATGACATGACCCCTGAGCACTTCCAAATCTTTGGAAGCAGGATATGCAGGAGGCATGTGCTTCACGAGTTCCACATAAACCCACTCCAGCCTGGGCAAATTGCATAGCCCCACGGACACCTCAGCCGAGAGAGAGAGGGAGAGGGAGAGGGAAACAGAGAGAGAGAGTGAGAGAGAGAGAAAGAGAGAGACAAAGAGAGACAGATAGATGGATAGAGACAGAGACAGACAGACAGAGAGAACAGACAGACAGAGACAGAGAGAGACAGAAAGAGAGACAGAGAGATAGACAGAGAGACAGAGAGAGTCAGAGACATAAAGACAGAGAGACAGAGAGACAGATAGACAGACAGAGACAGAGACATACAGAGAGACACAGACAGAGAGAGACAGATAGACAGAGACAGAGAGAGACAGACAGAGAGAGACAGACAGAGACAGAGACAGACAGAGAGAGACAGAGACAGACAGACAGACAGACAGAGACAGAGACACAGAGAGAGACCACTTACCCCAAGGGCTTCCAGTGAGGACTCTGCAGCCAGTTAGAGGAAGTGCTGAATCAGTCCCGATTCATCAGCTGTGGTCCCAGGTGGCTTCCAATCCCTCCCTGACTTCTCCAAGTAGACCGCTGGTCAGCCACAGTCAACAGGGGGCGGTGCAGTAGGGGCTGGGAGATAAAAACCCCGAGTCTGTCTGGGCTACCTCTGCCCTCCTCCCAGGGCCACAAGGAACATGGCCTGACACTACACGGAGAAAGGAATGACGGGAAATGTCCTTCATGAAGGGCCCCTGGAAAGCTGCTTCTGAAAGTGCCGCAGGAGCAGACTCAGTGCGGACAGGGGGTCTCAGGCCAAGCGGCATAGCAGGAAGGCTGGGATAGGAGCTTCGCCCTGGAGGAGGCAGAGGGGACATGGTGCGTTTGGACGCAGGTAGCTCTCTCTGCCATCGTGCCAAGGCCAGCGTCTGGAGCTTCAAATCAAACACAAAACTCAGAGAGACCCCCAACCCGCAGAAGGCCACCCACCTCTTCTTCAGGGAGGGACAAACTCAAATGCCCAGAGGGAACAGCTAGGGGCACATGAAATGACTGAGGTCAGCCAGGAGAAAGCAAAAAACAAAATCTCAGCAGAGAGAAGACAGGACAGGCAGTCTTCCCGCTGAGGGGACCCCAGGGTGGCCGGGGCCAGAGCACCCAAGGGACAGTTGCTCCATGTGAAGAGGGCCAACCTAAGGAGATGCTGGTCTGTGGAAATAAAGGACCATTGACCACACATTTGATTGGTTTAAAAGAGAAACTAGAGGGGCTGGAGCGATAGCACAGCAGGTAGGGTATTTGCCTTGCATACAGCCGACCCAGGTGCAATTCCCAGCATCCCATATGGTCCCCCTGAGCACTGCCAGAAGTAATTCCTGAGTGCAGAGCCAGGAGTAATTCCTGAACATCGCCAGGTGTGACCCAAAAAGCAAAAAAAAAAAAAAAAAAAACTAGAAATTTGCGCTTTTAAAAATTGGATCATGGTGAATTACAGTCATAAAGGGATTTATGATTACGTTTCGGGCATACAGTGTTCTGAGACTAATCCCGTCACCAGCGTCCACTTCCCTCTAAGAATATCAGAAATCTGGGCTATTAAGTGCAGTGTTCCCAGTGATAGACAGTCATTTACCGTTCACTGAAGTTGGAGAGCAAAGCAAGCAGTTGTGGTGGAAGTGGAGGCGGGGGACGGACAGGCCATCTTGGTAATTTAACTGGTCCCTTCAAATATCACGCACCCGAGAGGTAGCCCGTCAGGTAACTTTGGGGAGGGAGGGAAACAATAAGAGACCAAAAAGGGCCCAGCCAAGTCACTTCCTCTCTTTGTCCCTTTACTTGTGCCTCGGTGGATGGCAGGAACGTAGCATTTCTTTCCCGGGAGGATGTGGTCAGAGAACAAAGAAAGGCCAGCAGGACAGAGAGCTGCTGAGCTACTCAGCCTTGGATGGCAGGCAGCTGCGTTCCAGCGCAGACTCTAGGGCATCGATGACTACTGGGGGCAGGGAGGGTGGGCAGTGGTGGTCTTGACAGTGAGAAACAAGCAGGTGTGGGGCCAGAGAGACAGCAGCGCAGGCCGAGCATGGCGTGCAGTGAGGAGACAGACACGCCGGCACGAACGTACCTGGACATAGAGCTCCAGGGATCCCAAACTACCTTCTTAAAGTCTTTCAACAGATGACGGTAACTTCCTAAGTATCAGAGGTGAGTAGGCAAGTCTTACACGCATTCCCCAAGGACCCACATACTCAGGAAATAAGCCAGTTTTGAGGTGATGAAAGCAAAGCAACAACAGCAAACACAACAAGCTTAGTGCCCCAACCCTCCTATTATTGCTGCTGGTTCTGTGGGTGAGGATCCTTGGGCGGAGTCACGGGGGCAGCCTGACCATCTCTGTGTCACCCAGCGGTGCTTGAGACAGCTCTCAGGGCCAGAGAAGCTGCACTGGCCACATCCCCTGGACGATGCTACTGCTGGGGTGGTGGGAGCAGCCGGGTGGGCCAGACCCCGCATCTCCTTCAAGGCTTTCGTCCTCCGAGGCAAGGCCTGGTCTGCAGGTGCCCTAACCTGGCGGCTGTCTGCTTTTGTAAGTTAAGTTTCATGGAACATCCCCCGCTTACTTATCGTCCATGCTGCCTTCATACCAGGCTGCTAGGTTTATGATGGGGATGATATGGTCTACAAACTCTAAAATGCTTACCGATCGATCCTTTCAGAAAGTGTTTGCCAGCCCTTGCTTATTAAATTATTCCAACCAAGAAATTGAAGCCTGAGTGAGTTAGAGGAACAAACAACAAAGAATTCTTAGAGGCTTAGATCTTCAGGCCTGGAGAACCTGGACCAAAGAGACACTAAATTGCCAGAGTTACATGTGCATGAAAAAGACAGTTAGGAGCTGGAGCGATAGCACAGAGGGTAGGGCTCTTGCCCTGCACTCAGCTGACCTGGGTTCAATCTCTGGCACTCCAAGGGGTCCCCTGAGCCCACCAAGAGTAAGTCCTGAGCACTGCTAGGTGAGCCCCTTACTTCCCCCCCTCCCCTCTCCAATAAAGGGACAAGTGTGTTCACACCATGATCTGTTCTATGCAGACGATATTTTAAGTTCATGCATTTCTGATAGGTTGGTGATTCCTGAAAATTCAGTCCCGGGTTGTTTTCTGTGGGTGCTTATTGATTCTGATTATTCTAGGAGCTATGTGGTGAGGCCTAGACAAGCCAGGGGTGCCTATTCACACCTAGGGCCAAACCCACAGTAGCCTTCCCACTGGGTTTAGTTACCCAGACTCCAGTGACTTCAGTGTCTACGGACTGTGGATGACACTGAGAGGGGGTGAGAGGTGGCTCAGCGCTTAAGAGTGCCAACTGCCACCCTCACTGGGGCAGGTTCAAGCCAACTGCATTATCATTTAATTATGATCACAACAATCAGAGCCCACTTTCAGTTAGCAGTGGAAGGGGCATAGGGGGGCAGAGGGCATCACTGAAAAGAACAGGGGGTTCTGGGGACGTCCTTGCAGCTGGCCTTCATTAGGAGCAAGAGACCCCTGACCTCAACTGAGGGGCCTTGGGGCCCTCGAAGAAGACAGTTTTAGGGGTGCTGGCATAAAATCCAAAAGGTGTCTGAAATCTGGAGAGCAGAGTGATAACATAACCAGTAGGGCACTTGTCCTGCACGCAGCTGACCTGAGTAGGACCCCCAGTGTCCCATATGGTCCCCCGAGAACCATATGGAGTGATCTTTGAGCACAGATCCAGGAGTAAGCCCTGAGCACTGATTGGGAAGTAATAAAACCAACTACCCTAAGGCTACCAGGGCCCACCTTGTGGACAGAGAAACTAAGGTCTGATAAGACTTTTACTTGGCACTAGCATAGACCCAGAGAAGGCTGGGACCCCCTCAGAGAGAAGCTGAACCAGGAACAAGGGCCAGGAAAGGAATCGCAAAGCCTCCCAACTCTACCCCTTTGGCAACTGCCCTGGCAATAAACTCTTACCGGGTACAAGGCCCCCATGTGGGGCAGGTTGGGAGAAGCCAACTTAGAACAAAGCCAACTTAGAACAAAGGAAGCTGCCCAGTCCATGGCACCTGAACCCTCGTTACTCTTGAGACGTGGACTTTCGTACTCCAACAGGGGGGTGTGTACTGGGGCTCTCTCTCCTCTCTGGAGAATGTTGTGTTCTCTTTTGAGCATATTACTCTCTCTCTCTCTGTGTCTCTCTGTCTCTGTCTGTCTGTCTGTCTGTCTCTGTCTCTCTCTTACACACACACACACACACACACACACACACACACACACACACACACGATTTCTCACCTTCATCTGAATCTCCAGATAAAACCTCTTGTACTTCACTGTTTGTCTCCTGAAATTCTTTTCTGAGAGGCAAAGGCGCTGGATCCTAAGCTCCAACAGAGACTCTCCTTCCCTGCAAGGAGCAAGGCTCCCAGCAGACTTATTAATCCTACATATCCCCAGCTGTTCTGGGGTAGCAGAGGTGGATAGAGAGAAAGCAGCAACTCCCAGATTTCCTTCTAGAGGTGCCTGCCTCTCTTCTCCCCACTTCACCCGGGGACCCCCGCCGGCATCACCTAAATGTCATTTTATCCTGGAGTGCACAAAAGATAGGAAGCTGAGGGGGCTGGAGCGATAGCAGAGCGGGTAGCGCGTTTGCCTGGCATGTGGCCAACATGGGTTCGATTCCCAGCATCCCATATGGTCCCCCAAGCATCGCCAGGAGTAATTCCTGAGTGCATGAGCCAGGAGTAACCCCTGAGCAACGCTGGGTGTGACCCCCCCTAAAAAAAGATAGGAAGCTGAGGAGGGTCAGAAGGGCAGAGCTGGGAGATTCAACTCAGGTTGAGGAGCGGCGGAGTTGCTGCTGGATGGGGCTAAACTGGTGCCCCATCAAGGTCAGGAAGGGGTGTGGAGAAGGAAATGACCCCTTCTCCCCCGGGGGGCCATTTCAGGGCTTCCTCTGCAGAGAGGAAGTGGTTCTCTTGGAGAGCAGTAATGGAAGCTCCTTGCTGGGTGGCCGAGGCCTCCCCATTAGCAGGCTGCACCGTCTTAGACAAATTGTTTTATTTAAAGTGAGGTTTCAAACTGTGTGCTGGTAGGAAGCGAATATTTGCTATAAAGATCTTGATTACAATTGTTTCTCAAATGATTTAAGGAGTTACACAACTGTATTGGTTGAAAATGGCTTTTTTAAAAAATATATATTGGGTTGGGAAAATAATAAAAGTAATCTATCCCTTTGCCAAGCTGGGCTCAGCTCCCGCAGCCCCTCAGGGATACAGAATCCCCAGAGAATCCAGAATCCAGAGTGCCTGCCCCCGGGGTGTTGCGCTCTGCTGGCCGGCCTGCAGGGGGCGCCCAGCGCCGTCACACCCTCCCCCCAACACCAGCACCCACGCAGCCCCCCACCCTAGCAGCACCCTCCTGGGCCTTCCTCTCTCCTTCTTCTTGTGCCGGGGGGGAGGGGGGGGCGGCGAGTTCAGAGATGTGGGGGTCGCACAGCCCCACTCGGACCCCCAGCCTTCCCGGGCTACAATCACAGCTGTGTTTGGGGAGCCAGTTAGGGATGGAGGAAATGGAAGTCTTGGCTGAGGGCAGGATGACAGGACCCGAACCCAGTGCTGCGGGCCTTGAGGGCGGGGTGAGAGCTGTGTGGTGTTGTAGTCTCGGGGGTCCCATCCAGTTTGCTACTGATCTTCACCCGAAGTCTTGCAGGCTTCTTCCGTAGGCCCCGAGGTTTACAGAACTCTTCTCGTTGGCCTTCAGTGTCCCACCTCTTACTTTGTCACTGTGAGGACAGGCCACAGGAATCTACTTAGCTTTCTTAAGACTCTTTTTACAGGAGCCGGCATTGTAGAATAACTTGTCTCTCTGTCCCTGAGCAAGGAATTTGGATACAGGCACCCTGGGTCGCAAGAAGGGTGGTGGTCAGCCCAGATAACAAGACCCATATCACAGGACCCAGGACTGCCCCCAAAACTGGGACATTCCTGAATATTGGCTCGAATACTGATCTCTAAAACCATAGGCTAAGGCGTGATGTCCTTTTAAATGGATTGGTTAAGAAAGTTTGCAATATTACAAATCTATTGGCTATGAAAGGCGCGGGCTCTGCTGTAACGGCCGGGGAAGGCCTATATAAAATCTCCTTTGGAGAAAGAAGCTCGGGGTCTTTTGCCCAACTTGCTGGACCTGCGTGTCTGCGTAGACGGCTGGACCCTGGCTAGCCAGTCTTACTATAAACCCTGCTTGCTGTTTGCAGTCTCTGGAGTCTCTTTGTCGTTATAGGGAGATCTCGATCTGCGCCCTAACAGTCACCCCCTCCAACTGCCCTCCACCTTGCCCCCTTCCGACTTCCCTCCACCAGTGGCCCCCAGACTACCTCCTTGAAGTTCGGTTCCTGTAGCTCGGATCTCCTGCTCTCGGCTGTGTTGGGTCTCCGGCACAGACCAAGATTCCTTGATGCCTCTCCACCCCCTGGGCGCCAGGGGCCCTGTTCCCGGCCCCTGTGGCCCTTGATTTCCCCTTCAGTCTCTCTCCTTCCCTCTTTTCAGTCTTATAGCCCAGGATGCAGTCCCCTCCGTGGTGTCAGCTGCCCCCCTGGGTGCCTTGCTTTCCCTGTTACTCTCTGGACGGGGGACTCGGACGTGTCCATTTCCTGTGCCCCCTGCAGGAGGGAGCCCGGAGACAGCGACTTTGGCGGATCCAAAATATCTGGTGATGCCAAGTTCATAGCCCGGCATCCCTAAACTCTCTGCAGGGAGTTGGGCAGGTAGGGCGAAGGGGCCCCTGACATGGCCAGGACTGCAGGATTCCTCCCCTCCCCCCAGGCTTCTCTGGACCACACACAGCAGGAATGCCCGGCCTCCATATCCTACACACTGCTCTGAAACCATCCCGACGCCTGATGGTGTCCGGTGGGTCCCAAAAGCAGATGGACCTGGCAGGCTGGGGGTGAGAAGAGAAGGAGCTGAATTCACCCCTGAATTCACCACAAGGCAGCAGTGGGGAGGGAGGCCTGGGCCTTGCTGACCGAAGACCTTTATTAAAGAGACAAGAGCTGATTTGGAAAACACACACATTGGGGGGACTAGCCACCCAAAGACGGCGGGCTTCTGCCCTTCCCCAAACCCATCTCAGTCTCAGGTTGGGGTCAGCACTTAGAGTGGGCTGTTTGGGGAAAGTGGTTAAAAGAATTTCCACTCATGACTTGTATGTTTATTGCAGCACTATTTACAATAGCCAGAATCTGGAAACAACCCAAGTGCCCAAGACCAGATGACTGGTTCAAGATACTTTGGTACCTCTCTCTACATAATGGAATACTATGCAGCTGTTAGAAAAGATGAAGTCATGAAATTTGCTTATAAAGGGCTCAAAATGGAGACTATCATGCTAAGTGAAATGAGTCAGAGAGAAAGGGACAGACATAGAAGGACTGCACTCATTTGTGGAATATAAAGTAACAGAATGGGAGACTAACACCCAAGGATAGTAGAGATAAGGGCCAGGAGCATGGCTCCACGGCTTGGAAGCTGGTCTCACATGCTGGGGGAAAAGGCAGCTGGGATAGAGAAGGGACCCCCAAGTAAATGATGCTTGGAGGGCTCATTCGGGATGGGAGATATGGGCTGAAAGTAGACCATGGACTGAACCTGGTGGCCACTTAGTACCCGTATTGCAAACCATAGCACCCAAAAGCAGACAGAGAGTAAAAGGGAATATTCCTGCCACAGATGGCAGCAGGGGGGTGACAGGAGGGGTACCGAGAACATAGGTGGTGGATGGTGGAGAGTGGGCACTGTGGAGGGATGGGTACTTGATCATTGTATGACTGAAATGTAACCACCAAAGTTTGTAAGTCTGTAACTGTATCTCACAGTGATTCATTAAAATAAAACTTAAAAAAAAAAAAGAATTTCCGCTCATGGGCAGGGTAGGGAGCTCTGTGGTGAGGGGCTGGTGCTGCGGCTGTGGTTAAAGGAGCCGGGGGGCAGGGGGTCTGCTTGGAGTCCAGGTCCCTCAATCCTCCCCATGTAGGGTCAGTGCAGGTGCCTTGTAGAGTCCTTCCCTTGGGCTGTTGCTTCTCCCAGTGAGAGAGGAGCCTGTGGGCGGGGTGAACCCCCACACGTCTCACAGGCCTCTTGTTTCTGCTCCCGGCCTCCACCCATCACTGCCCCTAGATCAGTATCTGTCACAGAGCATCTCCTGGGACCGAGGGACGGAACCAAGACCAGAGGGGAGAGAGAGGCTACTGTAAGGGCGTGTGAAGGAGCAAAATGGAGCCCGGGCATTGGGGGAGTGAGAGTAGAACAGGGGGTGCATTTGCCTTGCACACGGCCAACCTGGGTTTAATCCCCAGCACCTCATAGGGTCCCCACGCCCCACCAGGAGTGATTCCTGAGCACAGAAGCAGGAGTAAGCCTGAGCACCTGTGGTGTGACTCCCTATCCCTCCTTCCCCCCCAGATCAAATGAACTGTCTAGTGTTTGCACACTTGTAGCTTCCAACCCAGCAGGGTACACAGCAAGCCCTGCCCTCTGTGAATTCTAAGCCGGGCCCTCCCACCCTGCCCTCTGTGTCCTCCTCTTCCTCCTCCCCTGGGCTCTCTGTATCACTCTCTGTTCCTGAAATGACGCAGAGGCCGGCCAAGGTGCCGTCTTCCTCCCCCTGGTCGGTGGCATGGAAAGGACTCAAGGGTCAGAAAACTCAAAGTCTGAGCCCCGTGACCTTGAGTAACTTCGGGCTCTCCCAAAATTCAGTTGGAGGGTGTGGGTTCAAGAGTGAATTCCCGGTGGGAAGGTGCATGGTGGTGGGATTGGGGTTTGAATATTAAATGTAATGAATTATTGGGAATATCTTTATAAAAATCAAACTAGGGCTGGAGCGATAGCACAGCAGGTAGGGCATTTGTCTTGCACGTGGCCAACCCGGGTTCGATTCCCAGCATCCCATATGGTCCCCTGAGCACCTCCAGGAGTAATTCCTGAGTGCAGAGCCAGGAGTCACCTCTGTGCATCGCCGGGTGTGACCCAAAAAGCAAAAATTAATAAATAAAACTAAATTAAAATAAAGAGTGAATTCCCTTCACATCCCTTGGCCCCTCTCTGAGGTCTGTGTTGATACAGAGGGAGAGAGCCCAGGCGCGTTCACGGGGAAGGCGTGTGAAGCCTTTGTGTGCCCCCGGGACTCGGTTCTGCTCTCTGCCCAAGTGTCACGAGCACAGTGACTCACACTCTTGTCCAAGCGCTGGCCCAGGGCCGGCTTCCTGCAAGGAAATTCAAGTCCACAAGGGAGGCCTTCATATAGGGTAGGAACTTAATCGGAATTGGCTGATATTACAGTAAGATCAGGCTCAAATAAACGAACGTCAGGAGAGAAGTCAAGCGACGCCTGTTTAGGGAACGGCATTTCCTTGGGGTATTTTAATAACATTTTCCTAGCATCTACATGCCACATTAGATGTGGAATACGTGAGGGTACCTGAGGACTTGTTTCTCCGCTACTAATTTACAGAAGAAAGAAAGAAGCTGTTACGTTCTCGGGATGAAAGTAGGTCACCTGGAAATCAATCTTAATTTTCCATATTTAAACCACCTCGTTTCAGCAACAACACGGTAGATTTAGTTATGATAAAGGGCTCGCTGAGTGACTCTTTGTACTGTGTGTTTTTTTTTTTTTTTTTAAAGCGCAAAGGTGTTACAGATTTTGTTCTGATTAAAACAGGCTAAGCTCTCTGGGTTTCAGTGAAAGTCTCCAGTGAGGTTCTTGTTGTTTGTTTTGGGGCCACACCTGGTGATGTTCAGAGTTCCTCCTGGCTCTGAACTCACTCCCGATGGGCTTGAGTGACCACATCAAATGCCAGATATTGAGCCCAGGTCAGCTGCCTGCAAGGCAAGCTCCGTCCCTGCTGGACTATCTCCCTGCCTACCCCACCCCCTCCAGTGAGGTTCTTGATGGTCACATTAGGCCCTTTGCTTCTTCTGTCACAAATCATACCCTACAGTCTTCATGAACCAGAGATCAGAGGTGGCACCTTCCGGAGGTGATTAGCATAAGACAGGGTGCCCTGATGACTGGGACCAGTGCCCTTTACACCCTCAGAGGGGAGGTGCTGGCTTCCCCTCTGCCCAGTACCAGGTGAGGACAGGAGGCTCTCGGTAAAGCAGGATTTTCACCAGACATGGGGATTGCCTGACCCATGACATTGGGCTCCCTGCTTCCAGCACGGTGAGGAATACATGTCTGTTGGTGAGTGACGCGATATATGTGTCCTGGCCTTCAGACTGTCCCCCAGCCTTCCCTCTGTGCCCAAGCCCGGCTCGTCCTCTGCCATCCAGAGGATGTGGAACCCGCTCTGGGGTCCCGATCTTCTGACATGAGAAGGTCACGTGACCTCTCGGAGGAAGCTGGGAAGGCTCTGCTGACCTCTGTCCACCATCCAGCCTCATTTTGGAATACTTCACTCTCTCTAGGCTGATGATTGCACGTGCACACAGATATGCACACATATACCTACACACACATTCTCGCATGAACTCTCTCTCTCTCTCTCTCTCTCTCTCACACACACACACACACACACACACACACACACACTGGTGTGCCTGCTCTCACCCCCAAGCCTTCTGCTTCAGCCTGGAGTCCCCATTCCCACCTGGCTCTTCAATCCATTAAATTCTTCCATAGATACTTGATAAGCATCACGTCCTTGGCCCGGAGTGACAGTACAGCGGGAAGGGTGTTTGCCTTGCACTCGGCCAGCCTGGGGTGGGTCAGTCCTCAGCATCTCATGTGGTCCCCTGAGTAATTCCCGAGTGCAGAGCCAGGAGGAAGCCCTGAGCATCACTGGGTGTGACACAAAAAGAAAAAACAAAAAAAAAGCATCGAGTCCCTGGCAGAGTCTCCTGGACCTGCTCCAGCAGTGCAGAGTCCTGCATCTCTGTGTCCCCGCTGTCTTGGCGCATCCCCGAGGGGGACGTCCTTTGTGCATGCACTCGGTGAGCTCACCAGAGCACCAAGTGTGTGCCAGCCCCTGCGGGGGTCGCAGACCACTCAGAGCAATGCACCAACTCTAGGGTTATGCACACCTGTCGGGGAAGCCCCGTCAGAGGTTCACAGCTTCCACGTCGCTTGCACCCGAGACGCAGCGCAGTACTTAGGCTCACTTGGAAGCCGGACTTTCCTTCTGGAAAAGTCATATCTGTTGTGATGCGAGTTTGGTCCTGTTTGTTTCCATCACGGCCACACTTGCATACTAGAGAGCGGAACTGCTCCCAAGATGCTCCCACGATGCCTTGTGAGAAGCTGTACGTCCCCCCCACAGCCACCTCCTCCGTTTCTGGCTCCTCTGTAGATAATCGTGTCCATAGCATCCACCCCCTTTAGCTAAGTGTTTCCATTTTTATCTCCATGTCTTTAAATAGCATCCCTGCACTGCTGTTTTTAATTTTTCAGCTATTGGCCTTGATTTTTGTTGTTTTTTGTTTTTTTTTAAAATGAACTGGAGGAGTTAAGAAATTAGTACCTCTTCTCCCATCTTTCTTCACCCATCACCCTTACAGGAGAGTTTGAATAGAATCAAATGTTTACAATATTGGGCTTTATGACATGACCAACTCAGAACTCTTATTTTTCCCCAGACTTGGTATCATATTATCTCTCTTTAAAATATTTGCATAATTTGCAATGTTCTTATCACACATTTAAGAATAAGCTCATTGTCTATGAGCTTATTCTTTGTTTATGAGCTCTAAATATCCCCCCAAGAAGTCCAGGCCCATCACTGCTCTTTCAAGCTCATCTTTTCGAGGATGTGATCTCCTGGCCCCCCATTGTAAATTCTTTTCACTCTACTTTTTTAGGATCCCTAGCTTCTACACATCCTAGCACATTTTTCTGTTTCTCATCTTGCTCTTGTTTGATAGTACTGAGTGTTCCGTGGAAGACCAGTTTATTCTTGTTTTATTGTACCAACGTTTTGTTTGTATCTCTGGGGATATGAAAGATAGCTTTTCTGAAATTTGCCTCTCTCTGCAAAACCTTTTCCTTCCAATTTCGTTTGGTTTGATTTGTAATTCCATCTTCTGTGACTCTCCCTTGGATATCTGCTTAATCCCAGGAGCCTACTTATATGAAAGTAGGGGGGTAGACTCTCTGAGCAGGTTGTGAGGACTGGGGGACTGTGACCCTCCCAATATGGCTATACGGGAGCCTCAGTCTCTAGGGGATTAAGTGCTCTAGGATGTAAGACACCTTGACAGGTGTCCCCTAGAGTGGGATCTGTCTTCCTCTCCAACCTTATTCCCAGGGGGAGTGGAACTGGAGATCTGGCGGTGGGGCTTCTCTGAGCCACACCCCTTCCGGTTTCAGTCCCACCTCCCCTCACTTGAAGGCACTCCTGCTATTAATTACCAACTCTATTGAGAGACACCATGTATCAGCTGTTCCCACAAAGATAATTCCTTTTGGTAATTTTTGATTGACACAGTCTCAAGCCACAGTGGTGCTGGTGAACAATGGAACAGGACCCATCACGTCCCAGCTACAGATCCGATGTGCATGGGGGTTGGCTGTACCCAGGGCTGTGGGGGACCAGCAAACCCAGGTTCCCCTT
Organism: Sorex araneus; assembly: GCF_027595985.1. Lineage (NCBI taxonomy): Eukaryota > Metazoa > Chordata > Mammalia > Eulipotyphla > Soricidae > Sorex > Sorex araneus. Next base: position 7,268,216 of record NC_073312.1, read on the forward strand.
GGGGGTGGCATGGACAACCAGAGAAGTATCTAGAGTGTCAGGGTTGAGGGGAGACTACGACGAAGCTTCCCAGAACGGGACAGGTGAAAAAGGATTGTCCTTGGTCTTTGGTTTCCACCAGGCATCACAATGCCATTTGTGTCCCACGCAGAATTCTTCCTCTTCCTGTCAAGCCAGTTCATGAGCTTCCAGAGCCACAGTGTCAATATGCCTGCTCTGGGCACAAATAGAGATGAAGTCATTCTCCTAGCAACATAATTCAAGATTGGGGGGGCGGGGGTGGGGGCGACCTGTTGTTCTCTGAACAAGTAACTATTTAAAAACTAAGGATTGATCCATTGTTTAATCCACTTGGTCATTTCCCCAGTGGGTACATGCGGCAGGTGAGTTCTAGGGGTCAAAGCTGTAACCATGAACAGAATTGAAGTTCTGCCTGTAGGTAGGGGATGAAGTTCTGCCTGTAGGTAGGGGATGAAGTTCTGCCTGTAGGTAGCGGACGCTGGAGGTTTCTGACCAGCAGCCTGGGGAGGGGGCCGGAGTGCAGGTGTGAAAGGTTGAAAACCATTCACCAGCTCAGTCTGGTTTTTTCTCTTTGTTGGGTGCATTTTCCTACATCCTGAGTAAATTCTTCCAAGACCCAGGGGGACAAAGCAAATAAAGAGCCAGGCTGATTTCCATTTTACAATTGGAATTCACTCTGGATCCCTGTTTGTGTGTGTAAGCATGCAATTTCAATAATAAAGCACTCCATACTGCCATTCCTCAGTAACTCTGAAAGGTCATTAACATTTTAATTACTCTTCAAGTGAAAGACTTTTATAAAGATTGAAAACATTTTACCTAGTGCTTTTGTGTACAGTGAATACTCAAATTGCAGAGTCAGTTGTTGGCTAATTTATAACTCGGTTCACAGCACAAGACCTAAGTATTCATTTTAAACTTCTTTTTGTTCCAGTGTAGTTTTGAACTGGCAATTTAGCAAGGGGGTTCGGCAGGCTTGGAAATAAAAGATAGAAGAACCAAAAGGTCATTCTTATTTATTTATTTTTATTTGGGATGGGGTTGGGGCCTGAGTCACACCTGGCAGTGCTCAGTGCTCTGGCTCTGCACTCAAGCATCACTCCTGGCAGGCTTGGGGAACCATGTGGAGTGCCAGGGATCGAACCCAGGTTGGTCACGTGCAAGGCAAGCGCCTGCCTGCTGTACTATTGTTTCAGCGGCAAATGTCACTATTAGAGGCCATAATCTTTGGACTTGCCATTCAAATCCCAAAATGAAAAGTGTAAAGCTTTGGTTTTGAGGCCGGGGAGATAACAGAGGGGTTAAGACACAGGTATTGCATGCGGCCGACCCTGGTTCAATTCCTGACATGACAGGGTTCCCCAACTATCACTGGGTGCAGCTCTAGAGGTGCCTGGCATGGCCTGGGCACACAAGGCAAGAGCAACACGCGTCCTCAGGTCCCCTCACTGAACTGCCAGCCTAGTTCACTGACAATCATCATTAAAAGGGCACCGTTGTAAGGCACCCCCAAATCAGTCTTCTGACGTAGGTGAAAGTACTACCTACACAGAGAGTCAAAGCAAGTCACAGGAGAGGTCAGAGAGGCATAGAGTTCAAGCCGCTGTCAGAAACAGCTGTTAAAGTTGCTCCTGATTTAAACTTTCGCTACCACTTCTTGAATAAGGAGACCTGTGCTTGGCTTTACTGCACTTTGTAAATACTTTTGCCTTCTTACCCGTCAGATCTGTGGTAGCCCTGTGGCCAGGAAGTCCTTTGGTGCCATTTTTTACAACAAGCTGTGCTCATTTCCTGTCTCTGATTCTACTTGTGCAGGCCTCACGATATCTCACATTCTTTTCATCATTATGGTATCTGTTACGGGAAGTAGTGATATTATTACTATAACTGAGATGCCACAAACTGGTCACACAAGACTGCAAACTCAATAATTGTGCTTGTGTCTAGATGCTCCACTAAAAGCTCCACTTTTCCTTTCCTCCCTCCCGTTGGACCTGCCTAATCTCTGGAGCACAAGATTGAAATGAGGCCAATGAACAGCCCTATACTGGCTTCTTTTTTTTTATTTTTTATTAAAGAATCACTGCGATTTACAAACTTATAAACTTTTGTGTTTGCATTTCACTCATACAGTGATCATTGACCCATCATCCTCCACCAGTGCCCATTCTCCCCCACCAATGCACTATTTACAATAGCCAAAATCTGGAGTGCCCAAAAACAGATGACTGGTTAAAGAAACTTTGGTACATCTACACAATGGAATACTATGCAGCTGTTAGAAAAGATGAAGTCATGAAATTCGCTTATAAATAGATAGACATGGAGAGTATCATGCTAAGTGAAATGAGTCAGAAAGAGAGGGACAGACATAGAAAGATCGCACTCATCTGTGTAATATAAAATAACAGAGTGGGAGACTAACACCCAAGAGTAGAAGAGATAAGGACGAAGAGGTCTGCCCCACAGCTTGGAAACTGGCCTCACATGCTGGGGGAAAAGGCAGCTCAGATAGAGAAGGAAAAACCAAGTAGAGGATGTCGGGAGGACCCATTCGGGTTGGAAGATGTGTGCTGAAAGTAGACTATAGACCGAACATGAAGGCCACTGACTACCTCTATTGCAAACTACAACACCTACACTGGCTTCTGAGTGAAGGAGTCACGCATCTCTCACTTGAGTCCCAAAGCTGGAAATGACGAAGCTGAGGAAGGCCAGTCAACAGCTGAAAGCTAAACAACTTACGTAAAAGCAATTCGACAAGAAATGAATGCAAAGCAGAAGTTTTAGAAAGAACTTTAAAATACTGCCCTAGGAAACTCACACCTGATACAGAAACAAAACAACCCAATTCTGACAAGAAGAAAGCTTGAGTGATTGGGAGGAAAAAAAAAAACAACCCTCAAACCATAGGTGACATTCCCTGGAAACAAAGCATAATCCATAGCACGGATCAAACTCTTCAGTTCTCTGAGGCTGAGGGAGGCGAGGATAGGGCAGGGGAAAAGCTGAGGGAGCAGAGGCTGGCTCAGGCGGCCGAGGAGAAAAGGCGTCTCCATGTTCTAGAGATGCGGGGGGAAGCAGCAAGAGCTGAGGGAAAAGTTATCCCGCTGAGCCTGCTGATGAAAGTGGCACCACCAAATAATCCATTTCAGTGGAGACAAATAATTTCATTTTGGAGGGAGATGCCCTCGAGGTCAGTGGCTGGCTTCCAACCGTCAAAGGACAGCTCGATCCTGCTGTTAGGGGCTAATGCGGTAGGCAAGGCTGAGTGTAAGGTAACACCCACAAAACCCCGTGGACCTTAGAAATGTACTAAAACTATTCTTCCTGGGTTCAATAGAGGGAACAACCAATCCTCGGGGATAGTGCTTGGTTTACAACATAGGTTGACTGAATATCTTTTTGAAAAATCTATTTTCGGCACAATGGCTTATACTACTGTTAATGGTAGGGTTTCATGAATAAGAATACATTTATTTATAATAATACATTTCAACACCCTCCACCAGTGTTCATTTCCGTCCATCATTGTCTCAATGTTCCCCCATCCCTGTCCTTTTTTCCCCTCTCCCCTCCCTTTCCCTTCCCCTCCCCTCCCTTCCCTTCCCTGTGGTAAGCTTCCTAGGAAGGATCAGTTCTGAGTTTCCATTGCCTTTGGGTATCTGTTATAGTCCTACTTTGTTTCTTTGTATTCTAGTTAGAGAAAGATCATTCTGTGGCTGTCCCTCTCCTTCCAACTTCACTCAGTAGGGTACTCTCCAGACCCATCCACACAGCAGCAAATGACATGATTTTATTTCTTAAAGTCAAGCAGAAAGGATGGCTGGAGTTGACTGTAGCTCTCCAAATTGAAAGGACGAGGAGTCTCTCCCAACAGATAAGCAAAGGAAGTGGTTTTCTTGAGCTGTAATTTCTTCCTGCCAAAGATGCAGTGAAAATTGTTGAGCCGACAACAGAGGAGTCAGATGGTTCCATAAACGTAGTTGGTAGAGCAGTGACTGGGTGTGAGAAGACTGACTCCAATTTTGAAAGAAGTTCTGTGGATGAATGCTATCCAATGTCCTGGCTTGCTGCAGAGAAATCTTTCCTGAAAGAAGAGTCAGAAGTGCAATAGACCCTATTCTTGTTTGATTTTGAGAAACTGTCAACTTTCAGCAACACCCTCCAGCCATCAGCGTCATCCACACTGATGCAAGATCGTCCAACCAGCATAAAATCATGACTCACCCAAGGCCCAGATGAGGGTTACCATTTTTCAGCAATAAAGTAGATTTTAATTAAGGTCTGTACGGTTTTAGACATAATGCCATTTCACACTCACTGGACTACAGTGTAATGTAAATATAACTTTTATACACACTGGGAAACAATGCGCTTGTGTGACTGCTTTATTGCCACACATGCTGCATTATGTAGGTCTGGAACTGACCCTACAATATCTCCCGCTGTGTGATGTTGAACCTTATTTTTGTTTGGGCAATGCCTACTTAGTATTGTGACTTGTCTAAACCAGGCTTTCTCAGGTTCAGCACCGGTGCTCCTTAGGGCTGGATAATTCTTTGTTGTGGGATGATCGTATGCAATTTGGGGCCTTCAGCAGCCCTGGCTTCTATGTATGACCCTCTGGGTTCATTCTTCCTTTGTCACCACCGGACAGGTCTCCAGATGCTGCTAAGCGGTCCTAAAGGGAGAAGATACATCATTCCGGTGTGTTCTTTGGCACGCAGCTCCCGCCAGTACTTGGAAAGCAACACTGCAGGGTAGACGTCTAGAACACAACTTCAGACACCCCCGTTCTAATCTTGTCACATCACATGCCTTGCGGGGCTATCTAATTTCTTGCCAGCATATAGTTTGCTCCTACGACTAATTCCTAGGCAAGTCGGAGAGTAGATCACTCGAGTGTCACTATGTGACGCACTTAAGCCGAGACAACACGTGGAATCTCTCTGGGAGAGGGAAAATAAATTTGCTCAAAGGGTGAAAATATATCTGAAAACTTGCTGCCAAGCAATGTGAATAACAAACGTTAGCGGCAGTCGAGTGGAATTGCATGATGATGAGTCACTATTTACAGTTCCAGCTCCAAGTGTTGGGATTTGGTTCTGTGCTCAGGGATCACTGCTGGTGGGGTTCAGTGGACCCTATGTGGTACCAGGGGTCGAACCCGGCTCAGTTGTGTGCAAGGCAAGTGCCCTACCTGCTGTGCTAGCTCTCTGGCCTGAACTTTAATTCTTTTTAATTTTTAAAGAAGGCAAAAGCCAGGTGACACCTCAGGATGTTGAGAGACTCCCCTAAAGCCTTTCTCCGGGGAGAAGCAACCTGGGCAGATGCCTGTATTGAGTCAAGTCCTGGTGCCCAGCCAGAGTGGCTTCTGGGTATGTTTTGAAATGATATGAGTTTGGAAGCAGAGAAGAAACAGACCATCCCCCCGATCCCCTTCCATCCTCTGTTCCCTCCAGAAAGAACAGAGCCCAGGGGAGGGGGCTCGGCCACAGCACAGGTTTCTTGACATCTTGAGGTAACCAGCCTGGTGGTCTCCACTCTGATGCTCCACCCACAGTCTTGGCTCTATGAAAGATGCCAGGAAGGTCCTGGCAGACTGCTCGGACTCACCCTCAGGAAGAGCTTGAGGCAGAGCAGCCCTTAGATGCCTACGGAGATGCCTGTGAACTAGGATTCCTGACGGCGAGTTTTTCCTCTTAGAAACTGCTACACACATCCCCATCCCCATCACCACCCCCCTCACCTCCAGACCCAAAATACCAGCAACAAATCAGCAATGCACTTTCTCAGCTTTTGGCATACGGCTGGACTATTTTCCCACACATGCTCCCCTCCCAAAACACCAGAAGAGTGAACCCCCAAACACCACACAACTATTCCTCATTCCTGCACCGCTATGGAAAAATTCCTTTCTTTACCTAGAATAGTGTTTGTGGAGTTGGGCTGTTGTTCTGAGCATACCTGCTGTTTGGGATTCCCAAGTCAGGGGGCCACGCCCAGGGACACTTGGCTTCCGGGACAGAGTTTCAAACCTCAGCCCCAGTGATTTGATGCTATTGGGGCCACTCAAAGCTACACCCCAGTGGTACTTGGGGATCCATGCAGTGTTGGGGCTCAGACTTAGACACCAACCCTGTGAGCTATGTCCCCAGCCCCTCGGTTATTCTTGAAAACCAAGTCTGAGTGGCTCTGCATCTTTGGAAGGCAGGTTCCCCTGTAGCGTGTTCTACAAGGCATGGGGTCCATGGTGCTGGATAAGAGGCATGGCTGAAGTGGCTCTCTGCACTCTGGCGACCCAGCTTGACACTGATGGATCTGTCTTTGCTTTGGCAATAAGAACAACACAATACTTTTGCCATAGATGACTCCAGCAGGAGAGACATTTATTGAAACAACTTAATTCACGCTAATAAAATGCATGCATATTAGTATACAAGTGTATGGGTGTTGACAAGTGTGTCGATTTGCCTGATAACCCCAGGGGCAAAAAAATGACATTTCACCACCCAGCAAGTCACTTGCCACCTCCTAAGGGTCCATCCCTGTCCTGCAGGCTTCAATGTCTACCTCCATACTTTAGTTTGCCAGCGCTAGAACTTAGAATGATTAGACTCACGTAGTCTGTGTCCTTCTCCGACACCCCTTTCTCTGAGGGTGCACCCCCCTCTCTTCCCAGGCATTCTTTTCTCCCTCCCCTATGGCCGGGAGCTGTCCTCCAGGACCAACTCAGTCTTGAAGGGATCCAGAGGTCATTTTGGATACGATTCTCATGGTTTAATTTCTGCCTACTGGTTCCCAGCAGCACCCCTTCTCGTGGTTGACCTAGTGGCTGGAAATGTCTCTGCAGCCGTGTCCACCCCAGCCCAGGAGAGGGCCAGGAGCCCCTTCTGTTCCCTGAAGGAGGCAGGCTGAGGAGGAAGCGCGTCCTCCCTGGCCTGTGCTTTCATTCCCTCCTTAAAGCATCTTCATGTCAGTCCCCAGTGCAGGAGATCTGTGCACCCCACCCTGATTATAGCCTTTCCCCCCTCTGTCCTCTAAAAGAATCGTTTTCCATTTCCACCCTCCTCCCAAACAGAGAGCAGCCCCCCATTCATCTTCCAAAATAGAAGTACTTGGTATATTTTAAGACCAATCCTCCCTGCATGTTTCTCAGCCCACTGCTCCCCCCCCCATCTCCTCTTCAAATACCGCCCATGGACTCTCTTGCTTTGCTCCAGTGTCCTTGATCCCTACTTCCCAGGAGAGGATCCTTTGCCACTTTCTGGACTTCCCGCTTCAGAGTGTCAGAACACTGTATGGCTGAAACCCGGCCACGAACAGCTCTGTAACTGTGTACGTTATGGTGATTCAATTTTTAAAAAGAGTTACAAAGCAATGAAAGAAGTAAACAATAGCAACAAAAAGTAGCTTGTGCCTCCCATTCACTTGTCTTTAGCTTAGGTGGTCAGCCAACCCCTAACAATAGCGTATCTGAACAAGCTAACAGGTCCCCAGCACCTGCGCTGAACTGGTGGCCCCGAAGTGGCAATCTTGTTGCATTCACCTGGCCTTGGGGAGGAAAAAGCATTTGCTCTCCCCGTTGGGTGGAAGGATTGTAAGTGTGAAGTCATGCAGGAAGAAAATGGCAGAAGCGTGATTCTGGTCCAGATTCAGGGGATGCTGACACCAAGGTCAGCCATCTATGCCACATCCCCCACACCAGATGCACACGTGCACACACACACACACACAGACACAGACATGCACACACATTCACACATACATACACAGACACACACAGGCACACACATATATACACACACATGCACACACATATACACAAGCACATACACACATGCATGCATACACACATGCTGGCGAGACCCTTCCTGACCTCAGACCCCGCCCTTCCCTGCAGAGTTCCGATGCCTCCTTAACACCTTTCACCTTGGTGATGTGGAGCCTGCGGTTGGTTTGTCCACACCTTCATCACTGCAGTTCCAAAGACTAATTCCCAAGGCCCTGCCCAGGAGACCCTCTGGACACGCTTCCCAGGTCTCCGTGCTACTGGCAGGATACTCTGTGCCCTCTACCATGTGTTCTGTGCCCGCTGCCACCTGCCATGCAGCCAGGAAGGGTCTGCTGGAGACATGACAGAAGTGAGCCCTCCTCAGCGGGGTGCTGTGGCTCAGTGACTTGGTACCATTCCATCCCAATGATCGTTAGTGCCCAATGGATCATCAGCCCTTGCAGAGAGAGACTCTGGGACCCTGGGTAGCTCCACGGGGGCTGTGCTGTGCGTCTCTTTCTGAAATGGTGCTGCAGTTGGTGTTTCATAGCAAGGGCGATGTGGCTGAATCCTGATGCAGTTCTCAGAGGCCCTGCCTTCATCACCTCCTGGGGACAGCAGGTCTTCGGAAGGCCAAGGAGTGTTCTAAAGGAACCCTGAAAGCCAGAGAAGCCCCGTGGTTTGCAGGAGCCAGCTAGAGCCAAATTGCTCTTCCAAGGAGGAAGAGATCTGGGAGGAGTAGCCACTAGTAGCAGGCGACCAGAATCAGATATTCCGTTACCAGTGGGAGAAATGTCCTGGGCCTTTGCACCTACATATGTACGTGCGAACCAGATGTAAGAAGGTTACCACCGGACTGGAAGAGGGCCTCCAGGTTCCTGTTCTTAGTTGGTGCATTGGCTGGAGGCTTCCAAAATACTTTAATATCCTCCTCCTCCACACCCCGCACGAAGAGGAAGGACCCAATCAGTGCTTCTGAGCTACCCCGGCAGGAGGGCAGGGCACTGACCAGAAGCCTAGGAAGGGTGAATGTTAGCAGCAGTTTCTGAGCCCCTGTGCCATTTGCTGAAGCTTTTGTCACGATCTGTCAGGATTCCCACCAGGATTCTTACTGTAGAATGCGAGACAGGGGCTAAGCCACTGGGCAAGTCACCGTGCAGTAAGGAGAGCAGAGGAAATCTGGAACAGGAGCTGCGGTTCCAAAGACCCGGTGCCTTGCTTGTATTCAGATGGAATATGTTCAAGTCTGGGGCATGGAGGTGCAACTGGGCTCAGGAAGACAGGCAAAATACAACTTCCAGAGGGGTTGGCCCCTATTTAGCTAGGCTTTCTACTATATATATGTAGCACTGTCATCCCGTTGTTCACCGAGTTGCTCCAGCGGGCATCAGTAAAGTCTCCATTGTTATTGTTTTTGGCATATCAAATATGCCATAGGTAGCTTGCCAGGCTCTGCCATGTGGGTGGGGTACTCTCGGTAGCTTGCTGGGCTCTCCAAGGGGGATGAAGGAATCAAACTCGAGTCGACTGCGTGCAAGGCAAACGTCCTACTTGCTGTGCTATCGCTCCAGTCCACTATAAATATATATATATATGTACATATATATACTATATATATACTACTATATATATAGAGAGAGAAAAAAGTCTCTGGCGGTGAGGGGGTGAGGAAATGGAGGTAGCAGCTTCCTGGCACTCTCCCTGCAGGCAGATGGATCTGTCTGCCAAGACTCCTTATTTCCACTCAGTCATTCCGACTAGGAAGAGTTTTCCCAGGATTCGGTTTTGCTGTATTTCGCTCCAGACTAACACAGGTCAGACATACACCCCGAAGTCATGAAGATGAAGCCCCCATCGCCCCCAGTTTGATCCTGGATCAGCTGTGCATATCAGCGCATCCTCTCCCAGGGACACGCCCTCCTGGTGCAATGCATTCCATCCCTCCCATCCAGGTCATCTTTCCTAAGATTAGTAGGAAATAGTTGCTCTTCTCTATCTTGGACCTTCCTGCAAATTGAGCTGTGCTTTCTGCCTCCCTCTACCTCAAACAAGTATTTATCCAAAGTGTGGGTTGTATTTAGCTCTGTTTGATGGTCCAGTTCCCCCAAAGTGCAATAAACTCTTCCTTCCTCACCCTAAGTCTTCTGTCAAAGTTAGAGCTGAATGATTTCCTCCCAATTATTCTGCCAGAACTCCCTGGCTCTCCGTTGGGATCATTTAACCTAAAAGATCAAACCAATTGGACTACATGACTTCAGCATCTGACATTCTAGTCTTATGCTCCCTTTTAAACGTTTGTTCATAGAAAGCTAGTCCAGAAGTCCTAAATGTTGTATACACGAGATCTAAAGAGACCTTTCTCCCAGACAGAACCCCATTCCAGAAGTCCTGAGTTCGAGTTTGGAAGCCAGCACATCCAGGTTTGATGTCAGCCTGTCATTGTGGCTGTGCACAATAGTCTAAGGGTGGGGGGATGAGGATACATAGAGCTATTCTCCATTGAAGGGCTGGAACATAGCCTAGAGGCCTTCTGGTTGGAAGGATGAGATGAAAATACAGCCTGGAGGCTTTCTTGGTTGTAGGACCGGGGTGGCACTATAACCTGGAAGCCTTCCTGATTGGATGACTGGGATCAGAGCATAGCATTAAAGATGGGAAGGCTGGGGCTTGAGAAAAACCCGGCAAACACCAATCTTGTTGGCCTTCCCTGCTGCATGTGACACATCTTTCATGTGTCTCCTACCGGGGGGCTAAGGATGAAGGGCCTTGGGGACAAAGACAATACAAGGACCATCAGGACAAGGATAATACGTAGATCAAGATAAGTGCCAATCCTCGTTCCTTAGAAATGTATGACTGGGATTAGAGGGGATCGACATTAAAAGTAGGGAGAACTTTCTAAGCCAGGCTCTGATGGGTCAGAGTGTGGGGCTCCTGGGCAGAGGGCATCTGGGCTTCTCCACTATTTCCCCACATGGGTCACCGAGAACATGATAGCTTGCCACTGAGTTATAGTCTCACCACATTGCCAGCCTCATGATTCAGTCTACCTTTCAACTGTGTTTTTGTCTTATAAACTGCTAGTGATAAAAACAGCACAACGAATGCATGCAGAGACTTGGGAAATGGAAAATTTCCACTTCAGCCCTTGACAATGACTAGCACCAAATCTCCCTCCTGATCATTCCTATCGAAAACGCAGCCGACTATGTGAAACAGCTGTTCTCCGTTGTTGGGCAACTGGCAGCATCCAACCATGATCCTTAGTGAAAAGAACTGAACAAACCGAGCTCTATCAGCACTGGGCTTTCTGCCTGGTACCTGGTGGCACTTGACAGTCTCTGGGCAGGAGAGATTCCAAGAAAAGCACAGCACAAGAAACCAGAGATCAGTACTCAGAGAGAATCTGACAGTTTTTTTTTTCCTTTTTAGGTCACACCCAGTGATGCTCAGGGGTTATTCCTGGATCTGCACTCAGGAATTACTCCTGGCGGTGCTTGGGGGACCATATGGGATGCTAGGAATTGAGCCTGGGTCAGCCGAGTGCAAGGCAAACGCCCTAACCGCTGTACTATCGCTCTGGCCCCCGCAAAGTTTATAGGGTAGAATAGCCACCGGGAAGGAGCTGTGCAAAGCAAGGGTTGTGGAAGTCTGCAGAAGTGTCTCTGGATGAGTCCAAGGCTGTGCATTGTTAATTGATTGAGGTCTTTGATTTACAATACTGTTACTGATGGTTTCCCATGTACATAATTCCAACACTTCACCAGTTACCCCTGTGCCCGCCCATCCCTCCCCAACAGCCCCTGATGTTCCTTCCCTTTAAGTTGCCTCCTCTCCCAAAAATGTTGGTTCTGTGGATCAACCCTCCTGTTGTGTTGCCTTTGACCCTTTGTGGCTACTTTGCTGTGTATCATTAAGTTCTGTATCTTTATCTTTCCTTCTGACTGACCTCACTCATCTTGCTATCCTCTCTAGTTCATTCCCTTTTGTGGCAAATTGCAGGATTTTATTCTTTCTTAGAGCTGCATAATAATTATTTGTAGATGATCCGTTCCACTGTAGTTGGGCGACTGGGTTGTTTTCATATCTTGGCCATTGTTCTAAGCACTGTGATGAACATAGGAGTCCACAAGGCTTCTGAATGAATGTTTTCATGTTTGGGGAGTAGATGAGTTTCAAATGTGAAACGCCATAGCACCAGGAAAGGACCTGGAGCCTGTGTGTCTGGGTACAGCGATGTGCGGGGCTCACTCCCCCAGGGTGAGGAGAGAGTGCAGGGCCAAACAGCCAGAACAGAGAGGTCATGCTGAACATGCAGGGTGCTTATTTGACACAGTACAACCACAACTCCTTTTACTGCCAAGGAATAGCTGGCTCTTCGCAGGTAAAATTTACAGTGTTTGGCTACAGTTAAATCTCATAACTGCCAAGAAACTGCGCCTGTAGCCAGAAGAACAATTATTCCAGAAAACAGAGAGTAGAACCTGAGACCCTAAATATACTCTTTCTGTCTTTTAAATTCTTCTAATTAGCTTTATATTGCTGTTCCTATTGAGTTATTTGAATATGAAGTGACTCCTGTTAAGTTTCCATCTGTTGTGGTTGATATCCATTAGCTAAACAGTCATGAAAGGTCCTCGGAAGCCAGCCGATAACCTTGGCTTTGAAGAAGACAAAGGTTGGACTTCCCTGGATGAGACTTAGACCTCCATCCACTTGGGACTAGTGAGTGGCAGGTAAGTTCTTCCCTGGGAGTTCATGCATCCCTGTCTGTTCCAACATCTCAGACTCTCCCAGCTCCGCTTCCCATCTTTATGCCAAGAGGGATTTCAAAGGCAGCTGAGATCCTACCTAGTCCCTTGCCCAGGTCTCAGAAAATGAAAGGAAGGAATGCACGGTGAGGCTCTGCTTGGTACTTTGTGTTTTCCCCCTTCCATTCTTCAGAAATGACCCCAAATTTCCTCTTTTCTTTATTAAGCACGGTAAAAAGTGATCCAGTATCCAGTCACTATAATTTACCTAGCAGAGCTTGCAGAAGGTGGCAGCTACCGTATCCAGAGAAGGGAACATCCAAGAACAAATAGGAGAAGGAAATCTTTTTTCATCAGGACTTCTATATGGTAGGTTAGGGACTTAAGATTTTACAAAGCTTTTTTAAAAAACAGTGGATTCAAATATAAATCTCCAGCCTGAAATTTACCTCAGCATCCCACACATAATACAGCACTTTGGGTGTGTAGCTAGGGCAAGAACAAGAACGCTAGTTACTAGACATAAGGAGGATGTTTGTCCATTCTGAAGGATGCCGGAAATCACTAAGCTGCAGGGGCAAACTACAGTTGCATAAGATTACACACTACGTCCTGGAGCTTAAGTGGCGACTGTGGCACCTCTTACATCACTGTGTGGGTGGCTGGTGCTGGTCAACAATGACCAAGCACAATGTGGAACCGAGTGACTTATATAACCATCTCATCTGGTCCAGTGAGTTACCCAGAGGTGACCACAAAGGCATAATTAGAAAAGCAGCTCAAGTGATTTTACCAGCAAATGTTATGGAGGCCTGTGAGTTTACTGGTGTCCTCCTCCGTGCCCCACGGAGGGAAGCAACCACCTCTCCATTCCTGCAGCATTTCTTGGTGCGTCTCATTGCGGTGGCCATAGTTGTTATCTCATTTGAAACGATGGTTATTTGTTCCTGAAGGGTTCCATAACACTCTAGAGAGAAGGAGAAAGACAGAAAGAAGGAAAGAAAGAAAGAAAGAAAGAAAGAAAGAAAGAAAGAAAGAAAGAAAGAAAGAAAGAAAGAAAGAAAGAAAGAAAGAAAGAAAGAAAGAAAGAAAGAAAGAAAGAAAGAAAGAAGGAAGGAAGGAAGGAAGGAAGGAAGGAGGGAGGGAGGGAGGGAGGGAGGGAAGGGAGGGAGGGAGGGAGGGAGGGAGGGAGGGAGGAAGGAAGGAAGGAAGGAAGGAAGGAAGGAAGGAAGGAAGGAAGGAAGGAAGGAAGGAAGGAAGGAAGGGAGGGAGGGAGGGAAGACAGGAAGACCAGAAGACAGGAAACAGGAAGTAAAGGAGGGAGGAAGGAAGAACACCATTAAGTGCCTCTATTCCTCCCCCTGGTCTCCCTGGAAACCTAGACACTAATTTGCTTCCAATAGGGATAGCTCTCTTACTCCATAAAAAGCAAATCTTGGGTCCAATTTACACAAGAAATCATGGTGAAAAGCTTGTTATTGGGTCTAATTTCCCTCCAGAATGTCAGTGTCGATGAGACTCGGCCCCCACCTTTCCATTTTACTATGCAAAATAGAACAGCCAATTACGGCAATTACTTGGTTCAGTTCAGATGACACGCTTGTTGGTTTGATGCCTCAAAGGATGGGATGAAAGGTACTTCGTGAAAGGGCTTTCTGATATGTATTCTAAACGTCCACCCAAACACACAATGTGAAGACAAGACTCCCTTGTCTTCCTCAGTAACTCCCTCATCACTAATTTTAGTGCTTTTCCTTTCATAGACATAAACCAAGATCCTAGAAACTCCCCATTGCCTACAGAGCCACATGTCATTCATGAGACAAGAGTTACTCTGACCCTTGGTGAAAACTCACATCCTGATTGTGAAAGTCATTGACAAGTGGTATTGAAAGTGCCTCATTACTGCCCATGAGACAGATGACGTATTGACCCACTTCCTTCTTGTTTATTCCATGAGAAACAGACTGCAAGGAACCCCATTGTCCCTGCAGATCACATCCAGCCAAGAGTGGATTTGAGTGTGTGTTTATTTATATACACATATTTGGAGAAATCGGGCAGCTCCATCCCTGCCATTTTCCAAAGTGGCATAATGGTCATCAATAATAGGGTGCGACAGTCGCTCTAAGCCATCAGACAGAAATGGGAGCTAGAGCCCAGCTGGGAACCATATTCAGGCGGACAAGGGAAGGCAGCGGCATTCATAGCAGCACACTGCAATGCTCTGCATTCAGCCCGCATCGTTTGGGACAGAAAAACAGTGTGCTAATGAGGGGGAGAGTTGGATCACTCGAAGTTCCATGAGGCAGGTTCTGGGATCAGCCGGGTGAATTGGTGCGGGGCTTGATTCAGGGCCAACATCGGGCAAACAAGGCAGCCGGGAGCAAAGGAAAGTCAAAACTGTAAGAAAAGTAAAAATCAGAGCAGCTCCCTCTCAAGAACCCCCTGGGAGAGGAGGTTGTGCAGTTTGACGCCTGGTTACCTTCCTGGGAGCAGGGGGCCAACTTGTTTGGAAGTTTGGAAGAAAAGACAGAACTGAAGCTGGCAGAGGAGGAAGAAGGAATTTGAGGCTCCAGCAACCGAAAAGCCAGTAGTAGGGCTAGACTCTGAGGACCAGAGAGGCAAGCCAGTGTACTCCACCTTTGGGCCTCATTTCCTCTGTGTGGGTTCCGGTTCCACACACATGACCCTCTTCTGCTGGTAGAAAAACTGTGCCAGTTGGATACGTCCCTGCCACCCTCACAGAAATCTTCTGTTTTTAGTGAGTTTTCCCCCCAAAGTTTTCCCCCCAAAGATTCTTAGAATCGAATCTCAGCCTCTCTGGCTGGTCTCTTGTGGACCACAGGTCTTCCCTGAACTCAGAGTGATGTGATATTTAGATTGGCCAGGCGAGGTCCTTCATTTCTGAAGCTAAGACAAGCCAGCCTCAGAGAAACCCACTTGGATGGGGGAGGGACTCGTTCCCTCTTAAAGCTGAATGTCATCAAGGGAGAATGAGGGAAGGATGGCAAACAAAGCAGGTTGTCATCTCTGGGTAACACGACCATTGCTAGGGTAGAGTTCGTGGCTAGCAGGGACTCCTGTGTTCAACACTAACTGGCACCTCATTGTCCCTTATCCCAGTTGAAAGTCCTTGTCTGGGAATTCTGTACCTGGCTAGGGTTTGTTTGTCCAGGCATCACATTGACCAGAGACCCTAGAGAACAACCTCAGCTTTCAACTTGATCATGTGAGGATGGAAGCAGGAGCTTAACCAGGACTGTTAGACATGAATCTCATTAGGTGGCATGTTTTAAGGACAGGTCATGTTTGAAATGCACAATGATTGCCTTTCCTTACTCTTGGGGTTTTTTGTTTGTTTGTTTGCTTTTGTTATGGTGGTTTGGTTTGGGGGCCAAAGTAGGCAGTGCTCAGAGGTCATTCCCTGTTATGCTTTCAGGGATCACTCCGGGAAAGCTTAAGGGACCCTGTGGGATGTCAGGGATCGAAGCAGAGTTGGCCACATGCAAGGCAAGTTCCCTACCTGCTACTATGGCCCCAACCCTGTCTTTACTTATTCTTGACAGCATGTAAGCTCCCATGGTTTTTTATTTGTTTTACTGACTCTTCATCATGAAATTCATGAACTAAGTTTCAGATGTCAGTGTGTGTCAAAGTTGTGGACATGTCTTTGCTATTTTATATCCTATATAGAAGTGCCTGAGATGATCCCTTTAAGTCTTTTAATGAGACAGATGTCCCTCTACCAACCCCATCACGCATCAGGTCAGACAACAGGGAAAGATTCTCTGGAAGTCAGAGAACGTGGGGAAGAGCCTTCTGTCTGGTGAACGCTTTTAAGAGGACACACCTGATCACATCTTCTCTCTGGAGTCTCTGTGGGCCAATTCTCTCAACTGTAGTGATTTTCTCTCCGAGCAGAAAGTCCCTGAAGGCGAGTCCCTCACAAAAACACAATTTCAGCTGAGAGTGTTTACAAAGCAAAGAGGGAATGATTCCCGGGCAGAAAGAGAGCCGTGGGGCTGGGCTACTGGGCATGTTCCTGGATGGCATTGCCAAGGGGGTCCCTTGAACCCCCATATCTGACCCCTTGACTACCCACTCCCCTCCTAACCTAGCCAATCATTCCACGGAAGGCCCCATTAGGTATCTGAGAGCGGGAGAATCTGTTCTGCTTCCGCTTGGGTTCTAGGCTTTCCTGCTCACTGCCTTGTACTGTTCGTGTCATCACCAGTTCGTTATATGATGGATCTTGTTAAACATATTGATATATTTGGAAAACCCTTGTCACTTGTTCAGTCTGTGCTTCTGCCCCAGCCACTGTAGCTACTTCCATTGTCCACAGGCAAGGGAAAGGAGTCCTTTTATTTATGGGGGCAAAGTTTGTGGTCACCCCCATCTGTGTAAAACACAAAAATAAAAAGAAAGGCGCGGGCGAGGGAAGGGACGGAGTCAAGATGGTTGGTCTCACCGCAGTTTATTCCAAACTTCTTTCTCCATTCTCCTCTGATTCTCCTCCTCTTCTTCCTCCCCCATCCTACTTCATTCTCTCTCTCTCTGCCTCCACTCCACTCGCCCCAGCCCCCTCACACAGCTACCTTAAATCTCCCGCATCTGCTCCGGATGCCGCAGGCCAGGGCAATCCATAGGGGGTAAAGTTCTATCCCTTAGAAGATGCTTTCACTAGGACAGAATCTCTCTCAGTGGGATATCCGCCCAAGAGCGGAATTCCATGGGTGTGTTTCTCCTCTCTTTGTCCGACTAACTATAAGTATTCATATTATAAATCATTTTGTAAGGACATAGCAAGAGACGCATTAAGCTTATAGAATTGCTCTCCGGGGGTCACCTCGATCTCAGACTACAGCGCTCAGGCCAGATTAGTCTTTCCTAGCCCTAGCAGGGCCTAGTCTCGTCGTTGCTTTTGGATCATGACATGACAGCCCATGACCAAGGTCTTAACATATACTTAAGCATTAGGCGCTTTGGCCAGGCCCATCTCGATGCCAGGGTAGCACATAACTCACCGCTTGCCCTGGGTCCATCTCGTCCCCCGTTGGGACCATGCTTTTGAGGGTGCTAGGAAGTAAGGCCAGCTGAGGCTTAAGTCAAGAAAGCAGATGCCCGGGAATGAATAATATTTGAAGCCAATTAAATCCCATGTTACCAAAGCATATTAATAAAAGTCTTTCTTTGTCCATACAAAAAGGATATTGTTTTAAGGTAAACTATTCAAAAGACATAAGAGAGGAGAAAGACAATATTAACTTAACGACAATATTAACTTACACTGTCCTAGCAAGGTCTGACCTTACAAATTAAGAGTTTGATTAGAGGAAGAGCAGATAAACTGGTAGAAGTGGTTACAGATAAACAAAGGAATGGGAGTGACTCGGGAGCACTTTGATGGGCGTGACTGATAAACCTAAGCTCCCAGTGGCAAGGAGAGCAGGACAAACCAATGATATCCAACACCCATCTGTGCTCAGGAGCTACCTGGCTCTGTGCTCAGGGATCCTTCTTGGCACTGCTCAGGAGACTGTACCTGGTGCTCAGGGATCAAATGAGGGTTGGTCAAAACCAAGGCGAGTTCCTTTCCTCTGTACTATCTCTCCAGAAGGGGTCCTTTGATATCCCTGGTCACATGGCCTCCTCACTCCCCCCCCCCACTCAAGGTGGGAAACGGAAAGAGGAGCTTTGACCCCTAATGATTCTCCTAGGTATGGAGGAGCCAACTTTAGTGTCAATATCTTCTCCAGCTTCATCTTTCTTTTGAATTTAATTGTCAAACCAGTCGCTTACCCTTGTTTCAAGGGGGAAGATGTGTGTGTGTGTGTGTGTGTGTGTGTGTGTGTGTGTGTGTGTGCAGCCGCCAAGAGCGCGGTGGACACAGTCCAGTCTTTGCCCTGCTTTTCCCTGACACGTCTCAGAACTTTGCTCTCCGTGAGTCTGACATCCTGTGTTTAAAAGCAGAGCCGCGGTACCATCCGATTGGTATGCATGGCTTTTGCCCACGGTGAGCTCAGAGGCGAGGAGAGACAAGAGAGAGCCGGTGAAAGACAGGACAGGATTTAGGGCAGGCTTCAACTTCAGAAGTCATCCAGTTCAAAGCTCGCTGACAGCTGACACTCACCTTTCCCTTCTCCGAGACGAATCGCCAGGATTCAAAATGATAAAATTATGAGCCAGGAGTTTTCTTGGGCTTGTCAGAGGCTAAGCATTTTTTTTCCTCCGTGCATTCCATGCAATGATTGATTTCACTTCCCTCGTAACTGTCAGATGGAAGCTTTGTCATTAGCATCGTCTATTCCGCTTAGCAGGGTCAAGGTCATTAACCCACAAGGTAGAGACGGGAAATGGATGGGGATGGATCCGTGAGTGAGCTCACATCTCAGCCACTCTCGACTCCCATCCCTGCTCCCTGAGCTACACCTTCCGACCCAACACAGGGTGGAGCTCAGACCATGAAGCAGAAGGGGCGTGACCCCAGGAAGCAGTAGGCTTCCCTGCACAATGCCAGCCCGAGTCCCACACAACGACAGCACACACAGCTCCCGGGCAGAAAGACAGCCATGGGGTTGGGCTTCTGGGCATGTTCCTGGGTGGCATTGCCAAAGGGGTCCCTTGAACCCTCATATCTGGCCTCCTGACTTCCCACTCCTCTCCTCATGCAGTGCAGCCCCCCCCCCCCCACACACACACACAAACCTGGGCATTGCAGCTAAGTGACAAGAAAGACCAAATCAGGTTCTTTCTTCGCTGGAAATCCCATGGATTTTGACACTCAGAGCTCCTGTTCTCCCAGCTCCCCTCCCCCTCCAGACACACAACACCTCCCCCACTCATCATGACCATGATGGGTCTTTAAGAAAAGCAGATTCTCAGGGTCTGGGGGGGAGAGACAGCCCCAAAGAAGGGGCTATGAAGACTCTCTACCGTTTGATTCCCCATCCACAATGGAGAAAGGGAGGCCAGGTGATATACCAATCAATTACCAGATCTCTCAATGAGCAGCCAATGGGCACGCAGCACCCTCTACCCAGCTCTTCTCTGCCAGGGATAAAAGACCAGAGTGTGAAGGTAACTAACTGTAAAGATTTCAAAGGTCTTTTCTTATGAAATGACAAAATTCGAGAACCTCTCTTCAGTTCCAGGATAATGAGATCTCATTCACACACTGAAAGGGGTTATTCACTCTGAGACGCTCCTTTGTTCCACTAAAGAGCTCGGTTTTTTGCATGGGGGAGGAGGGGAAATTCTATGGTAGTTGGACTCAGCACAGGAGACAGTGGAGGAGAGGGAGAGGATTAGAGGGAGAGAGAGAAGAAAAGGAAAGAGATGGAGAGAGGAAGAGAGAGAGGGGGAGAGGGAAAGTGAGAGGGAAAGAGGAAGAGTAGGGAGAGAGGGAAAGTGATAAGGAGAGAGGAAGAGAGGGAGAGGGAAAGTGAGAGGGAGAGAGCGAGAGTGGGAAAGGGAGAGGGAGAGAGGGAAAGTAAAAGGGAAAGAGGGAGAGAAGGGGAGAGAGAGGAAGTGAGAAGCAGAGGAAGAGGAAGAGAGAGGGAAAGAGAGGAGATAAAGGAGAAACTTGATGCTGGGTGGTGAGTAGGTGCTGAGATATCAGACACTCAATACTGCCACAGAGAGTCATTCTAAGGGACAGAGACCTAGCAGTGGCAGTCCCTAAATGGAAATTGAATGAGTGCAGGCCAGTATCAAACTGCAAATGAGCTGTTCTTGTCATTCCCCAAACATCACTCAAGTGCAATGCAATAGCAGCTCTGCCCCTGGACCATCGTGTCTGGGCCAGCTTGCTCAGCGGCTGCTGTGGTTCTCAGCCTAGACGAGACCACTGTGGAGGTTGGAGACCACTTCAGAGCAGCTGTGTTGGGAAGAAAGGGCTGCAGGGATGACTGTTCGAGAAGGGGCAGGGAGTGAGGATAGACTGAAGGCACGCAATACAGTCCCACATTCATTCACCCACCAAACGCTGGCCCCTAAGACAGTTCCTCTGCCCTAGCGCTGGGCGACTGGCTGGAGGGAGGAGGGCAATGGCTAGGGGATAGGGTGGACATTTGAGCACCCAGAGGGTGGACTGGCCAGGTGCTGTGCAGGAAAAGAGAAGCAAAGCTCAGTGGCAGAGGGCAGCTGAGCCCAAGTCTGTCACGGTCCATCCCTCAGGGTTGCAGCTTTGGGAAGGAGAGTTGGGGGCTGCACATGGTTGCAAGCCAGAAAGCCTAGTGGTTCTGGGGCATCTGATGCTGAAGAGGGGTGGAGGGCGTGAGCTCTGCCATCTCCATCCACCCCCTCGGGCCCTGACCAGCCTCATTCATGGCATCCCGTCCTGGTCGCTCCAGGCAGCTCATCTTGTGGCTCTGGCTTTCTCCACAGACCTGGGCAGGGAGCCTTGGTGAAGAAGATAGCAAAGTCTTGCAGACCACAGCTCCGGGAAGCGGCAGGCAATTGGCTCCACTTGCAACCTTCGTCCAGCTGGCCATGGAGATAAAAGTACAGATGGACAACCATGTCCACTGTCCTCCCATGCTCCATTGCTCTCTCTGCATGGGGAGGCGGTGGGAGGCGGTGAGAGCTGGCAGCTGCGGGTAGGAGGTACGCAGGCAGCAGAATCACCACCGACCGTGCAGGTTTAAACCCTGGTCGTTCCGACTCGATGTGTTACACTGATGTCAGTGGGCCCCACAGGTGACTTACATGAAGTGGAGAGGAGAAAGATGGTCACTTTCTCCCCAACCGCCTCTTCCACCCAGGACCCAGGGTTACTGGGTTCTTGTCTCGCTCACGTAAAAGAATTTCAGGAGTAGACAAGCAGTGAAGTAACAGATTTTATTTAGAGGGTTTGAGGGAAGGAGGAAGGGATAAGAAGAAAAGAAAAATAGTAGGAGTAACATGCTTGAGAGAGAACACGGGCTTCTCCGAGGATGGAGAGAGCTCTACACACATCCTGGCACTAGACACGAAAGCATGAAAGTACACATCTCAAGAGGGGAGGTATGGGTGACATATGTGCTCAGGTACCGCATGTGCTCGGTCACGTGGGCGCAAGCAGCACATGGGCTCAGGCAGCATATGCGTGCGCTTCCTTTGTTCAAGGTGGCCTTTATAGGGTTTCTTCAACCTGCCCCCACGTGGGGCTTCTTCCCAGGTAAAAGCCCATTGCTAAGGAGGTTACCAGGGAGGTTGGGAGTGGGGATGGTCTTCTTTAGGCTGGATCACATTTTAATCAGATTAAGGGAGAGGCCTGAGAGTTTGAGGAGTTTCATGGGGAGGGGTCCAACCTCCTCGGGTCTGCTTTAGGTCTTATCAGGTCTGTTTTCTGTATCCACAGGGTGGGTCAGTCTCAGGATTCTCCTTCCCAGATACTTTGATAATCTAAATTTTATTGCCCAGGGCCTTTCCCTATCTACCTGCCTACATCAACACGTGTCATATTTCTTATCCTCTCTGTCCCCTGTGCCCCCTTACCTAGCTCATAGGAAGCAGCAGCAGCACTTTTGTCCCAACACTGCTCTGAGTGATAGAGGACAGGGGGGCGGTTCTGCAGGGGGGCACTGTTGGGGTGCACTCTTGGGGTGTGGCGGAGCTCTGACTGTTGCTCTTTTCTCTCTGGGCTCTGGGCATCCCCTCCCTGGGCATGGCTGATCACCCCATTCCTTCCAGAAGCCTGCAGAAGGCTAAGGCACAGAACCCGCCCTGCTTTCTTGAACATGCGCTCAGGATCCAAACAGCTTCCTGAGCCCACAGTGCCCCGGTAGGATGGCACCGAGCCAGCCCAGCAGGTGCCAGGGCAGAAGTTGGGGTAAGCGGGCAGGGGTGACCCACCATGGCCACATGCTGATCACTGTCAGGGTGCAGGAGGCTGATTCAGGGCTGCGGCCCCACCCAGAGCTTCCCGTGCTGCCCAGTGGGCAGGGCAGAGTCCGTGGATGCTGCAACACGGGGACACTGCATCGTCACAGGGGCAGATAGTTCAACTGAGTTGTGATTCCCGGGGGAGGGGCAGAGAGGGGTGCCAGGTAAACACGTTGATTTAATTGGCCTTTTAAAACCTTACACATGGGAACTGTCCAGCCACGATCAGGAGCGGGATGGCAGGGGTGGGGAAAAGGAGATTAAAGGAAGCCTCCAGCCAGCCTCTCTCTGCGTCCTCCCCTACACTCAGACAGACAGCAAGACAGCGGGATCTGTCCCATGCACACCTGGCCATGGCGGAGACTAAGGGAAGTGGAGGGGACAGAGAGCCACCTGGATATGGCTCTAGAGAGGCCCAGCGACAGGTCACAGAGCAGCAGGTCCCAAAGCGACATAGGCCATCACTGTCAGACCAGGTGCACAGACACCGGACAGAAAAAAGCGTAGGGCAGGACCAGGATGTTGACATCTGGACCGCGCATCGCAGGATGGAATGACTGACACTGCATACGAGTGAAAGAGTGAAAGCTCGGGACCTGCTACCATAGGCTTACACCGTCTAATAAGCTGTAACTTCTCAATCATCGGCGTCGTGTGTGCAAGTGTGTCAGTTCTCAAGAGCCTGCGAGCTCCGGAATGGAACCACTCGTGCCATTCCCAATGGCAGAGGAGCAGAAGCCGCCCTGCTGTGCAGCTTCTCACCACGAAAAGCCACGGGACCGATGGAGGAGGCTGGAATCAGCTGGTATGTTCTTATTCCACCTGGGAGGCATTGTTACCTGCGTTTTGATTAAGTGAGAT
The DNA here is from genome assembly GCF_027595985.1 of Sorex araneus. NCBI lineage: Eukaryota > Metazoa > Chordata > Mammalia > Eulipotyphla > Soricidae > Sorex > Sorex araneus. The sequence goes on from NC_073312.1 coordinate 7,291,496, forward strand.
CAAGACGCTGCGGAAGGCCAACCCAACCGCCATCCTTCTGCCCTCTCCCCAAGTAAGCAGACCCCGCGCAGGACAAAGCCTGGAACTCTGGGATGTCTCGTTCCCAAGCCCCGTTCCATCATTGTCACGGGACGCAGTCCTAGCCTAAGTGCAGGGAGGCAAGTTTTTCCTTGATGGAGAGAAATGCACAAATCCAACCAACTTGTCGTGGGGTTGTGCTCCTTTCTTCTGACACTGGGGAATGACGGGAGGAGACTGTGAAGGGGATGTGGCAGCCACCTTGTACACATGAGGAGAGGACCACAGGCATGTGTGGGTGGTGGGACAGGAGGGCAGACAGGGCTGATGGGGAGCCTGTTTTTGAGGTTACCTCTGTCTCCATTTCATACCGTTTATTTATATAGAGACTCCTCTCAGTCCAAGTATCAGTGCTTTCATTTTGGGGCTTTTATTTATTTATTTATTTATTTATTTATTTATTTTGCTTTTTGGGTCACACCCGGCAATGCACAGGGGTTACTCCTGGCTCTGCACTCAGGAATCACTCCTGGCGGTGCTCAGGGGACCCTATGGGATGCTGGGAATCGAATCCGGGTCGGCCATGTGCAAGGCAAATGCCCTCCCCGCTGTGCTATCGCTCCAGCCCCCATTTTGGGGCTTTTAAACTTACATCTTAACGGAATAGTTGCTTACTAATAAAATCAATCAATTTTACGTTAAAAAAAACCCACGGATTTCTGACTTACCTTGAAAAACCAGAAAGCCTAGTGGTTCTGGGGCATCTGATGCTAAAGAGGGGTGGAGGGTGCGAGCTCTGCCATCTCCATCCACCCCTCGGGCCCTGACCAGCTGCATCCACAGCATCCCGTCCTGGTCCCTCCCAGCAGCTCATCTTGTGGTCCTGGCTTTCTCCGTAGATCTGGGCGGGGAGCCTTGGTGAAGAGAGCAAAGTCTTGCAGACCACAGCTCCGGGAAGGGGCGGGCAACCTGCCACTTCCGCCACAGACCGAATGAGCCGCCCTCCTCCTGGTCCAAATCAGGACCCAGGCCTGCACCCACAGTACGACACGGAAGTGTGGATTCCTTCATAGAACAGAGCATGACTGTAACATATGCCTGCCTCCTGAACTGCTTATCCTGTTAATTACGGCTCGGCAGGCTGCTGCCATATGCTACATGTTAATAAGTCCTTTGTAATTTTAATTACAGTTTAATGAAAGCTTTTACATGTCCTACCTTCGGACTTCCAATTTAATTACCCGCATTCGCAGCACTCTGCTCTTTGTTACCTTTCAGATTCTGTCCATTTATCTTTAAAAGCAAGTATTTGTATTAAGTGTACATTTCACGGTGCAGAATTTTATGAGATTAAATTGAACTTAATGAAAGTGGAAGGAGCTCGCTGGCTTCCTGCTCGCTCCTGCAAAGCCCAGGGCTGAGGGGGTGGGCGGGCGGGGGGGGGGGGGGGGGGGAAGAGGCCCAGACCAAGCCAGAGAGCAGCCAAGCCAGGAGGCAGAGATGAGAAAAATCAGGTGGGCCTCAGGCTCAGTTCCTGGAACGGAAACAGACTTAGTTTCCCAGCAATGAAATAATGTGTCACTAACCAACCTGAACCCATGTGGGAAGTTCTGGGACCCATAAATGCTCAATCAGTCACTATGCCTCAGTTATAATGCCCCAGAAACTATCTTTTGTTAACCATAAGGAATGGGTAGCCGGTGCAATCATAGAACTATTACTGTTATTGGAAACTATCGTTTAACTGTTGCCTGATCACTGTTGCCATAGTGCCGGCTTAACTTTGAAACCTATATAAACCACTTGTGATTTGGAGCCGGGGACCTTGTCAAGACTCCATTGCGTTGGATGAGACTTGGACCCTAGCTCAAGCTAGTAATAAAGTTCCTTTCTTTTGTATTATTGTGTGTGGACTTGGTCTCTCCGTGATTGGGGATCTGAAATTCAGACCCAATGGGGGGTGGGAGAGGGGCTCAGAATGGAAAAAGCAACAGGGACCAGCAGGTTGGGGTTTTGTGGTGATGCTGGGCTCTCTCTCCCTCTCTCCCTCCCTCCCTCTCTCTTTCCCTCTCTCTTCCTCCCTCTTTCCCCCCTTCTCTCTCTCTCTCTCTCTCTCCCCTCTCTCTCCCTTCCTCCCTCTCTCTCCCTCTCTCTCCTCCTTCCCTCTCTTTCTCTCCCTCCCTCCCTCTTTCTCCCTCTCTTCTTTTCTCCTCCCCCTCCTTTTTTTTTTTTTTGTATCTGGGTCACACTAGGGAGTCAGGCAGACAGGACTCACTCACTCCTGACTCTGCACTCAAGGGTCCCCCCTGCTATTCGTGGGGAATCACACGCAGTGCTTGATGGAACCTGGGTTGGGTGTGTGCAAGGCAAGAGCCTTATCTTCCAGGTCTGGCTTGTTTTGTTTTTACAGCAGAGCTTCCCTTCCCATTAAAAAAAAAATTTTTTTTTGACAATTAAAGAATTTTGAGTCAAATCAGAACTCAACTTTGGTTTTTCGATGCATTTTAGCTTGGGATTTAAAACCCTGTCCTCTAAACGGACGGTTTAGCATAGAAAGTATTTCACATTTCCAAAACTGTCCGCACTGGGCTCTCGTTTGGAAACTCTGTAGCCTAACTTTGGGTGGAAATAGATTCAGACTTTCCATTCGTCCCACCACCGCGGGAGGCTCTGGGGGGCTTGGCGCCAACGTGGGTTTGAAAGGGCAGCAGCTGCAGGGGCTGCCCAGGAGCTCATTTGGCAAAGCCTTTACAAGGTGGTTCAGAACAGAGCGGCGCAGAGATGGCCCATCAGGCGTCCCGAAGGTTCCGCACAGTTGCTCAGCAACCGTCTCTACGAGCTGCCGAGCCTCTCCAGCCGCAGCCGGCTCCTCCGCCGGGCGCACAGCGGCCGCCTCTGGATATCAAAGCTGCAGCCCGCGAAGCAGCGGGCCCAGGAACCCAGATCAGAATCAGAATGGGACGGAGGGGACATGTGCTGTCTTGTAAAGAACACGGCAGCCAGGAAGCCGGCTGCTCTGCAGACAAAAGTCTGGGGATGCTCAGAAAGCACCCGGGGCGCTTGGAGCCCAGGGCCAGCACACGCTTCAGCCCTGGGGGTCATTCCCTTAGTCCCAACATTGCAAGATTCCGCCCCCCCACACACACAGACACACTTTCCCACCAGGCAAAGGGTCCTACTCAGCCCGGGAGTTGAGGGCTTCCTGCTCCAATAAGAGAGAAACAGCCGCTTGGAGAATCTGTAAATCCGGGCCCCCCACTCAGCCCTAGAGGGGAGCAGCATTGCTTGCCTGGAAGCTCCCTAAGCTTTGCCCACCCCCCAGAGAAAGATCCAGCGCCCCCAGCCTTGGGACTGGGACCTGCCCCCAGACTGGCTTGGGGGAGCGGCGGGGGCTCCACTTCTGCTGTCCCTTGCAGAAGCGCGTGCCAGCATTCCTCCTGCCCCTCTTCTGATTCCAGTCTTTCTCAAGCCCCCTAAACCCGACAGCTGCTGCTCCATTTCTCAGACCAGAGCTGAGATACTGAGTGCTCAGAAGCTCCCGGGACCCACCTTGGCGACCTGCCACGATCGCGGTCCCTTGGAAAGATCACAGCCACCTGGATGGATCTAGGCACCTGGACCAGTCTTGGCCACCAAGATTATCTCGGGGACCTGGACCAATCTTGGCCACCTGGAACCACCGTGGCCCCCTGGCCCGCTACTGCAGCGCCCCGTGACCCCTGCACGGTCCAAAGGCTGCGCTGCGCGCACGGCCCCTCACGGCCCACACCACGACTTCCAGGTGGATTTTTATTACACGTCACAACCACGAGAACCCAATGGGGGGCGGCGGCGGGAGCGGGGGGCCGGGGAGGGGGAGCGCCCGCCCCTCCCTCGCCCACCCCAGCCCCCAGCCCCACAGTCTTCCCGAGGAGGCGGTTCCTGGCTCCAGCCCGGGACGGAGAGGGCGGCGGAGGGGCGGGAAGGCCCGGGGCGGGGTGGGCGCGCGGGGGCGCGGGGTCCAGGCGCGCGCGCGTCACACCGGGCCCTCGGTGATGCCCTCCAGGGGCAGGCCGGGCGCGCTGTCGGCCGCGGGCCGCTCCTCCTTCTTCAGGGCCGGGGGTCCCCGCAGGCTGACGTAGGGCTTGTGGCAGGCCGTGTTGGCCAGAGGCGGGTAATGCTGCCGGTAGCAGATGTAGGCGAAGATGAGGCCGATGACGCCGCCCACGAAGGAATCTAGCAGGAAAGAGCAGAACGTGGCAAGGGTTAGGGGCGCTCCAGGGCGGCCAGTGGGGGGCGGGCACCAAGCTGCTCCCGTGACTGAAGGGAAGGGAAACCCCTGGGGTGTGGACGAGGGTCTCAGTCTTGGAGGTTCCTGCAAATTCACTTCCCTGCTCAAAGGAGATGATATAACTCAATGTTTTTGTTGTTGTTTGTTTGTTTATTTAATTTTGAATTTTTGGTGCTTTTTTCCTTACATCCTGGAGGTTTCCTGGAGCAAATCCTCCTTTCTTTATATTTTTTTTGAGGGCCACATCCATCATTGGTGCTCAGGGCTGACCCCTGGCTCTGTGCTCAGCGATCACTCCCAGCGATGCTCAGGGGGCCCTTTGCAGTGCCAGGGATAGAACCTGGGTTGGCTGGGAGCAAGGCAAGCTAACGCCTCACTACTGGGCTGGCTTTGCAAGCCAGGTAGGTGATCTTGATTTGGGAAATCGATTTTAAATGCCGGGAGAGGAACTCCAGCTGGCTCTCTACCAGCCCTAACCAGTTCCAGCAGAGACTTCCCTGGGGACAGGGCTGGGGAAGCGAACAGAGTAAATCCCAGCTCTGCTTTGGGCCCAAACATGCTCCTTTCTGGGGTCGAGTGATAGTCCTGGGTTAAAGTACGTGCCTCGGATGAGGCCGACCCTCATTTCATTCCCTCAGCACCACTTGGTCCCCTGAACTTTGCCAAGTGTGGCTTGATAATCTCCAGCAATACAGGCAAGGTCCTGGCACCCCCTCTCACCCCTGCATTCAGGAGCCCTCCAGGGTGGGGGTCCCACATGAAAGCGCCCCAGCTGACACCTGGGCAAATCAGTGCCTCACGGAGCCTGAGTTCCCCTCATTCCCAAGGGCAGATCCCAAAATTCACTTCGAGGAGCTGTGGTAAGCGTCAGGAGATCAGGCCCAGAACAAGCCGCCGAGTGTGGCCTGAAGATGCAGAGTCTACGGAAAAGCCTCTCTGACTGGTGCTCTAGCCCATTCCTTTAGGAGACCACCAGAAGCTGCTAACTCTTCCCCGCTCCTCCTCACGTTGCCACTGACTGGTGTGGAGTTCTCTCTCCAAAATGAGTCAACTTCCATCGCATTTCAGATAAATGCCTAGGGAACTAAAAATGCATGTTGGAGAAATGGGAGGAGACCAGGCAGCAAGAAACCCCAGTGGGCCAAAAGTACTAATCCTTTAGCGACACAATTTTATTGAGCTACTACTATGAATTTGTGCCCTCCCTCTCCCCCCACCCCCGAAAGGTCTATTGAAGTTCAAACCTCCTGGTTTACACAGAGTGTGACTTTATTTGTAGATCAAGTTTGTACAGAGATCACTGAGTGAGAATGAGGCCAGGCGGATGGCACGGGTCCAAGCGACGCTCTTATTCGAAGGAGAGGCATGAGCTTAGGGTCAGACGCACAGAGGGAAGACGATGTCAAGGAACACAGGAAGAAGCCTCGCGAAGACGGAAGCTGAGACTGGAACTCTAAGCTGGACGTCAAGGAACTGAAGAGCCAAGAGTGCCCTGTGCCCTCCAGGGCTCGCCCAAAGTCCTGCCCCGAGGCACTAGATCTCGGACATGACAAAATCATCAGACAAGAAAGTTCTACTGTCCTAAGCACTCCGTGGACGGCCCATTGGAGCAGCAACCCTCGGACACTCATACATGGGCCAGCAAGAGAGAGAGTTTCCACTTGCCTACAGAGAATATCCCAGGGCCCGGCACACCCTGAGGTGATGCCTACGCTATTTACCATCAAACTCTTCACCAAGAAAGTTCACTGGGTCTTGTTTTCATGAATAAGTCATCAATATGCAATTCATCATCAACATATGGTGGTGATTGAGCAGGGGGAGAGTGACAGGGAGCCTCAGGGTGGGACGGTGACAGAGTGATGATGACAAGCAAGGCACCTCACAGGAAATGACTTTTTTTTTTCTTTTTGGGTCACACCTGCGATGCACCGGGGTTACTCCTGGCTTTGCACTCAGGAGTTACTCCTGGCAGTGCTTGGGGGACCATATGGGATGCTGGGAACTGAACCCGAACCCAGATCAGCCTCTTGCAAGGCAAATGCCCTCCCTGCTGTGCTATTGCTCCAGCCCCACAGGAAGTGACTCTTGAACCAAGGCCAGAAGTGTGTGTGTGGGGGGAGGGAGCCAGCCCACCCAGGAGAGGAGCACTGTAGGCATGGGGAAGAGCTTGCTGAGCCCCTGAGTTCTGGGTGTGTGGGGAGCAACCACAGAACCCAAGGGCTGGGGTAGCGCTGGCGTGAGCAAGGAGGCCACTGCAGACTCCAGGACTCAATGGCTCAAGCTGGCAGAGGAGGAAGAGAGAGAGAGAGAGAGAGAGAGGAGAGAGGGATGGAGGGAGGGAGGGAGAGATAGAGAGAGAGGGGAGAGAGGGAGGGAGGAGAGGGCTGGGATCTGGCAATAAGGCAACCCATGAACCCATGGTGGGTTGGGTTAGAGTGGAAGCAAGAAAGTGGACACTGGAAATACTTTGAACTTGGCTCCATGAGGAGAAACCAGAGAAAAATCACAGGTAGCAGATGGGGGAAGGATTCTCTGGGGAAAATGGAGCAGACTGTCAAAGGAATTAGGAGAAAGTTAAGTTCCTGCTTCCCTGGAAACTAAGCAATGCCCAAGGGCCGTGCACTCACCAGAAGAAGGAAAGGCAGTGTGTGTTCACGCACAGGCTCTGGCTGGAGGCAGGGGTGAGCAAAGGCTGCTGGAAACCCTTCAGAAAGCCAAAGGGCAAAGGCAGGGCTAAGTGGACTCAGAGCCCGTCAAACTTAAGGTTCCAAGGCCCTGAGCTGTGCTGGAAGCTGATTATAGATGTAAGTTCTGCCCCCGCCTCCCGGGGCAGGGACTAGAGAGGGAAAAGGAGGTGAGACCCATTGATTTGGAACTGAGAAAATCAGAGGAAAATCACTGTGGGTTTTGTTCCCTACACGGCTGGGCGTTGGGTGGAAATGATAATAGAGTCCCAGCGGTTCTTTTTCAAGTTACTTCATTTAGAAAATGTAGAGCTTGCTTCTGGCAGGCCAGGAGAGGAGGCTGGTCAGCTGGGTGTGTCTCGTGTGTGTGTGTGTATGTGTGTGTGTGTGTGTGTGTGTGTGTGTGTGTGTGTGTGTGTGTGTAGGTGGAGGGAGGAATGAGAGGAGAGAGACAGGGAGGGGACCAGCCAGAGCTGCCCTTTTAGAAGCCGGAAGTCTCATGGGGAGCATGAATGGTCCCGTACCGTGTCCCCCACATCCCACCTCCTGGCCCAGAACCATGCTGGGTGGACAGTCTGATGACTTGGTATCTAAAGGTAAAGACCCTTCACAGCCTGGTCGGGGAAACACAGTGAAGGCAGGGACATATCTAGAAACTTCATTTTGGTCAAATATAGTGCCCGTGGGCTGGAGCGATAGCACAGTGGGTAGGGTGTTCGCCTTGCATGTGGCCAACCCTGGTTCGATTCCTCTGTCCCTCTGGGAGAGCCCAGCAAGCTACCGAGAGTATCTTGCCCATACGGCAGAGCCTGGCAAGCTACCCATGGCATGGCATATTCGATATGCTAAAAACAGTAACAAGTCTCATAATGGAGACGTTACTGGTGCCCGCTCGAGCAAATTGATGAGCAACGGGATGACAGTGATTCAGTGATGGTGCCTGTGGCTGTCCCAGTCTCAGTCTGGCGGGGGGTGGGGGGACATGCGACTGTTTCCACCCTTGAGACCCAGTTTTCTACTTAATGGTCAGAGAGAAATGCTCTTTCCTACAATCAAGCATCATCTGACGATGATCAATAATTAAGCTAGTATTGGTTCAAAGGCCAGATTTCCCCGAGGAAAACCTGTATCCAGAAACAGATCTGAGAGGGTGGAGGGAGCTCGGGACAAACAACACACCCCTTCCACTGGCAGCTGGAACTTTCCACTAACCGGAAACCATGAAGACCAAGACTGGGAGAAGAGGTAGAGCAGGTTGGTGGCGTGGATGCGCCCTTTGTTTGCATCTCATTTCTCTATCTGGCTTTTCTCGAAAACCCCACAAGTCTGAAGCTTGGAAAAGTCAGAGTTAATCAGAAAAGTCTCTGTGACGCACTGGGCTTTGCACTCCACATCCTCCAAGGTGCACTGCCGGGTCTAGTTAAGCTAAAGCCCAGCAGCATGTCACAAAGACAAGGAGAGCCTCAGCTCCCCAGAGTCAGTATGCATCTGGAAGGTTCTATATCTGGGGAAGTTCTGCTCAATGTCTTGCCTGCGCTTCCTTGCCAAGGATGTGCCCTCCACGTTCCTCCTATAATGTAAATTGAATTAAAAACAAGACTTGCATATCTGTAGTGGAGCTAGAAGGGAGAAATGATCAGAAGAGCCTGGATAAAGAAAACAATCACGATAACAAACACGCACGGCATCTGAGGTTCTGGGCTGTGTATTGGATGCAAATGTCATCAGATAATCCGATATCCTCCCACACGAGGCACGGCTGCTTGGATCAAAATGGAATCATTAAAATCTCATCATGCGAAGGCTGTTCACTACGTCTTAAATGTGAGTAACTTGGGTTTTTGTGGATGCTTGTGGAGTTCCACATGAACCTCCTGATGGATGCCATGACCGACGGGCTCACCCACAGCCACTGGGCAGTCCACAAAGAGAAGCAGCCATGTGTGCCTCTCAGGAGGGCATCCTACACGCCCATCTACACAGATGTCAAGGCTCTCCCACGTACCCTCTTTCCAAGTTGGAGACCCTGACATCCTCCTCACTAAGTGAATGCTGAACAAATAGAATCAGGCATTGCTGGAGAACTGCAACTTCCTAACGGGATGCAGGAAAGGAGGAGACCCAAGGTCCGACGTCCAGCAGCTGTCTCAGTTGCAGCAGCAGACACGGGGCAGACATGCTTCCTCGTGTGGCAAGTACTCTCTGTACACTCCCTCTATGCCTCCACCTCCCCCAACTGGGTAAATCAGATGTCTCTGGACACAGCTAGACCTCTGGAAGGACTACCAGCTGAGACCCGCTGGTGTAGACTGTGACAGGTGGCCTCAGGAGGGGGGAAGTGAGTTACATGAGCCTGATGCAAGAGGAGGCTCTATGTTCCTCTCTGTTCCTCTCCTGGCTGAGTTACCAGCTGCACATGTGAAAGCAGAGCAGAACAGGCATGCAATGCACAGTGACCTGCACCAACGGATGCGTATTCCATTTGGGCCACAGATACCTGCCAGTGCACAGTGACCTGCACCAACGGATGCGTATTCCATTTGGGCCACAGACACCTGCCAAGATGGGTCTGGTCACCCTCAAGCATGGCCCTAGAATCCACAGAATATCCATTTTCTTGCTTCCCTTGTCCATCAGCCCATCGCAGTGTTAATATTCTCCTGCTGCTGCTCCAAGTTCCCTTTTCATGCCAGCTGGGCAGGAGGGCTCTGAAGTCCAGCTACCAGTGGGCCTTGGGTGGACCAGCTGCATTCTGCAGCTACAATGTCCCTAAGCCGAGAGCAGTAATTCTTCATGCTGGCACAGTCTGCCAGCCTCAACTGGGTGATGAGTTGGGACCAGTCGGGGCTGAGGACATGGAGGAGCGGCCAGTTTCGAGTCTCCCACTTTTCGGATGAGATTACTTCCTAACGCCCCATTCCTGCCTTCCAAAGTAAAGCAAAAGAAACAAAAACAAAAACAAAAAGCAAAACAAAAAACTTTTCACTTCTGAACCCCCTCATCACTTTCCAAATTTAAAGTGGCTGGGGTTGGGTGAAAAACTGAGATTGTTAGCTTCCACAGAGATGGTGCTCCCCACCCACATCTGTCTGGCTGAGAGAAGCAGACAGATGTGGGAGCATGACGGACGTGGGAAGCACGGCGCATCCTTCAGAAACAAACACCAAGAATATATACGTGATGGGATAAAGTCCAGTTGCAAGGAAAGACAAGATCTCGAAACTCACTGCAATTCGGATGAAACTGGAGGATATCCTGGTAAAAAAGTCAGAAGAAAGACAAGAACTGGGTGCTCTCACTAATCTGTAATATGTAGAGTAACAGGACGAGGGGGTGCATGGTATCAAAGGGAGGAAGCCTGGATGACCTTTGGCTGTAGATTATAGAAATACGACACAGAAGGAAAGAAATCAGGGGAAGAGGGTTAGAAGAGGCGGACATAAGGCAATGGGCTAGGATCAAGGGCCTGGGGCACATCAGTGCTGGGAGAGGTGAGGTGTGTGTCTGTATCTGAACCACAGAGCCAACAGCACTGTGAGCAAGACCCCCAAAATTACAATAATCAAACTCATAAATAATCCAACACTCAAATGACAATAATGAAACCTTCAAATGTGCCCGTCAAGGAGGCAGGCTGGGCTGGGAGGGGATCTGGGACGTGGCTGGAGGGACACGGACACCGGCTATGGGACTGCCACGGGAACATCGTATGCCTGAAGCTCTGTGATGAACAACTTTCTCAGTCCCGCTGCCTTGAAACAAGAGAAACGGAAAAAAGGAACAAACGCCCGGCAACCACCATACCAACTTGCACACGTGGGAGGGTTTCGTGGACAATGCCCATTGGATCCGTTATTTCCACGGCAGATGAGATGGCTCTGTGAGACACGAGGGGAATTGCATAAAGAAATGCCAGCTCCAGGGCAAGAACTACCCCCAGGGGGAATGGGATTCTGGGGGACGGTGTCCCCAGGGTAGGGGTGTGTCCCTGCGCGGCAGGCTCAGTGACCCCCGGTCTGCTGCTTCTTTAGGGTACAATTTTGTATCATCCAGAACTTCCTCCGAGACGCTGATGACGAGGTAACTCAGGGCCCACCCTGGGGTCTTCATGGACCCCCTTTGGGCAGGCTCAGGACCAGCCTGCCCAGACCACATGCCAACCCCCAGGTCACAGTTGTTTCCAGAGAGTTAGGACGCCCAGAGCATGGCCCCAGAAGGACGACAGAGAGGGAGTCAAAAAGGGGCCCGAGAAAGGGGAGGGGGCGGGGATGGCGGGGATGCAGAGCTCCTGGACAGGGTGAGGAGATGGCCCCCTTAGCCGGGGCGCCCCTCACTCTGGCCTCATCCGCGTCCTCACTGCCACTGGCACTGGAGAGGGGCGATAAGGGGGTGCCCCCGAGCACGTGGCTGCAGAGGCAGGAAAGCGGGGGTGGGGGGAGGGCCCCTGGACCTGGGGGAGGCCAGGAAGAGGCTGGCCGAGGCGGCACCGGCAGTGAAAACAGAGCGATGGCAGTGCCACGTGCGGGAGCTGCAGCAGGTGCACTCGTGGGCACCTGGAGTACGTGGTGCAGAACCCAGGCCGCTGCTCCAGCCCGAGTCTTGTCTTGGCTCCTAGTGGCCGGGAGAGGGGACCTGCCCTCAACTCCACGCTCTGGGAGGCCACGTGTCTGTGCCACCGCTGCTATCTCTTCTCCCTGCCGATCGGGGCAGGCCGGGACAGTGTGAGTGAATGTCCAAAGCTGTTGTCCAATATGCTCAAAAGGAGGTGAGAGAGAGAGAGAGACAGATAGGCAGACAGAGAGGCAGAGATACAGAGGCAGAGAAACAGAGACAGATAGACAGAGACAGAGAGGCAGAGACACAGAGGCAGAGAAAGAGAGAGACAGAGACCGAGAGACAGAGACAGAGACAGAGAGAGGAAACGCACCTGCCATAGTGGCAGGCTGGGGGGTGGGGGGGTGATGGGACACTGGTGCTGGGAAATGTCCACTGGTGGAGGGAAAGGTGTCGGAACATTGTATGACTGGAACCGAATCATGAACAGCTTTGTAAGGGTCTATCACACTGATTCAATAAAAACAAAAAAAATTTTAATAAAAAGTTTTTTAAAAATTAAAAATAAATAAAAAATAAAAGAGGTGCAGCACGGTCTGGTTTCCTTCCCCCAAGGAGCCTCCTGCTCTTCGCTTCTTCCCACAATGCCTTTCTTTTCAGGTCTCCCGAGCAGTGCTGGGGCGAGGGACACCCCCACCATTCATACCAACTGAGCTGTAGGGTTGAAGGCAGGGCTCGAAGATGGGTGTGGTCTGTGCCCTGCCATGCTGGGGACGTGTGTGTGTGTGTGTGTGTGTGTGTGTGTGTGTGTGCGCGCGCGCGCGCGTGCACACACACACACAAAGGACAGCAACTGAGATGCTAAGGAGTGCCCCCCACACTATCTCCCCCGACCCCTGCTTCTGACTTGGACTCTAGACACTCAGGCCTCACCCCTGTAAGGAAGCCTCTCCCCAGCCTTGCAGCAGCTTCTTGGAGCCTGCTCGGGTGGTGACGAGACGCCAAGGCCCTGGTGGGGTGGATGTGACGTGCAGAAGGAGCCCCCAGCCCCTTGCACAAGGCAGCAGAGATGCAAGAGATCCCACAGGCTGCAGCCGAGGGCCGGCCACGCAGTGAGAGTCACAGGCACCCTGCGGGGGAGGGGGTGCCTCAAACCTGTCCTCACCCGGGAGGCAAGAGGCCAGAACTCTCTGGAACGTGTCAGTCTGTCTTAGAACCGCCCCTGCTGCCCCCTGCTCTGGCTCTGCCCCACCCCCACCGCCCCGGGGGCCTGGGAGCACCCTTCTCCCCTGCACGCTGCACCTCCCACCCCCACCTCTGCCTGCAGGGGGCGCCCGAGAGCGGGCACGGACTCACCTTGCCAGGGGACTCACCTTGCCAGTGGTGCTTGTAGTCGCACATGCGGGACAGGGCGATCATCATGGCACAGTACAGGGGCAGGATGGCGGCACAGAGGCGCCAGCTCTTGCCCCGCCCGCTCTCGGTGAAGCAGTGCAGTTTGCCAGCCAAGTAGAAAGTGGTGAAGCCGAGGCCCGAGAAGGCAACTACCAGAGAAAGACAGCAGATGTCAGATACTCTGGCCGGTGGGGAGCAGCGGGGACGCGGCACAAGGGGCCTGCCACCCTGCACCCCGGGCCAGGGGCCACGCAGACAAACGGTGCTCTCGAGCCACGCTGGAATCACACGTCCCGCCAGAGTCTGACCCTCCAGGGTGGCACGAGATAGAAAACCCTTTCCTGCTTCATTTACTCCTCCGCTCTCCTCCTCCAGAGATTTAAGGGGCTGCTATTGTGCTCCGGACAGGAGGAACAGGCGACCACCCAGGCTGAGCGATGCATTTAACATGAAGGGTTAAGTTCTGTAAGCAGGAAAGTGCCTACAGAGGAAAGACAGCAGGATGGCTTAGATGTGAAGGGGGTGAGGGAAGGAAGGATTTGGGGTGCACTGGCGGTTATTAAAATGCAACCAGCAGAACATGGGAGTAGGGGTTTGACAGAAATGCCTGCAAGACAAATGCCTCGTTTTCTCTTAGAATACATGGCTCTTGCAGCTGTCTTATTTATTTATCTATTTATTTATTTATTGCTTTTTTTGGGTCGCACCTGGCGATGCACAGGGATTACTCCTGGCTGTGCACGCAGGAACCACCCCTGGCGGTGCTCAGGGGACCATATGGGATGCTAGGATTCAAACCCAGGCCGGCCGCATGCAAGGCAAACGCCCTACCCGCTGTGCTATCACTCCAGCCCCTATTTATTTATTTTTAAGTATTGCTATGGGTACCTTGCCTGTGTCCCATTCCTTGGTTTCTGAGTCTTAGAATCGCAGAGAGAATGGTGTCTGGGCTGAATCCATTGTTCAAAGCCTGGGGCTGGGGGTGGTATTTATAATCCCCATGCTTTGCATCCAGACACAGGCTGAAAACATGGTTGGTGAGTCAGTGGGATGAAAGGTGGGTCTTCAATGAGGTGAGAACAAAGGTGGTCGGCCCTAGCCACTACTAAGGATGCCACTTGCAAAGCCTGGGAAGCTTTCAAAGTAGCTGGAGGGGAAACTAAAAAGGTTGACCCCCACCCTAGCATTCCGGATGGGAGACGAGCTGGTCTCGGGAGCTGACAAAGGCCATTCCAGGGCGAGAGTGGAACATCTCGGGAGCAAACAGGAAGGTTAACTGGAGGACAGGAAGAGCCCTGGCTGTCTGTGCCTGGTCCGGCATCTTTTGCCCTGATCATGCTCAGGGCTCTGGCCGGGTTACTCTTTATTGCTCCTTCGCTCTGTATGTTGACGAACCCCAACCCACCTGACCAAGACTTGTGTAGGTAGAGCTACTGGTCCCTTTTGCTTGATGTTTCAGCTTGCTCGGTTGGTTCCACTCTCCCAGCTAGTCCTACCTGCTGCTTCCATAAGTCCACACTATTCCATCCACGTCCTTAACCACTGGCTCTCCCAGTGTTTCTTTGAATTGGTTATCATCACCCTCAAGCTTTCAGAAGTCTGGGTTTGCAGCGTTATCCTAACACAGTGAGGCGGGGGGTTCTGCTTGACCATTCTTTGGAGATCAGGAAGATGCACTCTTGTCCCAGGTGGGATCTAGACTGCAAGCTCCCCAGAACGACAGCTACTGTGAAGGAGAGGAAGGAGGGAAAGGAACGGTAGGGGCTGAGTTTCTGGGTCCTGGAAGTCATGGCCATCAATGTCTCTGGACACTTCCCTGAGGCCTCTGGGGAGTCTTTTGGTGGAGGGAGTGGAGGGAGGAATTAAGCCCAGCTGGGAGGGTCTGAATGGGCCTGGATACACCTCCTGCTTTTGCTCCCTCCTCTCGTGTGACCGAGGTCAGCTGCTCTCCTACAACTCAGGCTTATGTCTGTCATGGGGATGGGTGACAGTGTCCATCAGAGCGATGGGAAAACCAGTGATGGCCCCTGAGACGCAGGACAGCGTGCGTGGTACACATGAGGCTGCCGGTGACGGGCTGGGTTCTTTTGGGGATCTGCCAAGTGGTGGTCAGGAGGCCCGAGGACCAACCTGACTGACCGCTCCATGCTTAGGTTCAAGGTCGTGCTGCTGCCTGGACCAAGGCACCAGGATCACCCAGGCCTCTCTCGGTCCTTCGGGGCTGCACCCAGCCACACTCGGGGAACCATATGGTGCCGGGAATTGAACTGGGGTTGGCCTCCTGCAAAGCGACCAGCTTAGCCCCCTGGTGCTCTCTCTCCACCCCCAGATTCAAGCTCCCCGCCCCGCCTCCTCTCTGCTCTCCCTGAGAACCCCGCTGCTCCCCGAAGCAGAGCAAAAGGGCCTGCAGAGGCGGCTCCTGACTGAGGCGGGGTCTGTGTCGGCTGCTGCTACTGTGTCCACAAAGGGGCTCCACAGTCACAGCTAACAAACCCAGGAAAGGAAGCGACTGCAAGGGACCTTAAAGCTGGGGCAGATGGGGGGAGCCCAGAGACACAGGGGGGAGCACCCCTTTTCTGCCTCACTAACTCCCCCTCACTCTGCAAGCTTCAGCTGCCCTTGCATCACTTCATCGCGCTCTCGGAAGCCTCTTGGTCTCACCAGGAGGTGATGAGCTTGGCCCGCACTCAGCAGGGGCCCTTCCCCAACCCTCCGCCTCTGCTCAGTTCTCTTCTTTCTTTACTCCTTTTTATTTTTTGGCTTGTTTTGGTCAAACCCAGCAATGCTCAGGGGTTACTCCCAGCTCTTCACTCAGGAATTACTCCTGGTGGTGCTCGAGGGACCATATGGGATGTCAGGAATCAAACCTGAGTCACCCACGTGCAAGGCAAACGCCCTCCCCACTGTACTATGGCTCTGGTCCCTCCACTCAGTTCTGCGGGAGCATCTTGTCCTTCTGGAGTCCAAGTCTGAGAGGGAAGAGCCTGTGTCCGTGCTCTGGAACTCTCTAGATGCTCGATAAACACATGTAGCGATACACAGCTGATGCCCAGGGCGAAGTTCACAGAAGGAAGAGGAGGGGATCGGAGAGAATACAGCGGAGAAGGCATGAGCACTGTATGGGCGGGACCCCGGCTGCATCCCCGGCACCCCACAGGGTCCTTGGTGCCCTGCTAGGAGTGATTCCTGAGCACAGAGCCAGGAGTAAGGTCTGAGTACTGCCAGGTGTGACCCCAAAACCACTGAAACCGTAGACATACACCACACACATACACATGCCACACACTAACACATGCACACACACCGGGTTCTTTCTACAAGCTTTCTACAAGCTCCCAGAATCTTCCTGAAGCCCCCCCTCTGTTTTCCTGAGATAGCCCCTCCTGCATACCTGGACCAAGCTCCAGGGTGGTGGGTACCCTGAGAAAGTAAAACAGTAGAGGATTCTAGGGGGGCTGAAGGATGGCCGGGTGGAGAGTCTAGAGGAGAAAGGAGACAGGCTGGGGCCAGGAGGAACAGGGAAGCGGGACACCAGGTCCAGAGCGCCCCCATCTGCCCACCGTGTCCTGCGCCGCCTGACTTCACCTGGTTGGGGATTCCCACAGAAGCGCGGGCATCCGGCCCACAGGATGGATGAGACCCGGACACTCAGGTCACATAACTCACCAAAGGTTGCTGCGACCCTTAAGAAATTAGAATGATTTCAAAGAGAGGGTAAAAAAAAGATCAGATTTATTAGCACACAACAGTGATAGTAGTCCTGCTCACCGCCTGGGTGTTTTAGGTGATATACTTTGTTTTGGGGGCCTTACTCAAGGCTCTGGGCTCACTCCTTGAGGACTAGGTGGGGTGCCAGAGATGGAACCGGATCACCCACGTGCAAGGCAAGAGCCTTAGTCTCTGCACTATTGCCTCCAGCCCCACGGGAATATTCTGGGAGCCCCAGGACATGCGCTGTTGGGATGGGCTGAAGCCTAAGCAGCAGCACACTGCTGGGAAGAGAAGTGACCAGCACACGTGGAATGATTGGGCACATACATCCATGCCACCAACACACTAAGGGACCCTATTAGAGTCTCAGGCTGGAAAGACAGTAGGTGCCAGAAGGTCACGTCCTTCGTCCCCTTGCAAGCACGCTGCTCCCGAAAGCCGCTGTGATTTTCCTTGCAGAATGGAAATAGTTGCACAGTTTTGTTTGAGAACGAACAAAGGGGGAAAGAGAGAGGAACTCAACTGGCTCATAATTAGCTTGAAAGCAAATGTCAGAGGCAGGAAATGTAAACAGAAAGAAAGTCGACTGTGAAGCTCTCACAGAAGCCCAGTTTGCATCTTCAAAAGGATTTCTCCGGGAAGAAAAGAAAGGAATCAGGCAAGAAGCCTTAAAAGATGCCAAGGAGGCCTGGGTGGGAAGGAAGGAACTGGCATGAGGGAAGGGGGAGAGTTTCTGCATCTCCTCCCACCAAAAACACACCAGCGACATCAACCAGGGGACTTCAAAGCCTCCGCAGAAGACTCAGCCACGGTGACTCCCCCATGCTCCCCACACCGCCTGATGGAAAACCTTACCAAGAATCCTAGACGCGCTCCTCCACGAGAGGAAGCTGTTAGCATCACCCGCCGAGCTGGGGCGCGTGCCCATCCCACACAGTGGCTCATCCCTTCTTGAGTTTGGGCCACAGTGAAGGGAAACTTAAATAGAAGAATGAGCTTTTGAGAGGGAACCATGACCTTCCCACAGCACCAGAGAGGAGCCTACAAAAGCATTGGCAGGATTCAGACAATGATACTGATGGTTCCTTTGACCTCCAAAGTCCCCTCGTAACTTTGATGGCAAGGTTTGAAGAGCCACATATGCATTTGAGAAACCCGCTAATAAGGGGGTTGGGGGTGTTAAGAGAAGCCCCTCAGTCTCAGTGACTGCTGCTACCATGCTCACCTCTAGAAAAAGTGCCTGCCCAGCAGGAGACACTGTTAAGCTGTGATATAATGGCCCGAGAATGAATGAGTGGAAATAGGGTTTCCCTCAAATGGAAGGAAAGCAGGAGCCCGTGAGGCAGCCCTAAGTCAGGAGTATGTCTGCAGGGCTTGATGCCACGTGAGGCACAGGAGGGGAAAGACAATGTTTCTGGTATGTGACAAGATCCTGCGTGGGTCTGAGGTCCCGCAGGCATTCCAAGAGGAAGGGAAAAGATTCCTGTCCCTCCCCAGGCCACTTGCCCACTTCTGGCTCTGTGCTGTGTGTGATGTCCCACACAAGGGTCGCATGCTACATGCTATAGCCAAGATGACTCTTGTGGAGCTTTGCTTGCCAGTTCGTGCTCCTTCCGCTGTCCTGAAAACACTGGGATTGAATTTGGGTGCCCCGTCACGAATAAGCAGTTCCCCAGCTCCTGGAAGAATAGCTCCCTGCAGGAATTCAGCTTCAACCCAGAGAGCTAAATAGTGCCCCCAATAAAGTTCTGGGAACCATGGCCAGCCCAGTTCATTCAAACTCAAAAGATTTCAGGGCAGACCTACAGAAAACTGACACACAGCAATTTAAAATAGTGCAAGGCACATCCTCTAGAGCATTTTAGTATGTTGAAGGAGATCAAAAGGAGGACAGAGAGGAAGCATTATAAAAATAAAACATTTTAAAATAGCAAATAGAATTTCAATAAATCAAAAATAGAGTTATGAACTTAAAACTTCAATAGGTGACTTAAATAGTATGTGAAACAAAGGCGAATAGAGGACTCATAAATTAGAAGTTTATACACACACACACACACACACACACACACATCGGGTGGGCAGAGTGATAGCACAGTGGGTAGGGCATTTACCTTGCACGTGGCCGACCCAGATTCGATTCCTCCGCCCCTCTCAGAGAGCCCAGCAAGCTACCGAGAGTAACCTGGCGGAGCCTGGCAAATTCCCCATGGCGTATTCGATATGCCAAAAACAGTAACAAGTCTCACAGTGGAGACGTTACTGGTGCCCGTTCAAGCAAATCGATGAACAACGGGAAGACAGTGCTATAATTTTTTACTCCGATGTGTGTGTGTGTGTGTGTGTGTGTGTGAGTGTGTGTGTGTATGGTGGGTGGCAGAAATTTGCAGTAGAGGCTAAGTGACATGGATAACATGGTGAGAAGTCAAATGCTATTGAGCTGGAGTTCCTAATCAGAGGAGAAGATAAAAGATAGTGAAGAGGCTAGAGAGATGGTACAGCAGGGAGGGCGTTTGCTTTGCATGCAGCTGATTCGGGTTAGGTTCAGTACCCCATGCGGTCCCCCAAGCTCACCAGGAGTGATCCTTGAATGAAGAGTCAGGAGTAAGTCCTGAGCACTACCGAGATAAAGGGAGGGAGGGAGGGGGGAAGGAGGAAGGGAAGGGGACACAGAGAGAGAGAGAGAGAGAGAGAGAGAGAGAGAGAGATCCTGAAGAGGCAGGCCACTGGCTGATGGCTGAGGATATCTCCAAATGTTGAAGGATGTGATTTAGAAAGCCCAGGACAAACAAGAGATGTAAATGACACGTATTAATAAAACTTTATGACACAAAAGAAAAGCCAAGATGCTGAAAGACCCCATAAAGGAAAGACAGAATCCTTACAATGGGGCAGCAGTAGGATATACAACCAGACTGCCAACACGCCACAACATCAGAGCTAGGAGACAGCTAAATAACAGCCTCACAGTTGAGACAGGTATGAGCTGCCAAATTAGAATTCCATATTTAGTAAAGCTATCTTCCGAGGTGAGGTCAAAGAAGGGAAACTTAGGAAAATCCAACAGCAGAACACTGACTACAAAGGAATAACTGAGCAGGACACAGAAGGACATGTTTGCGGCAGGGAACCCGTGGCAAGGCAGAGATGAAGCCGGGGACAGCAACCAAAGGTGTGGGCACGCCTGGGGGTACTAAGCAGCGATGGCCACTCTGTTGGAGATGAGAAAGAAATAATCAAGTTAGAATGATGACACCAACGGGATGACCATTCTAACAAAGAAGCTAACTCAGAACTAAAACGTTTCATGTCTTTACGTTACCTAAAAGAAAGAAATATAGATTAAGCTGTGACTTTGTTAACTGCGGGCAGTAAACCGGAGACTTAATAGAACTCCCAAATGAAACAAGAAAAACAAAATTACAACTTAAAACCCGTATAGGAAGGAGAGAAAATCACACATAATGAATGTTGTAAATAAACATTTGTATATGAGAGATGGTTACAAATATAATTGAGATCTGCTTCCCAGAAAAGAAGTTTTTTTTTAATGCATACACAAAATATAAAGCAAAATTGTGGTAAGATTAAAATAGATAAGAAACAAACTTAGCAGAAAAATTGAATTACTAGGGCTAGAGAGCCAGTACTTGGGGGAAGGTCCTTGCCTTCCACGGAGCCAACACTGATTGTATTCCTGGACCACATACAGTGCCCTGAGCAGGGCCAAGAATAATCCCTGGGCACAGAATCAGAAGGAAGTCCTAAGCACAGCCAGGTATGGCCCAAAATCCTCCCCAAGTAAGTTAAATTGCTAATGTACATTACACACCCGTTGATTGTCAAATTTCTCAAGGGGTATCAGTAACGTCTCCATTCGTCCAAGCCCTGAGATTTTTAGAAGCCTTTCTCTACTCATCCTCCCAACCATATCGTACTGGAGGCTCTTTCAGGGTCAGGGGAATGAGACCAACATTTCCCACCATACCCAGAAATTCCAAATGGACCAAAACTAAGAACTATTAGAAGACAGTCTTGAGCTTGAGAGATGTGCCTTTAAGAGAAGCTACAAAAAGTACTAAACAGAAAACGTTATAAAACCAGCTGCATTTAGTTTGAAAACCTGGTTCCTCCAAATAAACAATCTATCCCGGGTACTGGTTTGACCATAATTTTAAAGGATACGACTATAGAACTAGTCTACGGGGAAATCTGCCTGAAGTGAAAATGGACTCCAGTGGAAAGTTGGAAGTTGTTGATGGTACCTGCATTTTGATGCATTAAGGTGTACAGAGACAGCTGTTCAACTCAGCGAAACACGTCCTAAGGTGTTAGTGCTAGTCACCTCCGGAAAGCACTAGCATAATGTTTTTAAAAAAAACCTTTTTGGGGCCTGGAGAGATAGCACAGAGGGTTCAGTGCTTGCTTTACATGTGATCAACCTGAATTTGCCCCTAGTATCCCATAATCCCGCAAGCCCGCCAGGAATGATCCTTGAGCACAGAGCCAGGAGTAAGCCCTAAGCACCACTGGGCATGGCTCCCAAACAAAAACAAAACACAATAGAGACTAAACATTTTACATCTTGGGGTGTGGGGTGGAGAAATAGTAAGGGGAGTTAAGGGTCTTGCCTTGGATGGAGCCAACCCCAGATTGATCCCCTACACCCTACACCACATGGTTCCCCAAACACAGCGCTGGGAGTGATCCCTGAACACAGGGCCAGGAGAAAGCTCTAAGCATGCTAGATATCATCCAAACGACCCCCCTCCAAATAAAAATAATGGCAATTTTGCTTCTCCGTATCTCCTAACTTTCTATAGTATACATGTACTACTTCTGTAATAATTAAAAGGACTATTAAAGTGAATGAATCAATCAATAAAAAATGAGCATATACATTTTGGATGAAAAAAACATAACAAAGAAGTCAAGTACAGGGAAGCTGCTGCTTGCTGCCTTCTATCCAACAGAGAACGAAGAGCAGAATTTCCTTTTAAAACATCCTGTAATTCAATGAGATCAAAGCAAACAAAAGACATGAACAACAATATCAAGTACGGAGAAAATCTAAATCCCACTGCCTGCAGGAAAAGTTGCTCATAAATCAGCAGAGAGGTACAAAGTACACAGCACAGCACTCTCCAGGCAAGCAAAGGACTAAATTCAGATGGTGCCAAGAGCTGTCCAGGTTGAGGGTAATAAGAACTCTCATCACTGGCTGGGGAGAGTACAAAAACAGCTTGGCATAATTTATCCCGGTTCAAGATGAGCAAACACCCTAGAAATCCACCAACGGGAATACACCTGAGAGTCATTTTTGCAGTAAGTGGTCCAGGTCCATAGCAGCTGTGTCAATCTGTCCAGAGGGGAGATGAGTCCAGAGTACCGTTCACATGAGGACAGTTTCCAAAGATCGTGGGACTGTCCAACCTTGGAGGAGCGATGACAGTGAATGCCAGAGTAACTACTCAACGTCCGAAAACCAAAGTCTGACTGAGTAAATGTTAAGATCTAATTGCCTTTATCTACATGATTCCTGCACAGCAGACCTCCAGCCAAGAGAAAGGAACCCCAGACGGAAACAAAAGGGTGAAGATGTGTTTGTTTATTTTTATTTTATTGGGGTTTTGTTTTGAGGAGGAAGGCGGCAAAGCTGACAGTGCTCAGGGCTTAGTCCCTGTTGGAGCTTGGGGGGAGGATAGATGGGTGCCAGAGTTTGAACTTG
Organism: Sorex araneus; assembly: GCF_027595985.1. Lineage (NCBI taxonomy): Eukaryota > Metazoa > Chordata > Mammalia > Eulipotyphla > Soricidae > Sorex > Sorex araneus. The sequence goes on from NC_073312.1 coordinate 7,313,859, forward strand.
GCTGCATGCAAGACAAGTGCCCTGGGGACTGGGGTGATAGCACAGTGGGTAGGCGTTTGCCTGGCACGCCGCTGACCCAGGTTTGATCTCCGGCGTCCCATATGGTCCCCCAAGCACCGCCAGGAGTAATTCCTGGGTGCAGAGCCAGGAGTAAGCCCTGCGCATTGCCGGGTGTGACCCAAATAGCAAAAAAGAAAAAAAGAAAAAAGAAAAGTGCCCTGCCCACTGAACTCTCTCTCGCCACCCCCCATCTATTTATTTTTATTGCAGGCACCTAGTTTATAAACTGTTCATGATGGGGTCTCATGCACAGCACATCCCAACACCAGAGCCTCCACCAGAGCGTCCACTTCCCCCCACCATTGTCCCCCCCCCCCATCCCCTTCCTCTCTGTGCTAAGCTTCCTACTGAAGACCAATTCTCCGCTGCTGTTGCCTTGGGGTATTTGTTATCCCCCTACTGTGCTTCTCTGGATCCCGCATAGAAGAGAGATCTTTCTGTGTCTTGGGAAGATTTGTAAAGCCAATAAAGAAAATCAGTGAAAAGGGGTACTTCAGGCTTAGGTTAAGTGAAGGATCTCTGGCAGAACACCTCATTTTCTGGGGGCGGGGTGGGGGGAGGGAGAGGATGGCCTCAAAGGTCCACAGCTGAAGGAGATGCAATAGCAGCCAGTCCGGGGGTGCGTGGCAGTTTAGCCCCAGGACTCCATTTGGGGCCTGTCATTTCAGGAGGTTTGTTTGTTGTTCATTTTGGACCACGCCTGGCAGTGACGGAGGGACCCTAGCTAGGCCTCCCACGGACAAAGGATGTGACCCAGCCCTTGGTGCCATCTCTCAGACCCTGCCATTTTATTTTTAAGAGAAGAATCTGAAAATCAATGGTTAGTACCAGCAGAAGGTTACAAAAACATATTTTGTATGACTCCACTGATGGACAGTTTAAAAACCTGGAGAAATGAAAGAATTATTTGGGGATACACAATTCTCTTTGAGTCTGCATACAAAACTGTCTAGAAAACTAAGAAAATTGTTTGTTTGTTTTTTTAATTTTAAGATGGTGAAATTTCAAGATAACAGGGGAGGTGAACAATAAGCTACCAGAAGAGACAGAGGGTTTATAAGGGTCTAGCAAATTCTATTTCTCAATTCACGTGGTGGGTATATGAGGCTCTAATATATATCTATTATCTATATATGCGTAAAATATATGTATATATTATAGCAACAATAATAATATCATGCAAATCACGCAGTATGTTTTATATAAGATTTGCACATGTATATAACTGCTAACTCACTCTCAAAGTCAAGAAATTGTGTGGTCCCAAAGTGAATGCATTCAGAATTAGAGCTGGTCACCAAACTAATACCGAGCCATTCTTTTGGCCATCCAACAAGTTGGACCACTTTAAAAAGAAACAAGTTCAAGTCTTCCAGCCTTGATCCCCTTTCACTGTCTAAGTTCCAGATCAGAGAGCACCTATGGAGTTTTCCCAGGCCACACGCCCCAGCTCCAGCACGCAAGGAACCAAAAGGATGGGGTGGGTCTGAGAAGATGGCTAAGCATTGTTCTGCCACCTTTACACCGCATACTTATGACTGCAGTGATTTGTTTAACCAGAGAACAGAAGCAATACTCCCCCTCAAAGCAACAACCAAGAAAGCCTACCAGAACATCACCTCATTATTCATGTGCAATGAACTCCAACTAATACTTAATTACAAGAGGCATTTGGAGGTTCCAAGCAGAATAAGACATAGCATTCTCCCGAGGCGCTTGATTGATTTCTCAGATTATAAAACTCAAGCCAAGAGAAATCTGAAAACATTGATTTAGCCAGAGAGCGCTCAGGGAGCACTCGAGGTTTGTAATGGGAATAAATACAGAATAAATGAAACTAGCCAGGTTGTCTGTTACAGATCTTATGCCAAAATATATTTCAAGCTTCCCCACTACTTGATTTTTCTGGTGTAGTGATTTCTTCAGGGTAAAAAGACAGACCCCCATCTCTTCTCTCTCTCTCTCTCTCTCTCTCTCTCTCTCTCTCTCTCTCTCTCTCTCTCTCATGTTTATTGTAACACATGCCTGTGACTCTGAGCCATTTGTTATGCTTGGCATGATTTGCACAAGCTCAGAAATATGCTAAACCAGAACTTGGATTATCTATTTCCTTTAAAATTATTAGCAAATGAAGCATGCCCTGCAAACAAAGCACGAACATAAAATAAAATACTCTGTTTACTAAGTTTTCAAAGAAGAAAATGGCTATTCCATGCACGCATCACCAACTGGAGATGACTTCCCTAATATCTTGAACTAAAGGTAACATTTAAGAGCTGTTTATCTGAACCCTAGCTCCACTAGTGACTCGCTGTCTGGCCTTCCGCAAGAGAGTTAACTTGGGTTTCGCCTGGAAACTGGGCTTACTGGAATACTGTCCACGAGGTGCCTGGTGGGGTTTGCCTTGAGATGAATTAGAAGGATGCCCAGTGCAAAGCCAGACAGTTGAACATTTAGGGAGCTTTAGCTGTACCGAGCACAAGACTTTGTGCTTCCTTCAGTCAGAAGACAACCTGCTCGGTGTCCCTCCCTGAGTCAAAGGCAAACTTACTATTTAGACTCAAGTTTCCACCATGTGCCATTTTGCCCACAAAATATGAGCACACCCCCACTCCTGCACCCACAAACAGATGCTTGGGCCAGAAAGAGCTGTAATGGCAGTGGCAGGGTGGGCGAGTGTGTGTGTGTGTGTGTGTGAGAGAGAGAGACGGGGGGGGGGGGGGCGCGGGGGGAGGGAGGGAGAGAATGACAGCAAGCGCCAGAGAGTGAGAGAGAAAGAGAGTCCTCAAGTGTCCTCTGTATCCTCAAGGACACTAAGAATCCATATCCTTGTCATCAAAGCATTACTTCTAAAAATCTTTACAAAACCATGGACAATAGGAAAGGTGCCAAATGCTTGGGGACAGGAAAATACTTCAATTTCAAAAAAGATTCTGACGATAAAAGTGTGTGTTAATATAATACAACACTTTCTCCATTAAAAGCACGGGGGGAGGGGCTGGAGCAATAGCACAGTGGGTAGGGCGTTTGCCTTGCACTCGGCAGACCTGGGTTCGATTCCCAGCATCCCATATGGTCCTCTGAGCATTGCCAGGAGTAATTCCTGAGTGCAGAGCCAGGAGTAATTCCTGTGCATTGTCAGGTGTGACCCAAAAAGCAAAAAAAAGCACAAGGCAGTGGGGGGGGGTGTGGGGGCTGGAGCAATAGCACAGTCGGTAGTGCGTTTGCCTTGCACAAGGCCAAGCAGGGTTCGATTCCTAGCATCCCATATGGTCCCCTGAGCACTGCCAGGGGTGATTCCTGAGTGCAGAGTTAGGAGTAACCCCTGTGCATTGCCAGGTGTGACCCAAAAAGTAAAAAAAAAAAAAGCATCAGAGGGAACCTTTTACTGGGGTATTAGCAGTATTCTTCCATGTTCCTCACTGACATCTTATTACCTGCTATTCACATCCACTTCTGAAGCCACTTTCCTGGCCTTCCCTAGTACTACCTGCCCTTTTCAGTACCATGTGGTTTAACTGCCTGATGCAGTAGATCTGAGACAAAGCGATCACTAGACTTCATGGAACCCCGCTGACGCAGCTGCCTTTTCGACACTGCACAGATAAAACCCTCAATAATTAACAACTGCAACAAGTTGAGAGGCTCCCCACAAAGCAGGAATACATGTTTGCTAGCAGGTTCATTTCTAGAGCCCAATTATAGTTGGTATACCATACATAACAATTAAAAGTTAAGATCATTGCATGACTGAAGTGTAATCATGAAAGTTTCTAAGTCTGTAACTGTATCTCATAGTGATTCATGAAAAAAATTGAAAAACAATTAGAAGTTAATAAACAATATTAATGAGACATATGAATTTGGCATGCTGCCTTTAACTTCCACCCCTGCAAAAAACTCAGGGAGCACTGTCTATAAAGCCTCTCTCTACGCTTCCCTGTATAGCAGCAGAGCTCCGTCTACACTGCGTCCATCCTCAGACAAGGAGAATTGGAGTGGCACAGTTTCCACTCCCCTGAACTCACAGACTTTTTTCTGTTTATTAGCTCAATCCCTGTCAGTCAGCAACTTCAGATCTGAAAATCAGCAGAGCCGAGATGCCTTTATAATCACTGGTGCAAGCCCACAGATTTGGGGAAACGAGGCTCCAGGCGCAGAAAGATGGTTGAGTTTGGTGGGAGGCCAAAATAAGTCAAAGATTCAGTCATTCAGTTATCAAAGGGGGATGGAGTCACAGGGAGGAGGGAAGAAGGGAAAGGCCGGGGTGAGGGGGAGGAGGAGGAAAACGGTCCATCTGGTCTACCAGCCAGGCTGCTTTCCTGGGCATGAGCAGCAAAGTGTATGCATGCAAAACATGGGGAATGCAGTCTTCCGTGGTCAAAACTGACAGAATGAGGATGGAGAAAATGTCAAAACCTGCAACCAAATCAGACTCCCTCTTTCCACCCAGGGAAGAAGAAGGACGGTCGTGTCCTGATTTCCACTTCAGTGCTTCATCCATGAGATACTGAAGCTGTGATTCAGCGAAAGGTCAGCTCAGTATAGGCAAGTTCCAGGTCTAGATAAAGGTTTTTTTTTCCCTACTGTCATATAAGGTTTTATCAATGACTGAGAAACTGGCCTGCCAAGACTTAGGGGGAAAATGTACCAACATCACAAGACACACACACACACACACACACACACACACACCACACACGCGCGCACCACACACACACGCGCGCACACACACACACATGCGCGCACACACACACACACACGCGCACACACACACACATGACTATCATCATCGCCATGCGTTTTTATCACTGAGCCCTTAATTCAACATATACTCATTCCATTCCTGCTTCACCCTTGGCTGGATATTATGCTGAGCTCTGGGGAACCAGGAGACAGACTTAGTTCTTGGCTTATGGGAGTCTAGAGATAGAAATAATTTCCACCTTAAAAGCATTAGGAAAGGAATAAACGGGCTTTCAGAGGAGCTTTTAGAATGACTGGCGTATCTGCAAGGGGCAGGCACCATATTAGAGATCTGATAGAAGGAGTCAGTGTGCTCGAGTGCATAAGAGAGTCTCCAAGCGGGTATTTGGAGGCAGGAGAGCTCGCCACAATTCTGGAGCCATCAGGGATGAGGCTCCAGGAGTAGCAGGGGTTCCGCTTTCTAGAGTGCCTTGGGGAAGCTTTACTGTCAGAGTCTGACTTTTATCCTTAGATTTTAAAGAGAACAGCAGCAAGAAATCCATGGGCTACAATGGGAATGGGCAAGAGATGAGCAAGTGGACAGAGGAAGACACAAGTGGTGTGAAGAAGAGTTTGGTCACACTGCGATTTCTCAAACTTCAGATCAAACACCACTGAAACATGATCACAACTTGCAGCCTGCTTGTCTGGCCAATGGAACTAAGTGCCATGTGAACTAAATGCCACATCAATGCCTCCACCAGTGATCACGCTGTTCCCAAATATCCCAGGACTCACTAGACAGTACCTCAGCAGGATTTGAAAATGTTGCGCTTAACAAAAGTCAGATCAAAATGGATTAAAGACCTCAACATTAGACCACAAACCATAAGGTACATTGAAGACAAGGTCGGCGAAACCCTCCACGATATTGAAGATAAAGGTATCTTCAAAGGTGACACGGAACTAAGCAATCTAGTAAAAACAGAGATCAACAAGTGGGACTACATTAAACTAAAAAGCTTCTGCACCGCAAGAGATACAGTGACCAGAATACAAAGACTATCCACAGAATGGGAAAGGATATTTACACAATACCCATCAGATAAGGGGTTGATATCAATGGTATATAAAGCACTGGTTGAACTCTACAAGAAGAAAACATCCAACCCCATCAAAAAATGGGGCGAAGAAATGAACAGAAACTTTACCAAGGAAGAAATACGAATGGCCAAAAGGCACATGAAAAAGTGCTCTGCATCACTAATCATCAGAGAGATGCAGATCAAAACAACTTTGAGATACCACCTCACACCACAGAGACTAGCACACATCCAAAAGAACAAAAGCAACCGCTGTTGGAGAGGATGTGGGGAGAAAGGGACCCTTCTTCACTGCTGGTGGGAATGCCGACTGGTTCAGCCCTTCTGGAAAACAATTTGGACGACTCTCAAAAAATTAGATATTGAATTCCCATTTGACCCAGCAATACCACTGCTGGGAATATATCCCAGAGAGGCAAAAAAGTACAATCGAAACAACATCTGCACATGTATGTTCATCGCAGCACTGTTTACAATAGCCAGAATCTGGAAAAAACCCGAATGCCCCAGAACGGATGACTGGTTGAGGAAACTTTGGTACATCTATACAATGGAATACTATGCAGCTGTTAGAAAAAAGGAGGTCAAGAATTTTGTAGTCAAGTGGATGGGCATGAAAAGTTTCATGCTGAGTGAAATGAGTCAGAAAGAGAGAGACAGACATAGAAAGATTGCACTCATCTATGGTATATAGAATAACAGAGTGGGAGACTAACACCCAAGAACTGTAGAAATAAGTACCAGGAGGTTGACTCCATGGCTTCGAGGCTGGCCTCACGTTCCGGGGAAAGGTCAACTCAGAGAAGCGATCACCAACTACATTGTAGTGGAAGGCCATGTGGGGGAAGGGAGTTGCGGGCTGAATGAGGGCTAGAGACTGAGCACAGCGGCCACTCAACACCTTTATTGCAAACCACAACAGCTAATTAGAGAGAGAAAACAGAAGGGAATGCCTTGCCACAGTGGCAGGGTGGGGTGGGGGGGAGATGGGATTGGGGAGGGTGGGAGGGACACTGGGTTTACGGGTGGTGGAGAATGGGCACTGGTGAAGGGATGGGTTCCCAAACTTTGTATGAGGGAAGTATAAGCACAAAAGTGTATAAATCTGTAACTGTACCCTCACGGTGATTCTCTAATTAAAAATAAATAAATTTAAAAAAAAATAAAAATAAAAACTTTTTTTTTTCTTTAAAAAAAAAAAAAGAAAAGAAAATGTTGCGCTTAGTGTAGGTTTCTTTTTGAGATGAAATCTATTTGCAGTCAACTGCCCATACCTAAGTCCTGAAAAATGCACTTGCATAAGCAGGGCACCCTGAGAGACAAGCTCACAGCTCTCTCACGTCCACACCAGCCACAACTGCCCGCACCCTCACTCAGAGCAATCACTGATTTTTTGCTCCAAAGCAAAAAAAATAATAATAATTTGACTATCCTAGGACTTCAAATAAACAGAATTCTGTGAATGTGTGTCCATGTGTCTGGTTTCCTATTCTCAATGTTTTTGAGGTTTATTTACAATGCATATATAATATATACATATAGTTATAAAATATATGTATATATTATAGCATGTATATGATATATACAAATGCATATACATATATAATGCTGTACATATTATAATGCTATATGCTATATATTGCCATATGCTATCCATTTTCCTAGTGATAAACATTTGGGTTGTTTCTAATTTGGGCCAACTAAGAAACCAAACTGTTGGGGCTGGAGCGATAATACAGCAGGGAAGGCATTTACCTTGCATGCAGCCAACCCAGGTTTGATCCATGGCATTTCATATGGTCCCCCAAGCACCGCCAGGAGTAATTCCTGAGTGCAGAGCCAGGAGTAACTCCTGAGCATCACTGGGTGTGACCCCAAAAGCAATAAATAAATAAATAAATAAATAAATAAATAAATAAAAAGAAAACGAAACCAAACAGCTTGCAGCCTTTTGTGGTCACATACTTTTCTATCTTCATGGTAAAACACCTTGAAATGGATCTGCTAAATCATATGATAAATATATGATCAAATTTTAATTTAAAAAAATCTAACAGTTTTCAAAGTGATTCTACCAATGAATACTTCCTCCACAAAAGAGAAGAGGTCCATGTGAAACCACATTTATCCACTTTGAGTGACAGTTTTCTCATCTTCCCTATGTCCTAATGACTGTGAAGGGGTCTTTTATTGTTCCTTAACTGATGCTTCTCCAATGAGCACCTTTTCCTGTATTTACTGAGCATTTATAAATTTTCTTTAATGCAGTCTCTGTTTAGTTCTTTCACCTACTTTAATGGGACTGTCTTTGTTTATCTGTGGAAGATCTTTATAAAGTCTAGACATGTGTGTACAAGTCCCTTGCAAGATACGAACTTTGCAAATATTATAGTCCACAATTTGCCCTTAAATTTTAATAATAATGTCTTTTAAGAAGCAAAATGTAATTTTTCTGTAGTTCAATTTATCAGTTTTTAAATTGTTGGTGCTTTGTCTTTCCCCCTGAAAACCTTTAGCTATGTTAAATCACCAAGGCTATTCACCTCAGCCATTTTTTCATTTATAGGTTTATTTTCATTTTGTGATTCATCTTGAATTATTTTTTAATTCAAGTATACTGTATAGATTAAGGTTAATTTTTTTGCACCCTTATTCACATTTTCTACTATTTCTTTAATTGAAGTGGCATTTAGTTTATTAGTCTTTTCCAGTTTGGTGCCAGGCATCAAAATCAAGGCCTCCAACATTATCAAAGCATTGCTCTACAATCAAGCTAGATCCTGGCTCCTAATTCCTGACTCTGGTAAGCATATGGGAGTGGGCTCAGCCAGCAGAAGTCGGAAGCTAGACTCTATTTTTTAGGGATAACTACCATGGATACACCCAGAGGTGAAAGCGAGCAGCTCTATACATGATGCTCTTCTCTTAGGAAGCCAACTTAATTCTGACCTCCAGTTTTACTTGACATTCAGTGAACAACTAGGTAGATTAAATGGCAAGCAACAATTTTTTTGTTTTGTTTTGAATCACACCTGGAGATGCTCAGGGGTTACTCATGACTCTGTGCTCAGGAATTATTTCTGGCAGTGCTCTGGGGACCATATGGATGCCGGGGATCAAACCGGATCGGTCACTGTACTATGCTTCCGGCCCCTCAAGCAACAACTTTTAAGGTCAGGTCATAGCCAAGTTCCAACTCTGGCCATTTGGCCTTGGCCGGGCTGGCTGGGACACACCGTGGCTGGCTTCCCTTGGCAGAGCCTCATGTTCTGGGACTCTCTAAACGTCAGTGCCCACAGGCTACCACACCCACCTCCCCGAGGCTGGGGTGTCAGAGCACCTGTGTGCTAAGCTCCTCAGATGTGTCCACATCCCAAAGCTCCAATCCAGAAAGGGTTCCCAGAAGCAGACGATGATCTTCCAGAAGGATCTCGATGGCCGTGAGTGGACAGATTATTTTTTTCAGGTTCACTTTGAAAAAAACTGGATGAAGTTTCTTCTTTCTGTCCTTTTCTGTAACCTCCTTCAAAGAACAAGGAGCTATTTCTATGAGGAAGAATGAACTGTGATCTGAAATGGAATCCACGGACTGGTGGAAACCAGTACGAAGAGGTTCCCAAAGAACTTCCAGCTCCAGGGACTGGAGAAGTGGTACAGGAGGTAGGACACTTGTCTTGCACACACCTTGATTTGATCCCCAGCATCCCATATGGTCTCCCCACCACTGCCAGGAGTGATTCCAGGAGTGATTCCAGGAGTGAAGAGCCAGGAGCAACCCCTGAGCAATGCCAGGTGTGACCCAATGCCCCTTACCCCCAATAATTTAAAAAATCACTTTCAGTTCCTTAAAATGTCCGCTTCTTAGAAATAAATAAAGAAGGGCTCAACCTAAGCCCTGGAAGTAAAGCTTCTCCTCTGTCCCTTCCCCTACAAGTCCCCAGACCCCACATGCCAGCTCAGGTTTCCAGATGGGAAGGACCCCAACTCGGTCTTCAACCCCAACCCCATCTTGGTCTTCCAAGTCATTTTCCAGGATTCACACAGCAGCCACCAGGGCCCCATTCCCTCTCTCCAACCTTCCAACCCCTTGCTAGCTTATTTTGAAGCCTCTCGTAAAGCTGATGCTAAGGAAGGAAAGATCACTCTCATGCTAAGAGCCGGGCTCTCAAATCAAGAGTTTGGGTTCTGACCATGATCTGGGCATAAATGCCAGCTCTGCCACATCCAGGCAGTGTGACAATGGGACAAATCATTCTCCTCCTGAAGCCTTCATTTCTTCACTGGGCAGGTGGACCAGGAAGAGGACTGACCCCAGAATGACACAGTGAGGCTGTGAGGCAGAATCTCAGTCCCATCTCTGTTCGACTGAGAGAGCATTTTGTATGACTGTTCCAGGGAGAGTGGCTGAAATGTAGGGGCAGCAGGACAAGGCAGGGCCTGACCACCACTAGGTGGTTCTTTGGCATGTTGGCATCATGGGTGAGCTTGAAGCTGAAGAGAAAACTGACATCATCATTCTAGAAGGTCACTCATCAAAGGCCCTGAATGCTTTCTCTAGAGTCACTGATGAGTTTGAAGGCACTGAATGAGCTGACATCTTCATTCTAGAACATCACTCTTCAGAAACATCTTCAAATGCTTTTTCTACATCTATCTGCCCAGGGCTAAGGCCACTGCTGGCATCAAGAAGATGCTATTTAGCATTAATTAGCAGACTCCAGAGGCTGCTGGAAGGAAAGCCGCCTGTGGGTTGAGTCATCTGAAGGCTGCTCCATCTTGGCTGGCAAATGATTCGTTTCATTTTCCTTTGGCAGACCGAAGTCTCCTAATTAAATGGGCTCCAGGTAACTTTCACATGACTTTGCTCTTTCCAAGCCGATGGCAGCAGAGAGGGGAGAGGAAGCAGCAAAGCCACTAGGAGGCATAAGGAGGCGAGTTGGGAAGGAAAAATTGGCAGCTGACCCCAGCCTCTGAGGTCATATCTGAAGTTCCTTTGATGAGCCCTCTCATAAAAAGTGAAAAATAAAACTCACAGGTTCCAAGAACGTGCACCGTTCAGTTGAATCTCATAAAGTGCAAAGAAAGGCCGTGGAGGTTCTGAATCCCAAAGGAAAGTTTCTATAGCATCCCCCCCCTCGGAACGGAAATAATTTCCATTGGTGGGAATTGAAGGACAGTACCAGCTAACACTCCACTCCCCGCCTCCATCCATTTCCATCCACCCATGTCCCCAAAGATATCTATTACAGGGGACATGTAGTAATTTGAATTTCTATTTTAGAGCACGCTGAACATCATGAATGGTAGATAGGCCCAAACTTGGAAGACTGTTTAAAAGCCAATGATTTGAAACAGTAATAGAAGGATCCTATCTATACAAAGGAGCGGTTGATCCAGCTGATCGTTGATCCTTTACTATTCAAATTCATCTCCCCACCAAGGCCTCGTTGTGACTGTGGTTCACTCTTGGATCCTCGAGCCAGAAGAAGTCATTTTCTATGTGGTGGGAGGAAGGCAAACGAGAGCAGGAGACATGTCGAAATGATCAAACATCAAGACTACACAACCATCATGAAAGTGTTAAGTCCACCGAAGTTCCAAGACATATTGATTAGAACCAAAAGGAGAAACAGAATGCCCAATAATCACAGTTAAAGGCCATCAGGCCCAATTCTCAGGAAATGGTTGATTGTGGAGACAAAAAAGTGTGCGGGGAAGCCCAAACGGATGATTTCACACCCTCATAACCTGCCTGACACAAGCAGAATGTTACAACCCACACATGTACAATACCCACCCTGGCACGTAGAGCAACCACTGGCAGACAGTTACACTCACAGCCAAACCACACTCAATAAGTGTCCAAGACTGAAATGTAGAGCATCACAGTGCAGATATGGGGGTCCCACTCATACCTGCAGCTCCTGAGTGTCAACATTCTTCACCCACAAAGATAACTTATGTGATCCCCTCTCAATACCCCTTTCCTAAGGCACTGGGTGCCATTGAGCGCTCTAAATGTCACTGTCACTGTCCCAGACCCCAACTCCAGAGACCTACCATTGCCAGAGCAACCTTAAGGGAAAGGGAACAAAACTAAAGAATTCAAGGACCCGAATGTAAGACCCACCACCAAGCCATGAAGCCCACAGTGTGTGGCCTCACCATCAAGACAGGGACTGGTTGAAAGGACAGGAGAGCGAGTGCAGACACCTGTGCTGTAACAGTCTGATGACTTTTGCAAAGGCACCCAAGCTCTTTGCTGGTGAGAGAGAAGCCTTTGTAATAAATGGAGCTGAAAAAATGGAAATCAATATAGACAACGTCGAATTTCTGACTCTGCCTTGCGCTATGAGCAATAGTCAACTCAAGAAAAGACGAAATATCAATTCCAAACAATAACATTTTTGAAGCAAACAGATGAAGATGTTTTTGCCAGTGGAGAATGGATGGAAAACGACTGCTTAAATAGGACACAGAAAGCAGTAACCATGGAAGGGGGGAAAAGTGATAGATTCGATTTAATCAAAATTTCAAACTACTGCTCATCAAATGGCACCATTAAGAAAATTGACTAGACAAATCAAAAATGGGAGGAAATAATCACAAAACATTTATTTGACAAAAGGTTTGCAAAGAGAACAGTAAGTATGCCATCATTTTATCACAAATAGAAAGAAATTATGTGCAAAGGATTTCAATACTTCCCCAAGGAAGACATGTAAGCAGCCAGGATGCCAGTGAAAATGTACAAAATGTCAAGACTCATCAGGTAGATGCAGATTAAAACCATAATAAGACCACACACATGCATGCATGCATGCACACACGTACACATATATATATACACACACATACACACACATCTTCAAAAGTCTGATAGCATCCAATGTGGGTACAGATATGAATGACTGAAATTCTCATCTTGCCAAAGTGGCTGGAAATTTGGACCCACATTATAGAAAAACATTAGGAAGTTTCTTCTAACAGAATTAAATGATGATATTTTCCACTTTTTACCCAGCAGAATCCATCACAGAAAAGTGGTCAAGATAAGATGTCTGCTGAAAAAAGCCACACAGATGATTAGACAACTTTGTTGGCAAATGAAGAAACTGGAAACATCTGGAGGTTTATAAAAAGAATCAATACGTGTGGGATGCACATTACAATGAAATTCCAGAAGCTTAAAAGGACATGAAGAATTTCAAGGTACTAAACTGAGCAAACACTGTCACCCATAATTCCATTGACATACAGTTGACATTGACATACATACATTGACATACATCGACATATAGGAAAAACGAGTTTAAAGTAAAAAAAAAAATCACTTCCAGGATGACAGCAGTAAGGGATGAAAAATGCCTGAAAACAGATGTGAAGAGACTTCCTGGAACTATAAAGAGATTTCTGGAATTATGGACAGACTCCTGGAACTATGGAGGGATTTCACCTTATGATAGGGGTATGAGTTATGTGGCTATCACGTATGCACTGCAATGTAATTTTTTTCTTAAAATGTGAAAATACTTTTAAAAAGCTCATCAGTTTTGTATGGTGGTAGGAAATCATGAGCAAGAGGATTCCATCTAGAACAAGGAGATGCATTAGATTTCTGCTTTATAGGTCTGAAACTTTTTATAATAAAAAGTTCAAAAGACAGGAAATAAAAAGGCATTCGACTTTAATTACAACCTTTAATCTGGCTCTGATCTTTTCTTCATGAAAATCAAATAATGAGCCAAGTCTTGGAGGAGAAGTATTTTGAATTAATTAAAGAGTACCCGTCTCCAAAAATATTCTTATTTATTTAGACCAGGAACTTGGAGAGTGGGTGGATTCCAGAGGAGAGAAATAAATGCTTCCCATATCTGCCTAACTGCCCCAGAGCAGGTGTCCTCTGGCTGGACATTACTGCACTGGTGGCTGGTCATTCTCTGCAGTGGGCTCTGTCAGGACAAGGTAGGACGTTAGCCCACATCCTTGGTCCCTCACCAGTAGACATTAACAGTACCCAATATGTTGCATTCAAATGCCTCCTCCATATTGCTAGATTTGAGGAGGGAGGGGCAAAATTGACCAGGTGAGGACTCCCACCTTGAATCTCAAGCAGGACAATAGCTCCCACAGGTGACATGGGCTTCTGGCAGGATGAGAACATTAGCTCTTATGATTGTCATCCCACATCAGGTAGTTAACTAAAAGACACGTAAGGACTGTACACACCTCTGTGCTATTGCAGCACTATGGACAAAGAAGTCAAGATTTGCCCCCTCTCCAAAATATGGGTTGTGCTCAGGGCTTGTTTATTAATTTTTTTAACTTGGGAAATGTGATTTACAACGTTTTTAGTAGTTTTAGGCTTTCAATGTTCCAACTCTAAACCACTACTGATGTCAGTGGTCCCTCACCAATGACCCAAGATTTTTTGCTTTCCTCCACCCTTCCTCCTTTAAGTATTTTTTATTATTAAAAAAATTACATGTTATCATTTGGGTTACATGTTTACAATAGGGCAGACTCCCCTAGTTTTGTTGTTATTGCTATTTTTCTAGAGGCACTATTCTTTTTCCCGATTTTTGGGTCACGCCCAGCGATGCTCAGGGTTACTCCTGGCTCTGCGCTCAGGAATTACTTCTGGCGGTGCTAGGAGGACCATATGGGGTGCCGGGGATTGAACCCGGGTCGGCCACCTGCAAGGCAAATGCCCTAACCGCTTTACTATTGCTCCGGCCATAGAAGCACTTTTTTTAAAAAGATTTCGATAATTTTGGTTTACATGAGTGTGAGTGTATCTGCTTTAGGGGTACAATGTTACTATATGTGTCCTCCCACCCATATCCACCTCCACCAGGGTCCACTGGGCCCTTACCCTTTCATTCACGACAGGGACAGGGATCACTTTGGTCATGCTCATGGGGTTATATGTGGAGCCAGAGATCAAACCCGGGCCTACCATGAGCAAAACAAGTGTCTTAACTCCTGGACCATCCTCCATCGCCAAAGTCAAGATTTGAAAACAATCTGAGTGCTCTCTGAAAAATTATTTGACAAAGACAGTGTTGTGTATTTACATTTAAAAGTAATTTTAAAAGATATCATTCAGTCATTTAAAAGATGAAATTGGGGGCCGGAGTGATAGTACAGGGTGGGGCACTCACCTTGCACATGGCTGGCCCGGGTTCAATCCCCAGCACCCCATTGGGTCCCCTGAGCCCACCAGGAGTGAATGCTCAAGCACAGAGCCAGGAGTAAGCCCCGAGCACCACCAGCACCAAAATAAAACAAAAGATGTTTTATGACCCAAAAAACAAAAGATGAAACCAGGCCATTTACAATATTAATCACGGACTTGGAAGGCATTGCGCTCAATGACACAGCAGATGGGCAAAAATTTATAGTATGGTTTCACCCATATGTGCGATAGAGAAATAAAAACAAGTAAACTAGGAAGAATGAAAACAAACTTTTAGATGATAAAATAAACAGTGGTTATGAAAAGGGAAGGGACAAGGGAGGGGGGAGATGGGGCCAAAGGGGACAATAGTGGAGTGAAGGACAGAACTGGACTTTTGGTGGGGAACTTAATCTAGAACAACACATGCTGGCTTTTACTGCTTCACCCGAGACTCATATAACCATTATGTTTAAATTTCACTCAGGGCTATACGCAGTACAGATTAAAGGTGACTCCTGGCTCTGTTCAGAGCTTCCTTCTGGTGGTGCAAAGATTAGGGATGGAGCGATAGCACAGCGGGTAGGGCGTTTGCCTTGCACACAGCTGACCCGGATTCGATTCCTCCATCCCTCTCGGAGAGCTCGGCAAGCTACTGAGAATATCTTGCCTGTATAGCAGAGCCTGGCAAGCTATCCATGGCAAATTTGATATGCCAAAAACAGTAACAACGAGTCTCACAATGGAGATGTTACTGGTGCCCGCTCAAGCAAATTGATGAACAACAGAATGACAGTGACAGTGACAGAACCATGGTGAACTGCATGCAAGACAAGTGACTTAATTCGTGTACTGTATCTTCAGCCCAGAAGTAGATAATACATATGTATAATATAATGCAGTACCGGGATCTATACATGGTTTCCTGGCTGAGAGGGAAATGTTCTGGTGTGGGGGGTGGCTTGAAAGGGTGGGAGGGAAACGGGGGATACTGGTACTGGAAAATTACACTGGTGAAGGGATGGGTATTGAATTTTAGTCATTGATTCCGTCAATGATTTCAGTCATTGTATGACGGAAACACATCATGAACAATTTTGTAATGTTCTATCTCATGGTGATCCAACAAAAAAGTTAAATAAAATAAAAGGGGGTGATAAAAGAAAACGAAGGAACATCGTCCTGGGAAGAACTCCAATTATGCTAAAGCGTTTGTTTCTTTTAGAAACCCCCAGAGTCTGCTTTCTCAGGGACCCTGGGTTTTCATTTGAAAAGAAAGATGTGAAAATTCAGCGCCCTGCTCCCAGAATCTCTGGACATGTCTGAGACTTTAACAGGTAAGATCCTACAGTTAGGAAAGAGCTATGTGGCCACTTGCCAAGGGTGATGCCCCCTGGATGACAGTGGACCTGTAACTTACTCTGTTCTGAGCAAAGTCACACAAACTCAGTGGACCTCAGACAAATGGCCAGCAATTTGTCCCAGTTGAACCAATGACCTTAGTGGTTTATGCCTCTTGATAGCAGCGTAAAAGAAGGTAGTATTTTATTTTCGGTTCTCAATCTACCAACAGAATGCCTTTCGAGCAATTTCACTGAGTTAAGCAATACAAAACAATTGAATTCTGCAACTTCCTCTGTTCTCTGGTTGCCTCTTTCTCTATACAGAAGCTTGCCTGATAAGTGTCAGTGGTTTATGATATTTAATATTCAGGCTTTAGCGACCCAGACATGGTTGGCTACATAAATGATATCCTGTGATAATCCCCCAATTCATAGTTTAGACCCATTTAGATTGGTTCAGCAAAAGCAAACGCCCACCCAGACACTAAGCCTATGAAGATGCAATAGTATACGGACTCAGACTGTTTGAGGACTATGTGAGCTCCTTGGACCAAGGCTGACCAGTGACCACCTTGGGTCTGATACCTCTGCAGTTAAGGCACTGGACTCATCAGAACAATAATGATATTTTTAAAGGGCTAAATAAAAAGGAGCAACTGTGTGATGGTTAAATTTATGCACTTGGCTATACCAGAGTGCCATTATTTGATGAACTTGATCGATGCCACTGGCATGGTCTCTTTTTTTACACTGGAAGCATAAATTGAATGTCTTTTTCTGACATTCAACCTAAGTTGACTTTTAAGTAAAGGCTCTCGAGTGGGCGACTCTCAACCAATCAGCTGAAGGTCTGAAGAGCAATTACTGAAGCTTACCAAGTAAGAAGTATTTCTTCATAGTAGTTATAATTGGTAAAACTCCACTGATGTGCTATAATCACCCGATTCCCACTGTTTACATCACAGTTCACTCTTGGTAATGAACATTCTATGTCACTGTCATCCCGTTGCTCATCTATTTGTTCGAGCGGGCACCAGTAATGTCTCTCATTGAGAGACTTATTGTTGCTGTTTTTGGCATATTCAATACGCATGGGTAGCTTGCCAGGCTCTGCCTCGAGCACTCGATATTCTCGGTAGCTTGCCAGGCTGAGAGGGGTGGAGGAATCGAACACCGTTTGGCCGAGTGAAAGGCGAAAGCCCAACCACTGTACTATCGCTCCCGGACAAATATATAATGATATGTATCTGTCCACCATTATAGCATCACACAGAATAGTCTCATTGCACTAAAAACCCTCCGTGCTCTCACCATCCATCCTTCTCCTCGTACCTCTCCTATAGCCATGCTTTTTAATTTTCATTTGTTTACAGCACAGGCAACCCTTTCAATTTTGTGAGCCTCTCTTGAAACTATAAAATGTGAAATACAGATTTTCAAAACAAAATTCACTCCTGCCATTAGGAAGTGAAATCTCCCACAGGTGGAAGGGAATCGGTGGGCATCTCTGTAGTCCAACAAAATTTTAGTTGCAAAACCAGGATGCGGCCGACGTGCTACTTTGGCTGGCCCCTTGTGGGCAGGAAACCTTTTACTCATCCTTTGTATTTTATAGTTTGCTTGGGCATAAACCATCTAATCTCTTGCTATTTGAGACACTGGATCAATACCCAATCAAATGCTGAGATTATGCGAGGAAAAAAATTGGTTTTCTTTTCAGACTAGCCCTGCTTTCAACACCCTGGGAAAGCAGAGCTTTTCACCATGTGAAACGTGAGCTTTTCGGGGACTCTGAAGGCACTCACGCGCTCTCTGAGAGCGGAATTTCTGCTTTCCATCCAGGGCTGGCTTGGGCCGCCTTAGAGTGACCCCCATTAGTGGTCCCCAGGGGTCAGCCCATCTACAGATGGTTTCCAGCACCAGCGCTGGGGGCTGTGCTGGCTGGCTGCTGATGGGAGACTGAAATGAGATCATCTTCCGAAGAAACCAAAGACAACCAAGTGTTCTGCAGGAAGAGATGTGAATATTAACGACCTCCAGGTAGCCCATTGCTGATAAACAGCAGAGACAACCCCATGCTCCTCTAGCCCGGCGAACACATCTTAGCACAGCCCTGGTCGGGAATGCCTGTTTACACTGGCAGCCCATAAAGCAGATTTCTCTGAAGGAGGAAAAAACGTAAATCTCAATGCAGAAGTCCACTGAGGTCCCACCTCTGGGATCCAGCACCTTTGAGAAGCACATGGCTTCCTCTGTGCTACAATAAGAAACCTGGTCATCAGCATGGAAGTGTTCCTAAGCGGGTGTAGGATAACATAGCCTCAGGTAGTTTAGGTTTATTGGGTTACTCCCATCACAGTGCTCCCATTCCTCTGTGTTTATTTGTAGCTTCTTTCTTAGTGTTCTGTTGACTTGTATATATTGTTTTTCTCTTCTCCTTGAGTCCTTTGCATAGTTTATTCAGAGCCAAGTCCTTTTTGTATGGAAGACTTAGCAAACACTATGGAGTTTGTAACCTGGGAGTCATTTGACTCTACATGATATTTTCCTCCTGGGCATCTGTTCTCTCGACCTAAGCTTCAGCTACCCTTACTTCCTGGCACCCCCAAAAGCAGGTCCCGACGAGGGACGAGACGGACCCAGGGCAAGAGGTGAGTTGTGTGCTACCCTGGCATCGAGATGGGCCTGGCCAAAGTGTCTAATGCTTAACTATAAGTTAAGAACTTGGTCATGGACAAATACTGTCATGATCCAAACAGTGATAACTAGATTTGGACCCTGCTAGGGTGAGGAATGATTAATCTGGCCTGAGTGCTGTAGTCTGAGTCTGTGGCAAGATGTTGCCAGGAGAGCTGCCTTGCAAGCCTCAATGTATCTCTTGCTATGTCCATTCAAAAATAACTAATATTAAGATGTTAATGAGTGTTTGGACTAAGGAAAGGAGAAAAACCTTAAGAGTCGGGAAGGGCTTTGGAATGCCCTTAGGTAGTGTTCCCTTTGAACCTGACTGGCCCTCAGGAAGGGCTTTCTTATGTTGATTTTGCTACCTGGCTGTGTGTAGACTAGGGGCAAGGGCAAGAGAGAAAAAGGGAAGAGGGAGAGAGGGAGAGAGAATCCAGAGCAGCAGTTATCCAGAGAGAGGACAGAGGTAGGAGTGTGGGAGATGAGAAAGATGGAAGATTGAATAAATGGTAACTAATCAGCAACCAGCTTGGTCCTTGTTCTTCCTTCGCCTGTCCTTGACCAACAGCCGTCCCGATCCAATCCATACACAGCGGTTCCAGAGCACCAAACGCGGGTGGCGAGGCAGAGCCTCCCGGAGAGCCCGCGAGTGCACACGCCCTTCGGCATGCTTAGTTTTTCACAAGTGGGTATGCAGGAAATCCCTGTCCTGTCATCAGAGCGAGGGTGAGCAGATGAGGACACCCCCTTCAGTGCCTGGGGACAGGAGAGGAGCCTGTTCCGGGCAAGGAGCAAGACTGTGACATGGTAAGTGTCCTCAGAAGCCAATGGTCATACCTGCATCTGCCACAAAGCCTCTCAAGCACGGCTGACATCAGTACACATTTGACAAGGCGGCGATGTGCATCTGACAGCAAGTGCAGGGACGGGAGGGTGGGGATCTGTGATTCACACTTTTGGGGGGCCTAGCGGTTACTCCCAATGGGGTCCAGCTCTGAGTCCTGCCCGGGAGAGCCATTCTTTTCCTGAGTCAAGTGCCACAGAAGAACCCAGTGAAGCTGCAGCCCTCCATCAACATTCAAGCATCAGGAGGAAGCTTTTCACACAGGCCCTGACTTTTCATTGCTTTTCTTCTTTGAAGGTCCTCAGAGCTCATCACTGAGTCTTTGAGGAATAGATCATGGACAAAAACAACAATTTTTTTTTTTTGCTTTTTGGATCACACCTGGCGATGCACAGGGGTTACTCCTGGCTCATGCACTCAGGAATCACTCCTGGCGGTGCTCAGGGGACCATATGGAATGCAGTGAATCGAAACCGGGTCGACCGCATGCAAGGCAAACGTCCTACCCGCTGTGCTATTGCTCCAGCCCCCCAATGTTTTGTTTTTTAAGAGAAGTCAGGCACCCATTAGAGCCACAGCCAGAGAACAGAACCCCCAGTGAGCTCCAATTCAGGCACCCAGACATAACACCAGCTAGGGTCTCTGAGAAGGAGGAGACCACAATTCAGTTCGGCAATGATTTCTCTGGTCCATACCCACAGCTCTGCCCAAACACATACTCACTTAAAGTGAAACTCCAGGAGGAATTTTAAACAGCAGGAAAGACTGAAGCCTAGAACCTTCTGTGAGCCTATGTCTCACTGCATCGTGCTCATCAATCCACACAGGTGCTGGACAAGGCTCATGCCCAGTCAGGTGCTTCTGTCTCAGTCTTCCTGAGGCTCAAAAGCCAAAGCCTTTCCCCTAACTCGGGAGTGTTTGGTCTAAGGTGCTGTATTTGGGGTCCGGAACCACCATTACCAGTGACCACAAACCCAGAAGTCACAACGAATGACGGTCTTCTCTTACTAAGCCAGAAGGCCAAGTCAAGTGCAGATGCTATAGGGTGGGCGAGGTCCTGAAGGCCCTCAAGGGAGGACCCCCTGCCTCTGGCTTTTGGGGGCTCCAGTTGCTCACTGGCCCTGGCTCTCTGTCCCCAGATGGCCTTCTTTTGTCTCTCTGTGTCTTAAGTACTCCTCTGCCCATAGGCATCTCTGTCATTGGATTTAGGCCCAGCCTAAATGGAGCACGACCTCCTCTCCAAGTGCTTAGCTGAATTGCATCTGCAAGGACCCTTTTCCCAAATGTAGTCACAATCAAGCATTCCCCGGGCTAAGATTTGGATCCATCTTTGGGGGAGCCCACTGTTCAGCCCTCATGCATGTCCAAGAAACTGGAGCAGTAAATGGAGGAATTATTTATGTCAATGAGCCTTGCAAACACATCGCTGTATTTAATCACCAAAGGGTCTGAGAATCTGATGTGAAGGTCAGCCAAATGCCCTCACTCTGGTGAGTTACGAATGTGCCTAAGCTCGCAGTCACTGTCAGACACATGACACTGTCATGAGAGGGGCACAGTTCCACCTGGCAGGGGCCTCGTGCAGAGATTCATGAAGGGGGTCTGGCTCCCTGGTGCTTGTTGTTGCTAAGAGCCCTACACAGAATGTCCAATAACCACTTGGCAGAACAAGACAGTGTTGCCCCAGCCACGATGAAGGGGTTATTAATACCTAAGATGTTAGTGGGGGGTGAGGGAGATGAAGGTGGCAGGTTAGCCAAGTGATAGCACAGCGGGTAGGGTGTTTGCCTTGCACACAGCCGACCCGGATTTGATTCCCAGCATCCCACATGGTCCCCCAAGCACTACCAGGGGTAATTCCTAAGTGCATGAGCCAGAAGTAACCCCTGTGCATCACCGGGTGTGACCCCAAAAGCAAAAAAAACCCCAAAAATCCAAGCTAAATGTTAATAATAATCAGAACGGGGAAAATCAGGACTCAGGATCATGAGAGTGGTCCTTCCTCTTTCCCTACCGCCATGGTTATCCACCATTTGCCCCCATCACCAATCTACATAGACAGTCCACCCCAACACTGGGTGTCCAGGACACAAGCTGTCTTATCCACCTCTGTGCCCCTCTCACCCAGCACGGGGCCTGGCACCTGCCAATGGGGACTGATGGCACCAGTGAGGATGTAATAATCCACTGGAGGGGATCAATACAGTAAAATCATACTATGGCCTCTCCATACATTGAGTGGCTTCAACAAGATGCACCCAAAGGCTCTGGCAGGGAAGATGAGTGGCCAACATCACTGGACCTCACCCATCCCCTAGCCCAAGGCATCACTGCCTGTGTGCAATGTGGGATAGAGATGGAGGGAATATTACAGCGCCCCTATCTGGCCGACTCTGAATCCATCACCTCCAATGCATGTCCTCCCACTCCACCATGGAACATGAGACTCATATGATGGAGGAAGGGGCTCCTAAGTAGCTCTCAGAGGTACTGGAGGTCATTCCCAGTGACTCTCAGCTAATCAGACTGGTCAATAATAGGTCTTAGAACGTGGCACCGTCTGGGCCAGTGGTGCTGGGGGCTGTCTTAGTGCCAGAGTGACACACAGTGCCAGGGATCCTAGTCTGGGTCCTGTGTGCATAAGGTGTGTGCCCGGGCCCTGGCATTACCTCCCCAGTCCCTGATTTTTATTATTTTAAGGTTGGCCCCAGGCTGGAGTCCTGGAATTAGACTATTGAGGGGAGGGTGCCCAGGCAGATATACATATACACATGCTGTATCTGGTACACACACACATACATAAGCTTGCAGACACACCGGCGCCACTGAAGGCATAAGCCTAGATGACTAGCTAAGAGGTCCCAGGGCGCACAGTAAACTTCCCAGGTTACTGCCAAAGCCTGTGTCACATGATCTCCAGTGAGGCTGTCAGCAGAGCATGTCCTGCTGGCTGCTGGCTGCTGACAGAGTGTTGAGGGGTTCTCAGCAAAGACCCCCCGCAGGGAAGGATAAGCCAGTCACCAATTGATTGCACTCAGCTTCCTTGGACCAGCACGGCTCCCTCCCTCTCCTCCCAGGGACCCCCTAGCAGTGCCCAAGAAGGGGCCAGGAGAGCAAATTAGTGACCCTTGAACTTACAGGAGGAGTGGATGCTGGGGAAGCTTTTGCGGCCCTCGGACACCAGGTCGGGGTCCCCCGTGCAGTGCATTTCCGAGTTCATCACTCCATCTGGAAAGCAGCGGTAAAAGAAATCGGGGCGAGGTCTACAAAAGACACCATGGACATTTTCACTGTGAGTGGCTACGTCCCAGACAAGCCCCACGCTGCCCCCAACCGCGTCCACTCCCTGCTGCCCTCACTTCCTTGGGCCACTGACACATAGGGCTTGGGGGGGGGGTGGTCAGAAAGAGCTGAACTAGGAGCCATGCTCAGGAGCATGATGACCTTGTGATGACCTTGCTGAGGTCCTGTGCCCTCTCAGCCTCAGTTCCACCCAGGCACCAGGGAGCAAGGACTGATGTGGCTGCCAGGGTCCAGGGCAGCTCCTGCCTCCATCTCTGGACAGCCCCCATTAACTCAGAGGCCACGTCCAGGGCTCCTCAGAACCCCTTATCTTGAATTTGGGGGGTTCACTCCTCCCCAGAGTGGGTCTCTACCTCACAGACAGAGCCTAGAAGTTCTGACCCCCGATGCAGAGCCTTTGATACCCCGGAGACGTCTCTGGTTCCGGGGGTGGCAGAGAAGACCCCAGGGAAGGCGACCCAAAGTCCTACCTCCTGTCATAGCCCCAGGAAACCTTTTCTGGGGCCCCATCAGGAAACAGAGTACCGAACACTGTACCGCCCAGTGCTTAGAGTAGCCCTGAGGCCAGCCAGGAAAATTTCTCCTTTGGCAGGTGTGACAAGGAAGGACCGGAAAGATGACATTCCTGTCCAAGGTCACCCAACCAACACACAGTGGCCAAGACCAGCCTGGAGTCCCAGCACCCAGACCAGCCTGGAGCCTGCACCCTGCCGTGCTCTCCCATCTCATTCACGTGAGAATCTGCGTGTCGGTACACGAGGGCCCTCCGTCTCTCAGCAGCTCAATGAGCAGTGGCCAAGCACCCACACAGGAAAAAGCTCCTTTCCTATGCCCGAGATCACGAGCTCTGGGGTGCAGCCCCCAAATCACCAATGGGAATCTGTATCCTATCAATAAGCAGCATCAAGAACCTATCAGAGGGCTCAGAGGGGTGGGTGCTGAGTTCCCCCAACTCCAGTAGGGTTAATCCCCAGGCAGTGGTTCCCGGGGCTGAGCCTGAGCCGTAGGCAGGACCGGACTAGTCAGGACTAGGAGCGGGATAGACAGTGTGACCCGGAAGTGTACTGTGTACTGTCTCATCTTCTGTGTCCTTGGTCACAGGCAGCCTCCCACACTGCAGAGATAGTCGGGAAAGACTGAGGTTTTAAGAGGAGGGAGAACTGTCTCCCCCCACACCCATCCACCCTGCAGTCAGGGTCAAAGTCAGGTTCCCCATTCAGGGGCTCTGACCTCTACAGAGGTGAGCTGACCCCCCAAACTGTAGTATGAGACACAAACAACATGGAGAGCAGAAATAATTCCCCAGGGGCGAGAGAGAGGCCAAGTACATGAACTCAAGTGCCCACCCGCACTTCTCACCCTCAAAGAGTGACACAAGAGTGGTCCTTAAAGTTTGGAGGTGAAACGAATAAGAGCATGTCTGCCGGGTTCACCCCAGGAACCAGCGGCTGGCCCAGGGATGGGTTTGCGGACCACAGGAGAACACTCGGGGCCACTTCTGTGCTCCCCATCTACATTCTGCAAGTGTGAGGCCAGAAATCAAAGGGGAGGAAGACAGGGCCTGGGGGACAAAGCACCCAGAGAGGGGCAGCGACTGAACGAGCATCTAGGCCTGCCCTCAGCCAGCCCGGGGCCAAGACCCCCACACATGAAGGCCTCCAGGATATAACCACTTGCGTTTCCTCTTGGAACTTACCTTCCCACTATTAATTTAATAGTGTTTGTGCAGACGCCGTTCAAAGCGAGAGCCAAGGACACCGCTACAAGACAAAACCAACAGACAGAAGCGTCACCAGCCGGCTCCCCCGTCAGATCCATTGTCCTCACCCCCATCTAGGGGTTCTGCTGAGTCACTGAAATCACCCACACTTCAGAAAACAAAAGGCCTGTGGGGAGCTAGAGTGAAATATAATTAGGACTGAACTTTGGAGAACAGCTCATAAAATCCCAAGCCCCTGTGACTTGAAATCCATCACTCCTCCTTAGCTGAGATTTTCAGTATCACAGGGGAGCCCGTCGACCACTTCCTGGCCGGCAGGAGCAGATTGAATACAACAGCCTTTAGAAATCTCTCTTATTGGTAGCAGGAACCACAGCTTGCCTTATTTTCTAGGGCGTTCTTCTCAGGCATAATTCTGACCCAAGCAGCTGCTGGGATCCGCCTGGCACATTTCCTGATCAGTCCAACGTCCATTTACAGCTGTCCAGCTGTGGCCAAACCAAATCCTGCTCCAAGAAGGTGAAAAATCCCCTAGTGTCACGGGTTAGGGGAAAGTTGCCCAGAGGTGCTTTTAGTTTTTAGTTACCTAAAACAGCAGGACTGAGTGCATGAGCCAGGAGTGACCCCTGTGCATTGCTGGGTGTGATCCAAAAAGCAAAAAAAAAAAAAAAAAAAAAAAAAATACTATGGGGCTGGAGCGATAGCACAGCGGGTAGGGTGTTTGCTTTGCATGCGGCCGACCCGGGTTCAAATCCCAGCATCCCATATGGTCCCCTGAGCACTACCAGGAGTAATTCCTGAGTGCAGAGCCAGGAGTAACCCCTGTGCACCGCCGGGTGTGACCCAAAAAGCAAAAAAAAAAAAAAAAAAACTAGCAGGACCTTCTGGTGCATGGTATATATATGGGGGGGGCGTGGGGGCTGGGGGTCACACCCAGTGGTTTCCAGGCCTTACCCTCATCTCCATGCTCAGGAGTTACTGTAGCAATGCTCTGGGGACCAAAAGCAATGCTGGGAAGAAACTGGTGTTGGCTGTAAGCAAGGAAAGCACCTTTGCCTTGCACTATCTCTCCAGCTCTAGCATAAATTTTCTTTTGGATTTGTTTGTTTGGGGGCCATACCTGACAATGCTCAGGGGCTACTCCTGACTCTGCACTCAGAAATCACTTCTGCTGGTGCTCAGAGGACCATATGGAATGCTGGAGATAAAACTCGGGCCAGCCGTGTGCAAGGCAAGTGCCCTACCCGCTATCCTATCATGCCAGGCCCTCTAGTGTAGTTTGTTTTTTTTAAAACACTTAGCATGGGAACTTTCTCCACGCAGCTTGGAGGGACTTTGCTGGATGAAGGACAGACTGTCCTAAGGTGCCAGTGGCAAGTGCCACAGGGTGTCTCCTGCAGAGGCTTCTGTCTGCTCCTGTGTCTGTCAAGACTGCGGCAAAGGCAAGTCAGCATGCGGGAAGGTGTCAGCCACACAAGCCACCAAGGCCCTGGCCATTGCTTGCAGAGGAACAAAGCACGTGAGCTACTGGTCCCCGTTGTCACATAACAGCGGCTCCACGCGAGCTGCGGGTGATGTGGCAACCGCCATGGAGGCTCACTTCCAGGAAGGAGCCGTCAGGAGGGGTCCAGGGTCAAGAAGGGAGACAAAAGTGCTGTTCGGCCTGCAGAGAGCATGGTGGCCGGCCACGGAGCTCACCACGGTCACCAGGGGGACAGCCCAGAGACAGGAGCACCCTCTGGCAGCCAGGCATGGGAAGTGGGCAGGAGAGATGAGATGGGACCAACTCGAGTGATGGCCTCTGCCAAGGGGAAACCAAGACATGGGGTGGGTGGGGTCAACTGGCCGCACCTGGGCACGGGAGTGTGGGGTTGGGAGGTGGGCATGGGTGCACAGGGTGGCACTGCCATCCAAACACTGCCCACCAAGCATGCTTGCCCCTGGGCTGTATCCACTGGAGCTGAGCGTCGTCCTTGGATTTATTCCACCCCCACAGGACCCTTCCCTGTCTTGAAGGCTAGCTTCCCAGCAAGCCCGCAACACCCCCAAGAGCGGTCTGTGCAGACGGGAGGGGAAATTCCCGGGGTGAACCTGGCTGTCTCTCCCCGGGGCTGTCAGCAGTGGCCGTGACAGGGCTTGTCCCTGCCAGCAGCCCCAACGGGCTCCTTCTCATCCTGTTCCCTGCATGGCCTCAGCGCAGAAGTCTCAGGAACAGAGGCACCGGCTGATGGTGGCAGTCCCTGGGCACCTTCTAGGCCACTGCGCCCATCCTGGAGTACCACACAGATCTGCTTCCTCTGCCCAGGACTTCCTGCACCCCTACCCCCACCCCGCTCCCCTCTCTCTGCAAAGCAGCCGAGCTGGAAAACCAATCAGTACGGGGGACCACCACCTTCACTCTCGGACCCCAAAGCCTGAAGGGCACAAAAGAGTGGGGAGCAGGGGATGTGGGGTGTGGGGGGGACATGGAGCTCAGTGGGAGAGCCCTGGGGTTAATCCCAGGCACCATAAAATAATAAGAGTCCTAGTAACGGGGCGGGGCTGGAGAGCTAACGAAGGCTCTGGGTGCCCGTCTTGCACGCAACCGACTCCAGTCCAATCTCCAGTGCTGCATAGGGCCCCCGAGTCCTGTCAGGAGTGGTCCCTGGGCACAGAGTGAGGATTCAGCGCTGAGCAGTGTTGACATGTCCCCCCCCTTTATTAACGACAAAACAAGAGAAGAGGAGGGATCAGGAGCAAGGCTATTCCACATGCAACTCACCTCCATGTTCTAGAAAAAACAACAACCAATGATCATTCTCATCTGAACAGCACAAGCCCTAGCGACAAATGGTGGGGGCAGGGGGGTGACTGACCCCCGAGAGCCGGTTGTGTCGAGAAAGGCTGGAGGAGCAGCCCCTCGGGGACGCTGCCTCACAGGGCCCCATCTGCAGCCTGCCCCGGCTTCGGGGGCCTGAGAAAGGGCCACAGAGACAACCCATGTGTGTGTGAGAAACTTCCGGAGCTTGGACGGCAGCCACGGCTGCTTTGGAAGACTGAAGAGCTTTGGGGCGACTTCTGCTGCTGTGGGGTACCCTGCATGGCAGAACCCCCCAAGCAGGGGTCTCAGCCAGACCTGGCGGGTGCGCGGCCACTGTCGCTAAGCCTCGTGCTCTGTGGGGGCAGCTCGCTCCTCCAGTACTAACTCAGGACACAGGGGAGCCGCCCTGGACATGCAGAAAAGGGCAGGCAAGGGGGTCAGGCCGGCTGCAGAAACCTGAGTTCACCCCCCCAACCCCCGCCACATCGGAAATCCTGGAAGTCCTGATCCCATGGAAAACCTCCACCCCGTCTTCCGTCCTAGCCCTCTAGAGATGCACCCCCACTCAGCTTCTCCTGCAAAGTGTCTGGAAAGCTGTGAGTTTGAAAAAATGAGTGCAGTGGGAGGCGGTTCATCAATTTTATAGGGCGGACTCTCGTTTCTGTAGGCAAACAGAACATTCACCATTCCACCTTCGCTGTTAGGGTGAGACGCAAGCTGTGGTATACAATCTCGGAACATTAACTCAGGGAGATTTAGTGGACACAGCAAAGGCCTTTGTATACCCATGGCAGCCTTGGCCCCAAAGGTCAGCAGTCAATTATTACTATGGCCACGAAGGCAGTTCTCCTTACATACTATGAGGCTGCGTGCCCAGCCAAGCAGGGCAAGGAAAATCAAGGATCAGCATTCAAAGGTGAGGATTTGGGGAGCCCCAGAATCACTCTATGCTATGCAGGTTTTCTGAGGGACCATCCTGGCCTGCTCAGAAAAAATGGGGACTTCTGTGCCCCCAGCTGGAGAGCAGGGGACAGTAACATCCCAATCCACCATAAACATCGGGGACATGCTGCTGACCTCCAGGACTCCTGACTTCAGCTCACAGAATGAAAACGGAGCTGGGTCAGGATCTCTCCCAAGAGGTCTAAACAGAAGACACAGGGAGGTGATGGGCACTGGAGAGCAAGCATCACCCACAGGTTAGCAGAAGTAGCCCCCAGGAGGAACCAGAGATCTGGGTCATGAGGTGATGTTCCACGTAGGTGAGCAGCAGAGAGTTGGAGGGAAAGGGAAAGACTGGTTCCGGAGAGAAGCAAGCAGAGAGGGCCTCTGTCCTTGTAGCCCAGCTCCCCATTCCCTGCCATCTCCCCAGACTCTGCAATGCCTTCTCTGCCTATTACTCTTGGCTAGCTACAAGACAGCCCAGAGATTACATCTGTCATTCACTTGAGTTAATAGAAGCAAACTTCTGTTCTTTCCTAGCAGACAGACCACATAGCCAGATAAGACATGTTTCCTGTCCCTGAACTGTCCCAGTCTAGAGCCCACCCCCTGACCAAGGGAAGGTGGACTATGCTTTTGCTATATTTATCATCTCTTCAAAGCCCAATCTTCACAAACACACACTTCGGTGGGGAACTGCCTTTCTCCAGGAAGGAGAGCTACACTCCAAATGAATTGTCTACATAATGCAAGTTATGTAAGGTTTTCAAAATCTGCATGGGAGCTGTCCTCCCCCCACCCAAATGAACTAAATCACACTTTCCTAAGGGTAAAAGAGCTCAAAATATGACTGCCGTCATTTTAGTTGCTGAATTCTGGTCTCTCTTCCTACTGCTGCTGACAGCCCAGAGATTACATCTGTGATTACCTCTGATTCTTGTGCATATCATCCCCCAAAGGTGAAACCCATACCACAAGCAGTTATGGCCATGCCTGGGGTGAAGAGACAAGGCAGCAGACAGGGTACGTGCCTAGCATGGGACTAACCTGAATTTAATCCCCAGAACCACATGGATCCCCTAAGAACTGCCAGGAGAGATCCCTGAGCACAAAGCCAGGAGTAAGTCCCAAATAACCCCGGGTGTGGCTCAAAAACTAAACCAAACAATTGTGTTATAGCCAATGGCAAAACTGTAGCAGACTTAATTCTTATCTTCTGAGCCACACCTGCCAGAGTTTGGGGAACCGTGCACTTGAGAGACAAGGAATCAAACCCAGGGATCCTCCATGCAAAGCAAGCACTCCAGCCCTCTGAACCAACTCCCCAGCCCTGCAGCACCGTAACAGCTTTGCATGTCAATCCAAACATCCCAAACCAAAGTTGAGCCACAGGGTTGGTTTCTAATTTCTAATTTACTTTTTATTGCTTTCGCCCATTTTTTGCCTCTGGTCAATGGGGTCTGGTAAAATCATATCTGATCAGCATCTCAATGTACTGTCATGTGGACCTCTTGGTCGCAAATGGGATCTGGATCATCTAAGGTCCAAACATTTCAGCTCCCAAGAACTAATGTATGTGTGGGGATCTCAGACCACGCGAATTTGAATTCAGCACCACGGACAGCGGCTAATTTCGCAGGCTGAAGCTATTCCCCAGCTGGGCCCTTAAAAGTCGACCTTCTCCCCAATATTACTCAGCCAGGAGCAAAATGATGAGGTACACTGAGAGATCTTAAATCCAGTGATCTGGTTAACTTCAGCCACCCCCTCACACAAAAATAGCAAATACTCTACCTAAGAAGGCTTCCTTAATTTCAGTCTTGTCTGTTCGCCGAATAATTTTCACCACACAAATTACGGCCAAGGGAGTGAGGAAAGAAATTGCCTGGAAGAAATAACAAAAAAAAAAACGCCTTATCAAGACAGTGGTCTGCTCTCCTAGGGCTGAATGAGCATTCGTTTCATTTGCTTCATTTACTCAGGCTGGCTGAATGGTCTTCCTGCACTCCTGACCCCGAACAAAGAAGGCGAGTTCCCATCTATACTTAGAGACTCCACAGACTCGAAACGTTGGAGATATGACTGTGGGTTGTAATTGATCTGTAATTGCTGGGACTATAGTTAAAGTGGTGGCTTTTTTAAACAGGAAAGAAGAGTCTATAATTATGATGACTCATCATTGTCAGGAACCTCCTTCCTCGTCGCATCCCTGGCAGAGGGCGGGATACCTGCACAGTGTCACCATTCATTCCCCTGGGGGGGGGAGGGCTGGTTCCATGTTTGTCTCCCCAAGCGCGGGTGACTCCATCCACCTGAACTTCTCTTCCACCCACTTGCTGCTGTGCACAGTGCAGTAGAATCAAGAATCAAGCTGGTGGGATTGGGATGTACACAGCACTCATCACAAAGCCTCTAGGAAGCAAGAGCATGCTTGACCTCACTGGGCACTACAATCTCTTGAATCCTCTTGGCTCAAGAGGATTCAATCCCTGTGTCCATCTTTGCCAGCACTCGGAAACACAGTGAGGAGCCCGTGGACACAGAGCTGGTGAGAACCCAGCCTCAGAGGCCAGGTTAATGCTTCTCATACCATCTCCACTCCGCATGCTCTCCTTAGTCACCTGTTGACGATACTCCAACAACCATGGGAAGGGTATTGATGTTACTTCCTTACTCACAGCCCATCCTAGGATAACGCTCTCAGAGGGTACTAGATATCTTGGAAATCCACAACTGGTCTCAAAGTGGAGTTGAGGGCAGGGTGTGGCGATTACAACTGATAAACACTTTTAGCAACTTCTACCTGAGTTCAAGTGCAAAGTTATTCCTGGAGAGGTCTTCGTAATAGGAATGAGAATATGCTGCTTAATTATGGCTAGAAGACACTTTGTTTTCATTAACTCTGTGTGTGTGTATGCGTGTGTGCACATACACGCGTGCATGAATGGAGGTGCACTTGAGTACAGTGTCTATCTCTTGCATGTGTAGTGTTAGAGATGGAACTCAGGCTTCCTGTATGCGAGACTGGCAGTTGGACCAATAAAGCACATTCTTGGCCCCCAAACATTTTAAAAATGGAGACATGACCCCATCAGGCAGATAAGACAGGCAAAGAACCAAGTAAGCCCACTGAGGCACACAGCAAGTGCAGCCAGGCTGCCCCTGATGCCAGCCACCAACTGCCTGGGCTACAGTCCTGAGTCACAGAGATGGGCACAACTCAACCTCCCTACCTTACAGACTGGGAAGCTGAGGCTGGGCTAGAACTTGTGTTAAAAAGTGTCTTGCAAACTCTTCATTTTTCAAACCCAGCATCCATGGAGAAGAACTTGGTCAAGAAGTCCCTAATACTCTGCAGCCAACAATACTGCAGAGGTGATGGGGTCCCTGCAGTCTGGGTACGCTGAGGGTGCATGTGGAGAAGGGGGCTCTGACCTCACATGGCAAAGGACTGCTTGAGAATGTTTTCCAGAACATGCTCCCCGCCTCCCCCACCACCCCGCCACCATACACATACCTATGATCTATGGTATGGATCATGAGGCAGGATCTGGGCTACAGCTGCGTTTGTGGGCTGCTGGCTCCCCAGGCTGGTGAGTCGGTGGTCCGTCAAAGGGAATGTATAGAACAGACTCAGAGGAAGCGGAGCTGGGTCCAAGGCCAGACTGGACACTGAGCAGCTCTGGCTCTTGAAGCAAGTCACTTCAGTTCTTCACCTCTGAGTCTGTTTCCTCCTCCCCAAACTGGGGTTCGTTACCCTGGCAGAGCAGTCTTAATACCCAGAGTTAAAGGAGTGAGGGAGCCTTCCTGAAAGCATTTCCTGTTCCACATACTAAGTAGGGATTTTCCTTTTTGTTAGGGTTGGTGGGTTAGTTTTGTCACCACACCCAATAGTGCTCGGGAACCACCTTGGAGGTGCCCAGGGGACCATATGCAGTGCCAGAGACCAAAGCCCGGTCAGCTGCATGCAACGCCAGCACCTTAGCAGCTGTCCTATCTCTCCCGCCCCAAGGCAGCGTTCTTAGGCTCTCATTCAATTGCTCTCATTCAATTGAGGCTCTCAGCATCCTGGAGTGAAGTGGGTTAAAGCTCCTTTAACAAAGTCCACGAGGCCTGGGGGGCGGGGAGGGAATTTCCCCAGTCCACAGAGTTAGAAAATGGAAATCAGGGGTTGACTGAGCAGCCTGCTCAAACCCATGCCAAGCGCCCAGCCAGAGTCCAGTGGAGAGTCACTGGCCAGTGGCTCCCAGGCTATTATCTCCCAAGGAAAATGCTCACAAAAGGCCCAAACCATGAGGGCAGAGTAGGACCCCGTGACGGGCTGTGTGCCAATAAAGCACTTCCCTTCAGCTCCAAGGCCTTAGAAGTGGCCCTTTGCAAACACAGGGAGGCTTCCAAAGGACCCAGAAATTCTCACAGCGGGTAGGGCATTGGCTTGCACGCGGCCAACCCGGGTTCGATTTCTCTGTCCCTCTCTGAGAGCCTGGCAAGCTACCGAGAGTATCCCTCCCGCACGGCAGAGCCTGGCAAACTCCCCTTGGTGTATTCGATATGCCAAAAGCAGTAACAACAAGTCTCACAATGGAGACGTTACTGGTGCCCGCTCGAGCAAGTTGATGAACAACGGGATGACAGTGCTACAGTGGTACCCACAGTGCCACCTACTCCTAAAACACAAAAACACGAAGGCTAAAATCTATACGCACACCTATACTGACTGCAGTACTTAGGACAACAGCCCTTGAATGGAAACAACCCAAATGTCCACCAGCAGGTGAACAGATAAAGAAGCTGTGGTCCACGTACAGTGAATACGGAAAGGGGTCACAAAAGAAAGATGACATCTTACAGTTTGCTGAAACTTCGATATAATCAGGCGGTGTCATATTAAACAAACTAAATCAGAGGGGAAGAGGACAAAGGCTGGGTGAGCTCACTCCTCTGTGATAAAGAGACACAAATCAAGGAACCGGACACTGTGGAATGGTGACAAACCGCTGATCTTGAATTACAAAACTCAGATTACCAAGCAGGAGGGAGAGAGGAAGGGGTGAAAATGCAGAGGTGGATGGAAGGAACTCTGATGAAAGAACTTGGGGTAGGGGCTGGAGCGATAGCACAGTGGGTAGGGTGTTTGCCTTGCACACGGCCAACCAGAGTTCGAATCCCAGCATCCCATATGGTCCCCTGAGCACTGCCAGGAGTAATTCTTGAGTGCAGAGCCAGGAGTAACCCCTGTCCATTGCCAGGTGTGACCCAAAAAGCAAAAAAAAAAACAGAACTTGGGGTGAAGCTACTGTGTACATCAAAGCATAAACCTTAGGTAGCCGTGTGGTAAACCTGTGACTAAACTATAATTACAATAAAAATAAATAAAAACAAGCACACAAGACAGGAATCCTGGTTGGGGGCCGGGGACATGGATCTTACACAAAGCAGATGCCTTGCATGTATGAGTTTTGATTTTGATCCCCAGCATGCAAGGGGGGAAAAATCTATTGTAAAAGAAAAGAAAGAAAGAAAATACAGGGAGAGTCGAGAGAAAACTTGATGAGCTGAGCACGGATTTTGCCAGCAGGAGGCCTGCGTTCAATTCCCAGCACTGCATGGCGGGTCTGCCACCACCTCTGGGAGCAACTCCCAAACACAGACCCAAAGTGGCCCCCAAGTACTGCCAGGTGTGGCCCCCAAAACAAAGGAAATGCAAGAAGGAGTTTGGAAGAGAGCAGAGCTCATCCGGCCTGGATATCTTCCCACATGACCCATAGTCCCTGTCCTGGCCACCCAGCAGTGATGCCAATGCAGGAAGCACCACCCTCCTAATGCAAAATGGGGTCACGTGGTGGGAGGGAGCATCTGCTGCTCCTGGGAACGGAGAACTCAGGGCTGCATGTCACAGGGTGCATCGGAGGCAGCCGAGCATGTAGAACAGCTGCAGAGGCTGAAGCTAGAATGGGAAACAGCCTGTCACGGGCAAACCCACCTCAGACAGAACAGACAATGAAAGAGCTGGGATTTCTGGCGCGGGGCAGCAAGGGACTGGGAAGACGGTTAAGACGTCAAACAGGGGCCGGAGCGATAGCACAGCGGGTAGGGCGTTTGCCTTGCACGCAGCCGACCCAGGTTCGATCCCCGGCATCCCATATGGTCCCCCAAGCACTGCCAGGAGTAATTCCTGAGTGCAGAACCAGGAGTAACCCCTGAGCATCGCTGGGTGTGACCCAAAAAGCAAAAAAAAAAAAAAAAAAAAAAAAAAAAAGACGTCAAACACCTGAATGGTGGGAAGGGAGTAAATGGATCAAGACTGTTGACAGGAAGCAAGTCAGCTGGGACTTTTCCAGAGACTGAAAATTAAACTGTCCGCCAAAGCCAGCGGGGTCTCTTTCCCTTCCATCCTCTGCTCCACGCCGACCTCAGAAGCACCCGGTTCTGGAATTGGGAGCTCCGGCATCCACGCAACAAGGTCTGACACGCACTGTATTCACGCTTCTGGACTCTCATGGCTGGTGCCAGTAGAGGCATCAGGAAAGTGTGAGTCCTGGGGAAATTGTTTTTCGGCAAGGAAAGAGCTTGGGGCCCTCCTTTCACTCCTTCAGTCCCAGACCGGAGCCTTGCCTGCTCTTCAAGGGCTTCCCTGAGACGCTGAGCTAGCTGACTGGTATTCACACGTGTTCCCCAGCTAGACAATTAAACCCGATGCACACTCAGCTTTGCATGCCTTATCCACACAGAGCACAGCTGACAGAAGGTGCTTTGCACCGTCACTGAGTTCAGTAGTAGTGAACTAGCGCGCTTGGTCCACGAGTCTACTTCTTCCTTTCACGCCCCTTATCTCAGCTCTTGTTCTTCTGGGTCTGTGCCTTCACACATGCCCTTCTCTGTGTGACATGTGACTCACCACTTCTTATTAGCTGGGTCTCAGGGAGAATCCCAGATCCCATTAGCACAGCTCTTTCGGGGACTGACCTCAGATCCTGGACCTGTCACTGAGGGCTGCATCACCAAGGACCCTGTTTCACTTCACAAGAGTTTTAGTTTCTCCACTAGAACCATTGAGCAAACCAAGTGCCAGGCTC
The DNA here is from genome assembly GCF_027595985.1 of Sorex araneus. Classification (NCBI taxonomy): domain Eukaryota; kingdom Metazoa; phylum Chordata; class Mammalia; order Eulipotyphla; family Soricidae; genus Sorex; species Sorex araneus. The sequence goes on from NC_073312.1 coordinate 7,349,596, forward strand.
AAAGGAATTCCGAGATGAATGAACTGAGATGCTTAAACGGTGACAAGCACACTTCCTGTCCTCAAGAGAGGCTGGCTGCTGTTACTACCAGGACGATGGTAGTGGGGTGACAGTGATGACTGTGGTGACGATGGTGGTGGTAATGGTGATGGCTGTGCTGGTGGGGATGGTGGTGGCAGTGGTGAGAGTGGGAGTGATGTTGCTGATGGTGGTGATGGTGGGGGTGTGGATGATGGTGATAATGATGATGGTGCTGGTGATGATGATGGTGGTGGTGATGGTAATACCAATGGCAGTGATGAAGATGATGACGGTGGTGGTGGTGGTGGTGGTGGTGGAGATGGTGGCTCTTTTGATAATAGTGATGGTGGTGGTAGTGGTGAGAATAATGGTAATATGAAAGTGGTGGTGGTCATGACAGTAGTAGTGGTGATGGTGATGGTAGTGATGTTGATGGTGATAATGGTTGCAGTGATGGTAGTGGTGTTGGTAATGATAACGATGGAGGTGATGATAGTGACAGTGGCGATGGTGGTCGTGATAATGGTGTTGATGGTGGTATGGGTCATGGGGGTGGTGATAATGGTGCCATTGCTGGTGGTGATGGAGATGGTGGTCATCACGGTCTGGTGATAGTGGTGGTGACGGTGGTGGTGGCGATGGAGGTGGTGAGGTGGTCGTGATGATGGTGGTGATGTGATGGTGGTGGTCATCATGCTGATGGCAGTCGTCATCATGGTGGTGGTGGTAATGGTGGTAGTGATGGTGGTGGTTGGTTGTGCTGGTGGTGGTTATGGTGCTTTTTCTCTGTCCTCTTCCATATTCCCATTTAGTTTTAGCCAACCATGTCCCCCAGTGCCTGCAGAGTCCCTGAGGGAGCACCCGGCCCGGGTTTGATTCCCTGCCACCCACAGTCCCTCGGGGTTCCCTTACCCACAGCAGACTCCTGGAAGTGTTTCCCGGGTGCACAAAGACAAAACCCTAGAGACAGTGCCCAAGCTTCTGCCACTAAACAACAGTAACTACTGTGGCTCTACTCAGAGATGCTCAGGAGGAAAACTTAGGCTCTTCCTGGGAAGGAGCCACCTGCTATAAAGCCACCAACAACAGTCCAGGCATAGCTGGGAAATGCCAGTCAGGACTCAGGGCCTTTGAAGAGTATCCAGTCAGCCTCTCTGGTCAACAGGAGCCTGGAGTCATTCCAGAAAGACAAACTCAGGGAATCAAGAGTCCAACCACAGCATTGCAGTGATGGTGCTGAAATGGAAGCGTGCGGAGGGAGGGTTTCCTGTGGTCATCTCAACACTGCCTCTGTCCTCCACTCAATCCCCTAACCGTGATTCTGACACTGGCTTTGTGACTTTTAACAAATTGGCTCTACCGGAACACACGCACTTTCCCTCATATGTGCAGAGTCAGACACACAAACACATGTGCACACACAAACCAGAAACATTCATTTCCCAATCAAGAAACATGTGGATGAATACAATGATAAACACACACACACACACACACACACACACACACACACACACACACACTGGCTAGAAAATTAAACAGTTCTCCTTTAGATGAAACCATTCCAACCCAAAGGCAGAGACCTTGGGCTTTCAAACAAGGAAATCTGAGCCTTCAAAGGAAACTAAGCTATTTTTTTCACAATGAGAATATTTTCAGTTACTAATTCTTTTATAAATACCCAAAGACTTTGAGAGGTCCAACTAAAGCAGGAGGCAGGGGAGTGGTACACTAAACTTTTCATAAAACCCAGAAGACCAAGTCTAAGTTACACGGTGACAAAGTATTTCCATCCTTGCAGGTACTGTAAATGCATTGACTGTCTTCATTATGCTTTTACAAAATTACACTAAATTGTGTGATGAGATGAAATTCATCAATGACTATAAGGGAAACAAAAGGCTGAGCGTGTCTCATTAGAGAGATTAGAGGGGATGAATCAGTAGCTGCAGCTGAATAACCTTCTATTCTCTGAGAATCGGCACTGAATAACCCTCTGCCTGTCTCCTTTCCATCGCTGCCAACATGCAAATGGGCTTCATCTCGTTTGTGTCCAGAGTCGGAATATCTGGGGATTTCTATCTCGACTTTAAAACAATTCATTGTTTGCAACTCTAAGCTGCAACACAAACCTTCTCCCAATATCCTCCCTTAACATTAGGTTTTAGAACCCGTGAAATGCAAAATCTTTGAAAAAAAAAGATAAGCAATAAATAAAAGGATTCTCCTATGAAAGTCTCCGAGCAAATTAGTTAGATGCACACTGGTTTCTTTATTTTGAGAACTCAGGGAAGATCTAAGTTCGAGCAGAAAAGGAAAAACCCGATTTTCATACCCAAAGTGTTAGATAACACTCTGAAATCATTGAACTCCCCCCAGGTTTGCTAAATTCCATTTATTTCCAAGCAGGAAAACAATTATTAAAATGCAAGTGAAATAATACTTTTTCATGTTAATAGACGCTTTGGGCTTTGGGGGGGGAGGGTTATAAACAGAAAGATCTTTTCAGTCATCCCGAATTAAGGTTTCCTCCCTAAGAGGACAAGGATTTCTTTCAAAGTGCAAAACCATTCCTCGTGTGTTCTAAGAAACCCCTGAAACAGTCATTTCTGTTGCCAGAGGTATGCGACAAGGCTAGCCAATAAGAATAGAGTTCAGGCTCTGAGCTTGCCCCTGGAAAAGGGAGAGCCTTGTCCTAGAATCTAGATGTTCTTGTTCTAGATCAAGAGGGGAGGGAGCGTCAGTATTTCCTCTGTTATGCAAAGGCCTGAGGGCAATGCCCCAGGCATCAACCAGGAGCCACAGGGAGTCAGAAACAAATTAACAGCTATTTCCCAGAGTGGGACACAGCCCGGTTTATGCTAAACGAAGCCAGAGGAGTTCTGAGTTCTCTATCCCTGTGAGCAGTTGAAAAGCCCCCAACAGCCCCTGCTAGTAGACCGCAGTGGAGGGCGGCTGACCCCCACTCTCTCCCACGGGCCTAGAGGGAAGTCCGGGCTCACACTTGGGAGCGAGCGAGGGGGCAGGAGTACTTTGTAAGTACTTTGTAAGTACTTTGGTACTTACAAACATGAGGCGGGTAGGGATGTTGTCGGACTGCACCAGCGGGTTCTTGTACAGCCAGATCTCCTCCGGCTGGATGACTCTCTGGAAAGGGTCCAAGAACTCGGTAAAACTGCAACAAAGCAAAGACAGACGTGTGAGGGGGGCATGGGGCTATTTCCAGACCTTCCCGAGAGAGGCCTGTGCCCACCCTCGGGTGGGGGGTCGTCAGCAGTTCCAACGGAGCTACTTCCGTCATCCATCCCCTGCCAACAAGGACGGAAGCCGGGCCGGAGTCCAGGCGCGAAGCCACACAGAGGCGCGGAGATCTTGGTGTCCAAAAGCAAATGGGGGCTGTGGCATGGCACGGGGCTCGGACCAGGTCAGGCCAGGCAGCAGCGTGGTCTTGGGGCAGGAGGGGACCGTAGATTGGAGTAAAGTGGGGAGCAGTGGACAGGGCCTGCCTGGGCAGGAAGCGGCAGGTTCTGCTCCCACGGGGTTACCCTGTCAGCGCCACTCCGCCAAGGCTATCACTAGGGGGCAGAGTGAGAATAAGAAGCCCTAAGGCTGCCAGGCTGAGCAGGGAGGGGGAGGGCGAGGGTAGCTGCCCAGGAAGGAGACGGCACCAAGCACCCACCTCCACACCCCGCTTCCCACCCCCAGAAAACACACACCAGCCGGCGGGTGGACGCAGAAGATGGGGCAGGGAGGGAGACAGACTGTGGGGACCAGCCCGCCCCTGTCTCCGAGGTGACCCCACTGGGGACTGGCTCACACTGGCTTCAGAGACGCTGCTGGAGGGAGCAGGACGGCCGGGCACTGTCCTGCCTCAGGTAAGGCCTCCAGTGCCCAGACACCTCACACACACATATACCTCACACACACACACCACACATCACACACATCCACCCTACACACATCCTCACACGCACCTCTCAGACACACACACCATATACATTTCACACACATATACCTCACACACACACCATGCATCACACACATCCACCCTACACACATCCTCACAACGCACCTCTCATACACCACACACATCATTTACACTTCACACACCACACACACCTCTCTCATACACCAAACACACCGTATACCTTTCACACACACCACACATATCACACACATCACACACACACGCCTCTCATATACCACACATACCGTATACATCTCTCACACACATCATATGCACATAAACCTTCCACATACCAAATACATAACATATATCTCACACATACCACACACCACATACATCATATACATACACCCTAACACATCACTCACACACACCTCTCATACACAGCACACATCATATACCTTTCACACACACCACACACCTCACACACACACACCTCCCTCATACACCACACACACACTGTATACATCTCACACACACTACACACCTCACACACACACCGTATACATCTTGCACACATCACACACACATATACCTTCCATACACCACATACATCATATACATACATCCTACACACATCACTCACATATACCTCTCTCATACACCACACATACCATATACCTTTTTACACATACCTCACACGCATGACACACACCTCCCTCATATACCACACACACCGTATATATCTCACACACATTACATACACATACCTTCCACACACCATATACATAATATACAGCTCACACACACCACACACATATAACTCTCATATACCACATACACCGTATACATCTCACACACGACCACATCACACACATGCACACATAAAAGTCACACACATTATACATACATACCTCTCTCATACACCACACACTGTATACATCTCACACACCACACACATCACACACACACATCCACCACACACATTTCATACACATTATATACATCTTACACACATCACACACACATACACCTCACACACTCTCATGCTGACTCATGTACATACACATTCCCACATTCCCAGACACACACACACACACAAACACACGCACACGCCTGCCCTCCCTGGATTGGCCTGCTCTACTTTCCTGGCCCCTGGAGAGTCTCCAGGAAGTGGCGTGGAGGGAGCCGTGGACTGTCCCCTCTGCTCATCTTTCCTTGCTTCCACCGTGTTGCTGACTGCGGGCCTCAGGCACGCCAGGGATGGTCCGAGCACCCCCACGAGCGAAACCCACAGGATCCTCACTCCCGGCTCAGTGACAGTCGAGGGACCCTGAAGCCCTGATGGGGATCCCAGAGCCGGAAGCACAGAGCACGGTCTGCTGTGGTGGCGGCAGCTGGAGTCACCAGGAGTCAGGCCGGGCTTTGGTGTCTCGGGTCAAGAGCATGAGGAGCCCTGGAGGTGCGAGGCCAGGGACGGCCCGTCCTGACGTGCACGTGCAGGAACAGCAGCCCGGACAGCCCCGCCCGCACCCCTCTCCTCCCAGTCAGTCCTCACCATGGTCGGACTCATCAGCCCCGCGTAAGACCAGCAGACACAGACCCTCACCCGGTCCAAACACTGAACGACAAACTCAACCCAACCCTTTCACTCGTCTCAGGGCCCTGCCTGGCCATTTGCCCTCCACCCCAGCGGCCACTGTCCCTGCACACGTCAGCAATGCGGAGAACACGGTGGCCTGCAGGGACACGGCGTGAGGCTAGAGCAGAGGCTCCGACAGAAGCCACAGGGCGCCCTCCCCGTGGGCCAGCACTGGGCAGGACAGACACTCTCCAGCTGCGCCCGAGGCAGAGACACGGCAGCGAGAGCAGCAAGGCTGGTGGCTGCAGAGGCCACTGCCAGGACAGACAGATGGCAGATCTCTGCAAGCCAGTGACCCCAGGACCCAGGCCCAGGTAACGACAACAGTGATGCTCCGTTAGTCTCTGTGTTTCCGACACCCAGCTGAGCGTCTCACTGGGGCTTTCCAACATTTCTTTCCGAATCGACCTGCTAGGAAAGACTGTGTCCCTCCCTGCACACATTGGGAAACCAAGGCACAGAAGGCGAAGTACATGAAGTTCCGTCCACCCTGATGGACTGCCCGATATTCCACACCCTCTTCTGCACATACACCTGGGTGGGGGACATGCTGGATCTACACCCTAACCGCTGTGTTTGCATATGCGAGACCCATCCCACACCTGGTACCAGCAGCCCAAGGTCTGCCAAGGTGTTCCTGGGCTCCCGGCACCCCATACCCCAACCCGGCACTCCTACAAAATCAATCAGTGTGTCCATCTTATTTCGATTTTGATTCAGAGACTCCATCGTTCACTTTAGGGGTGATGTGAGGGGTTGTGCAGTGCCAGGTCGAGACTTCTGGAATTCTCTCCCATCAAAGTTATTTTTTCAAGTATTTACTTACACGAGGAAGCCACCTCTGGGATTTGCTTTTCTGTTGTTGTTAATTGTCTTATTGCATCACAGTGAGACACAAAGCCACAAAGTTGCTCACGATTAAATTTCAGTTGCATAATACCCGACTACGCTCCATTCACCAGTGTTCACTTCCCTGCACCAGAGTGCTCAGTTCCCCTTCTGCCCTGCAGCCTGCCTCGACGACAGACACTTTTCTTTTTGATTTGTTTTCTTTTAGGCAAGAATTTTGCTTGCAAGGACCCTATCACAGGGGCCAGAGTGGTAGAAAAGTGGGTGGGCACTTGCCTTGAACCCAGTTAGCCCGGGTTTAATTTCCAGCACCTCAAACAGTCTCCCGAGCACTGCCAGAGCGCAGAGCCAGGAGTAAGCCCTGAGCACCAGTGGGTGTGGCCCAAAACCAAAACAACAAAAGCACCATGAAAGGGGGTGAGGGACACGAGGGAGGGGAAAGGACCAGTGGAGGGGCCTGAAGTCTTCCCCCCGCAGAGCAGGTTTAAAGTGATTTTGCCCATTGGCCAGAAAGATGCTACAGCATTAAGTGTTTGATAGGCGGAAGCCACTGATACTCTGGGCAGTATTATTAGCTCCTGAAGGGTTTCAGTGATGTGCGGCAAGAGGAAAAATAATGAGGAAACCCTGAAGGTAAGAAATGCAGGGTAAATTCAAACAAAAGGAGAGAAAAGTCCGTCGCCTTCCCCCAACACACAGACACACAGAGACACACAGACACACACATGCAGATACACAGAGATACACACAGAGATACACACACAACACACACAGACACACACACACAGACATACACAGACACACACAGAGATATACATAGAGACACACAGAGACAGAGACACACATACATACACACACAGAGACACACAGACACACACAGACATACAGACACACACAGACTACACATATAGACATACACACAGTGACACACAGAGACACACAAAGGCACACACAGAGACACACACAACACACATAGACATACAGACACACACACAGAGATATACATAGAGACACACAGACACAGAGACACACATACATACACACAGACACACACAGACATATAGATACACACAGTGACACACACAGAGGCACACACAGAGACACATGGAGACATAAGCAGACAGTCACACAGACACAGACACAGACACAGACAGACACACACAGACACACACACACACATACACCCCTCGTGCAGACCAAGCTGCCTGTTAAGCCCTGCCCCGGCTGGAGGAGCATGTGACCAGGCAGCCAGGAGGCCTCACCCTGGCCGGTGTCTGACACTCAGGTGGGGGCGGGCGACTGTGAGCTCCACATGGCAGTGACAGGGGAACAACCAGGCCCCTGATTTGGGGGCTCAGCGGTGTGTGGAACCTGCTCCCCGCAGGCGGCCAGGCTTCCTCCCCATCTCAACCAGGCCGAAGCCCCTCCCCTGGTCGCCAGCAGCGGGGGCTTTAGGGCCCCAGGGGTGCAGGGACAGGGACCTCAGAGCCGCGGAAGGATGAAGGGCTGCAGGGGGAGAGCGGGCGAGAGCTTTGTTAAGAGACTGTCTCCCCCGGAGCTGGGATGCAATCATCCCTGGATCCAAGGGTTCGGGGAATTCAGGCAGCGCTGAAAGCACTCCAGAACATTCTATAGCCCCGCGCTGGACAAGGCTCAGCCCACTCTCAGGAGACACTGCAGAGCAGAGACCTGGGGGGTCCCAGGCCAGGAGCGCCACTCAACAGGGAGCCAAACATCGGGCAGACGGAACTAAATTTGCAGGGCTTCTAGGCTGTGATCATCATTACAGTGCTCCTGCCAGAGAACGCTCGCTCCTGACCTGTGAGGTCTGAGCCCGCCTCCCTCCCAGCCTCCTCTGAGTTCCCGTGACCTCACCACCTGGGGCTCCTCAGGACGCAGCACAACGCAGGCTAAAATTTGGCCCTGACCACTCTCTCCCTGCCGGTTCTCTCCCCCCAGAGAGGGAAGACTGATAGTTCCAGAACAGTCTCCCGCAGGGATGACAGGCCGGGGGGCGGGGGGATGGGCAGAGGGGCGGGAAGGGGGTGATGCACGCACCGGGACAGCCACAAGTCCAACCCCAGGGCTCTTTTATGTTGGCTTTTTGCTTCACATCCAGTGATGCTCAGGGGTTACTCCCAGCTTTGCACTCAGGAACTATTCCTGGCGGTGCTCAGGGGAACGTGGGGCTAGAACCTGGGGCTAGAACCCGGGTCAGCTGCGTTCAAGGCAGATGCCCTACCTGCTGCACTACTGCTCTGGGCCCCAGATCCCAGGGCCCTGGACAGCCACAGTCTGCTGAGAGGCTGACACAAGGTGCCAGAGAGGGCCGAGGAGGGCTGCTCCCCGCCCCCGAGAAAGGGCCCGTCTGGTTTTTACTCCAACAGGGAACCCTCAGATTTGCTCCCCTGGTTGCTGGCTGTTTGCTGGCAGGAGATGTGGAGCGGGTGGGGGTCTCCCAGGGCCCCCAGGGACAATTCTCAGACAATCAGGTCAGGGTTCCATGCTGGAGGACAATGCAGCTCGGGCCCTGCAGTGTGGGGGGCATCACGGACCACCCAAGTGGTGCTGTGCCAATGCTGCTGGGGGCCAGGGCACCGGGCATGCGCCCTGCCCGCTGTACTGCCTCCTGACCCCTGCAAAGCCCACAGCCCTCAGGAAAAATCGAGATGCTACACACGATCCCCGACGGAGGCCACGCCTGGGACACGGCCAACCCTGCTGCCCAGGGCTTGAGTGAGGACTGAGCAACTCGCTGGAAATCTAGTTCAGAGAAGAACAACTGGCTCATGAGCACTGTGGGAGCATGTGAGGGCCACAGCAGACAGCAGGAAGCATGGGGGGTGTCTGTCTGCTTAGAGCCCGACCTCCCATCAGACAAGGACCCACTGCTCCTTACATGCTGTTGAACCAACCCTGAACAAGCAAGGCCTGGGGAAACGGGTGGGGAACAGTCTCAGGTCTCGAGTTCAAGCCCCGGGGCCAGCCCAGTGCTCGGAGCTGTGCTGGGAGCTGCGCTCCCCGTGGTCTCTGTGCCGTGAGCAGTTTCCAGCCACAGGTGTGCAAGCAGCACCGCCCACGTGAGGGGCATGGCGATGGGTGCTGGAGCAGGTAAGACCCGACCCTGCGAAGCGGCCCAAAGGGAGGCTCCGCAGAGGGGAGTGTCTGGGCAAAGACAGCAAGGTGGGTACCAGCACCAGGTACCCGGCCGTGAGCCTCACTCGACCTCCTACTCGCAGGAGCCCAAGAGCAAGCCGTCCTGACTGCAGCATCTAGCCTTGGCTGGGATTGGGCGGGGGCAAGGCAGAGTTGGAAAGGTGACAAGAGAAGAATGCTAAACTTGATGCTAAACCGGACCTTCCTGTAAAGCCGAGACCCTCTATAAGACATGTGTGTACAATGGAATACTATGCAGCTGTTTGAAAGGATGAAGTCGTGAAATTCGCATATAGGTGGATCAACAAGGAAAGTACCATGTTGAGTGAAATGAGTCAGGATGAGAGAGACAGACATAGAAAGATCGCACTCACCTGTGGAATATAAAGTAACAGAATGGGAGACTAACACCCAGGAACAGTAGAGATAAGGACCAGGAGGATTACTCCACAGCTTAGAAGCCGGCCTCGCGTGCTGGGGGAAAAGGCAGCTCAGATAGAGAAGGGACCATCAAGTAAAGGTTGCTAGGAGGGCCTGTTCGGGATGGGAGATGTGGGCTGAAAGTAGACTATAGACGAACATGATGGCCACTTAATACCTGTATCGAAAACCACAACACCCAAAAGGAGAGAGAGAACAAAAGGGAACGTCCTGCCACAGAGGCAGGGTAGGGTGGGGGGAGGAGGGGGTGGGGGTGGTGGGAGGGATGCTGAGACCATTGGTGGTGGAAAATGGGCACTGGTGGAGGGATGAGCACTCATGCCACTGTATAACTGAAATGCAAGCACAAAAGTTTGTAAGTCTGTAACTGTACCTCATGGTGATTCACTAATAAAAAATTTTAAAAAAAACAAACGTGTGTATTCGGGCTGGAGCGATAGCACAGCGGTTGGGCATTCGCCTTTCATGCGGCCGACCCAAGTTCGATTCCTCCGCCCCTCTCGGAGAACCCGGCAAGCTACCAAGAGTATCGCACCCACACAGCAGAGCCTGGCAAGCTACCCGTGGCGTATTGGATATGCCAAAAACAGTAACAATAAGTCTCTCAGTGAGAGACGTTACTGGTGCCCGCTCGAACAAATCGATGAGCAACGGGATGACAGTGCTACAGTGATACAGTGTGTATTTGGCAATAAAGTGACCAGCCATCAGCTGCTCCTGGAAGGTGTTTCTCCACGTGCCCATCATCCTTCGCCCCACATCTGCCTGGACCTGGTGCGAAACGTGTCCGGGCACCTGGGGAAAAACTATTCCCCAACACCCCAGGCGCCTGGTTCCCCCAGAGAGCATGACTCAAAGGCGGTGAGCACCTGGCCAGGAAGCGTGAGCCCTGAAGGCATGTGTGAGCACTGGCACCATGAGGGCCACAATCAGACCACGCACAGTGCTGCAGTCAAAACAGGCGACCCCCGTGAGCATGGGTGCAGAGCCCTGAGGTAAGGAGCACACCCTTCAGTGAGCACCTGGCCAGGGGAGCACCTCTAAATGGGGGAGCAGTCCAGCCTGTGTATGGCCAACTGCCCGCCATGGCCACGACAAAGGGAAGGGGCGGTGGCTAAGGGAAACCCACAGTCGCCGCCACTTGGGTCGGGAAGCCTAAGAGCTCCTACCCTTAGCTGAGTTTGCTCGGGGCAGCTCCTGGGCTCCAGAGAGGTCACATGACCCGCGCTGAAACATCAGGAGTGCTTGCAAATATCTGGAACCCTGGACCTGCCTCCTGTGGCTCTCACCCAGGGAAAACTGTCTTCCCCCCCCCCCCCCCCAGAAGCCTGCTGTCCTTTCTGCTGGGGCAGGAGCTGTCCAGGGTCCTGCCGGCCCAAGCTGCCGCATGCACTGGGTGCAGGTCTCCTAAGTCTCCTTGTGTGTAGGACAGGATGGGTGACAGTGAGCATTTGTGCCTGGGAGCCAAGCACCAATCATCCACAAGGCTGGGGGCTCAGCCACGCCCTCCCGCAGCACCCTGGAAAGGCTCATGTTGGGCACCTTGTTCTCCCCTCATCTAGACTCGAAGACGGGCCCCGGCTGCAGCACCCGAGGACACAGCAACTGGCCTGAGTGGCTCCTGAGCTGGGCAGGTGGTGAGACTGAGTCTTCAGAAACATCCAGAAGGTGGAGGGTGGGAGGAAGGAGGGGAGAGAGGGGGGGGAAGGGACACAAGATGGCCACTCATGGCATCTGTCCACCTGCTGGGCACCTGACTATGCTGCTCCCACACACCTGGGTCACAAGTCACAAGCAGCCACTGTGCAGCCCACTTTCCAGGGAAGTATACTGAGGTGCAGAAAGGCTTCTATGGGGTAGAGACCCCAGCCACACCCAGCGGTGCTCAGGACTTACTCCTGGTTCTGTGCTCAGGGGGGGATGCCCGGCAGGGCTCAGGAGAGCACATGGGGTACCAAGACCCCAACTGGGGTTGGCTGTGAGGAAGGCATGTGCCCTAGCCTGAATTATCTCTCTGGTCCCCACAAAGGTTCCATGGCCTTCCCAAAGTCACTCAGTGAAGAAGCAGAGAGACTGGGTGTGTGGGGGGGTCCCACTTAGGGCTCCTGATTACTGTGCTGGGGAAGTGAAGACCCTCTCCTGATCCTGAAACACTGGGTATGAGCACAGTGAGGGAATGGAGGAGGGGAAGGGGGCAGGGCTGGGCCACAGACAGCTCAGTCAGGACAGAAGGGCCCAGGGCCCACTGGGTCTAGTAGAAACCCGTGGCACTGCTGGCAATATGGTGGACCAGGAATCCATGTGCTAATGAATAAGCCTGACCCCCACCAACACACACACACACATCACACACACACAGGCCGTTGTTGCTGCAGGGTTGCCCCTGCTTTGTGGGTAAGATGGAAATTCACTCACCTTCTCCGTCCTTCACTTGCAGTGAGACAAGAGGGTGCCACACACAGCAGATGGGAGACAGACTTCCCTGGGCATGACCTTGGCCAAACCACTTGACTTTGGCATCACAGGAGGTCGCTGATACATGGCGCACAGCCCTGACAGCTAGCATTTACTCATTCTCCTCTCACCCAGCTCATTCACTCATTCATTCACTCATCCATTCATCGGGCACCAATAGTAAAGCCCCAAGGAGGCACTGGGTGATCTGCAGGGTCACTGTTGTGTGCGCTTCACCTATTCTCTCACCCACCCACCCCCCAACCCCTCCATATAACACATGGCCCCAGAAGGCCACCTGAGATCTTCCCAGACCACAGTGGGCTTCTGCTTTTCCAAGTCCCAACTCTGTCCCCGAGTGATCACAACCCCCCTGGGGTTGGCTGATGGCTGTGGGCGTCTTGTGGGCACCAGGAAGAAAGCAAGTGCCCAGTGGGCAGAACCTGGGGATCAGAACACCTGTGCCCTCTCCTTGGCTTCAGTGCTAACCTAGTGCAGGGATTCATTTACTCACTCTCCACCCCATTTTTTAGAACAGAACGAGGAGCTTCAGAGTCTTTTTCCATCTTTGGAGACTGGGACTCGTCCTCCCTGCAAACAGTAGACAATCAGCAGGGTGGGAGCACTTTCGGGTTCCAACTCCCGCCCCTCATGAACCTGGCAGAGGCTTCCTCCAGACACCCCAACACCCTGCAAGGTGACATTAACCAGAGGAGAAGCGAAATTTAGGGGTAAAGCTAACCCACCATGCAGCCTTACCCCATAACCGCCATCAAAAGGAAGAGGGTGGGAAGTATTGGCAGGATGTGGAGAACAAGTCCTGCTGGCAGAAACGCAGCCTGGGACAGCCTCAGTGGAAAGGCACTGAGGGCCCCCCAAAAAAACATCACGCAGGAAGCCACCTAGAATCCCGCAGCCCCTTCTCCAGGTATGTGTGCAAAGGAAAGGTAGAGATGAAGGTGAAAAGCTAAGTTCCCTACAGCATTGGCAAGAAGCCAAGACAGGAACAGTGGCTACATGCTGTTACATTTTATGTATATTCTGTAATATTCCACCCCCTGGCTATCATTCAGCTGTGAGAGAGAAGGGCAGCCTGCATTCAGGGCAACATGGGCGGACCCCGAAGTCATTAAACCAAGTGAAGTAAGTTGGTCAGAGAAAGGCAAACTGCCTCATACCCCTTACACATGTCACTGTTACTGTCGCTGTCATCCCGTTGCTCATCGATTTGTTCAAGTGGGCACCAGTAACGTCTCTCATTGAGAGACTTATTGTTACTGTTTTTGGCATATCCAAGACACACGGGTAGTTTGCCAGGCTCTGCTGCGCAGGCTCGATACTCTCGGTAGCTTGCTGGGCTCTCTTTACACATGGAACCTTTAAAGTCAAACATGGGGGGCCAGGAGACAGGGCAGCGATGGGAGTACATGTCCATGTGTGCATGAGCCAGGATGGATTTCCGGCAGCACAGGGTCCCTCGAGCATTGCCCAGTGTAGCCCTGGGGGTCCCCAGCACTACCATGGTGACCTGAATATCCCCAACACCAAAGGGTCCACACAGCATTGCATCCTCCAGCCCTTGCACTGAACCACTGACCCAACTAGCCAAGAATTGGGTGGGGCCCCTGAACCTTGTGACTACCACTTGGGAAACCCTCAAAAACCGGATAAAGCTAGATACTGGGACAACAACTAGGATGGCGGTTTCCAGGCACTGGAGAACACGGGAGCAGGAAACGCTGGCCAGGGGGATGAGCTGGCGGCAGGCAGATGAACGGGGCCACAGCCGGGGGATGATGCTGGTGACTCTGCCTCTGCCGTCTCTGAAATGTGCTGGCAGTGGGGGGGTCCTACCTGTTCTCACCACACCAAAGACAGGAATGATGCCCCGGGATGTGGTGTCAGCTAACAGAACAGCGAACACGGGAATAACTCACACCAACTCTGGCACCCCCGAGGCTCACTCAGGCCATCTCTCATGTCCCAATAGCGCAGGGGAGAGTTCCTGAAAGAAATTGAGCTCCAAGATGCACTAACTCAGCGGCCCGGAGAGCTCCGTGGGCTGAGTGTGGGCCTTGCGTGCAGGAGCGCTGGGGTTGATGCCTGACTCCACACGGCTCCCTGTCCCTGGGCAGGTGTGGTCCCCACAGCAAAAGCGGTCAGATGACAGAAGGCTGGGCGATTTGGGGGGGGGGGCGGGAGAGGGTCCAATGGACTGCGGTGGAGGAGAATGACGTTCTGGAGATCTAGTGGCACTGTACACAGATATGTGGGCTTGCCCCGTGCAGAGTAGGGTCAGCCCGACGAGGAGGAGGTATGCATCATAACAGTGCTCGAGATAAAACATTTGAATATATAATTTAATTAAGATACAATGAAGACCGAGTAATAAAGTGTGCGGCCCACCAAAGTACCCCGCCTTGCCTGCCTCACCCAAGTCCTTTCATTTCCTCTTCAGTGGTAGCGGGCGCCTTCATGAGCCCAAGGGTCGATTTTGTGGCCCACCAAGGTGCACCTAAACCATCTCACCGTGAACCAGTCCCTTCCCCCAAGCAGGCCTAATTGAACCATCAGATCCCTGCTGGCTCTGAAAAATATTTGAAAAAAAAAGAAAAAATAGGGGCTGGAGTGATAGCACAGCAGGTAGGACGTTTGCCTTGCACGCGGCCGACCCGGGTTCGAATCCCAACATCCCATATGGTCCCCTGAGCACCGCCAGGCATGATTTCTGAGTGCATGAGCCAGGAGTGACCCCTGAGCATCGCCGGGTATGACCCAAAAAGCCAAAAAAAAAAAAAAAAAAGAAAGCCCACCAGGCATCAGAGTTCTTGGTCTCGGCCTTCCGCTCCCCCGCTCCCGAGCAGACACCCCCGGGTCTGGGGTGCTGGCTGCAAGTTCCCAGCCAGCTCTCAGGATTGTGCACGCGCTGCAGATCTGGCTAATCAAGTTTGGGGAAGAGTGTAATCAAGCTGATTTATCCACAATTATCTCCCCCTATTATCCTCCTTGTTACCCCACTCTGCAATTACGTGCATGGAAGACTTTTATGTAATGGAGAAACGCAGGAAACCAGCGGAGCTCTCTGGAGTCCGACTGGGAACAAGTGCTCCTCCGCTCGCTCCAAGAGCTCAGGACCAGCAGGCCAGGCCTGGAAGGGACCCAGGCCCCCTGCTCCAAAGCACACAAATGCCCACGGCCAAGCCCGCTTGGAGCCTGGCACGGGCTCCCCAACAGGGGACTCTCGGCTTCTGCCTCGCCCGGTGGACACAGCAGCACCAGGGACCGAGTCTGAGAGCCAACCACAGAGCTACGGTGAGAAGCAGGTGTTCACCGCGATGCTGCCCACAGCCCTGACTCTTACACGCCCGCTCCCTTCCCTCTATCAACAGTACCGAGAACGCCTGGCGCCTGTGGTCCACGGGCTGTGCTAGCCATTTCAAACGCACCCTTCGTCTTTCTCACCTTACCTGTGGAGTATTGCTGGTACCAGCCCCATTTTACAGAGAGTCCAACTGAGGTCACCTGGCAGCCAGATTCCAGAGGCTTGAGAGAACAGCTCCAGGCCTGGCTCGTACTTGAGAACTCACCTCCCCACCCCGAGAAAGCCAGACACAGAGAGCTCCATGGTCACGGCCAAAGATCAGCTGATTTTTTTTTTAAAGGAGCATTTGAGAAGAAGCAAAAGCCCTTTAAAGAAGCCAAAAGCAAGCTTCTTGCCGGTGGAAGTTAGGGACACAGGATGTGGGGGGGACAGGAGGGCACGGACGTGCCAGGCTAACAAATGAAGGGGCCTCTGCATCACCAAGCACCAAGGAGACTTGCAGGCGGCACCTGCGTCTCTAATCCTCCATGTGGAAGAAGCTCGAAGGCTCTGGAAGGACCAAGGACTCATGCCCAGGGCAGGGCCACACTTCTGATGGGAGGAGAGGTGGGTGAGAATTCCCAGGCTGTCACGGCGCTGTGCCACCTGGCCTCCCTGTGAGTCTGAGAGATGCCTCCTCCTGGCCCAGCCCCATGCCAACATGAATGGGGTCCCTAAGGCGTCCCTGGGGAGCCCTGAGGAAGAGAGACAGGCCTCTGAAATCTGGGGGCGTGGCTGTTAGTCTCACATGTCTTGTTCTGTTTTCTGGGGTGGGGAAAGGGGGAGTTTCTCTCTCTTTTTTTTTTTTGCTTTTTGGGTCACACCCAGCGATGCTCAGGGGTTACTCCTGGCTTTGCACTCAGGAATTACTCCTGGCGGTGCTTGGGGGACCCTATGGGATGCCGGGGATCGAACCCGGGTCAGCCGCGTGCAAGGCAAACGCCCTCCCCGCTGTGCTATCGCTCCCTTTGAGTCTGCCTTTTCCTCTGTTACTTCCCTGCAGAGTGAATAAGAAAGGCCCTTGTGGAAATGGGACAAGGAGGCCACAGTCCCACATCCAAACACTTGAGCAAGTCTGAACTCTGCCAGAAACGCTCTTCTCTGGGGATTCCCCAGACAAGAGCCCCCCACCTTCCCCACCCCCCAGCCAAGGGCTGCATCAACAGGACCAGGCCCCGGTCATGGGCTGGGCTGGCCGCAGGCCCCCCCCCCCGGCCTTGGAGACGGCTGCCATGCCAGTGCGTGACTACCAGGAGGCTCGGGTTGGGGGCCAAGGGAGGCAGGGAGACCTGAAGGCCACTCCCGCCCCCGCACAGGCGGCCGGCCGCGTCCAGACTAGCATGAGGGTTTGCTAAACGTCTGTGGGGCTTCAGCTCCGTGCCAGGCCCTGGAGCCAGTGTGAGCACAGCACAGACACCGCCGCGGGTGGGACGCACTGTCAGGGTCGCTGTGGAATGGGTGGGGGCTCATTCAGAGGACACGGTGGGAGTCCCACAGCCGGGGCTCGGGAGAGGCTGGAATGCAGCCCAGGACGGATGCCCCCCCCCCCGCCCGCCACCAAGGCCCCCCAGAAGGCAGCTGTCTGCACTCACCAAGTCAGACGCCCTCCTAAGCATGAAGGGAAAACCACAGGGTTGGACACAAGGCGGAGGGGATGCAGGGAGGTGGAGGGAGCAGGGCCGAGCAGGAACAATGGATAGAGGTCTCAGAATGGGACCCCACAAGGCATCCAGAGCCTCGGAGGCTCACTCCAAGCCAGAAGACCCCCAGATGGAGGAGAGAAGGGCAGTCACCTGCCAGCAGCCCGGCGGGGGGGACTCAGACCTTCAAGGTGGGTGCCGGGAGAGCAGGAAGGGCTGGGAGGGGTGAGGCCCCGGGGCAGCTGTGATCCTGAGCCAGGAGAAAGATCAGAACCCGCCTCCTCCCAGGGGCCCCTCTGCGCCTCAGTCTACCTCTCAGGCAACAGCATAGTTCTGATGTGTCAAAGTGTCCGACGTCCTCTAGGAACCCGAGACCCCAGTCAGGGCCACCTCTTCCCAGGAAATCCTCACCTGGCAGAGTCGGGTGAGGTTTCTGGCCTTCCATCGTCTGTTCTCCCAGAGGACAGATCTGCAAAGCTGTCACTACCCTCGGGGCAAGAACCACTAGTGTGGGGTCCAGCCCCTCACCCCCACAGAGGGCGACATTCTAGCGCCAGGCACCTGCAGGTTAGAAGCTGGTCGCTATGTTATTATCCAGGGGCAACCCATCCCCTCGGCCCAGCGGTCTGGGAAGGTGGAGGGAGAGGGAGGGAGGGAGGGAGGGAGGGAGGGAGGGAGGGAGGGAGGGAAGGAGGGAGGGAGGGAAGGGATAGGAGAGAGGGAGGGAGAATGGTTTGGAGGAGAACATAACTTTCTCCATAGTACAGACTCCAAGAGATACCTGGAGGGGACGAGGGCAGGAAGGGGGGTGGGGGGGGCGGAGAAAAGTACTTTGGGGTCCTGAAAATACAACTGGGAGAGGGGAGAGATGGGACAGGTAGGAACGTGGACCCGGGAAGTGTGAAGACAGTGCAGCATCCTTTAGATCCACAGGATGCCTCGTTTGGTGTTAAGTGGCACGGTGAGACCTCAGGTTGTAGCCGGTCCTCTGCACACCAGCGGCTTAAAGCCCACCTCCCCCTCCACGGGCGCTGCTGTGGGCCTGCCCACGTGAGCCTCGAGTCTTCACATGTAATCCTGTTAGGTCTTACCTTGTTAGTCTCAGAGCCATCATTCCTGTCCAGATTTTTATGAATCTTGATTCAATTATCCTACGTCTTAGCCTTCCATCCCAGTTTTGTGTCACTCGTAAATCTGATAAGTCGGCTTCCTATGTCTTTATCCCAGTGGCTGACAAAAGCTTGGGACCGAGGAGGTTGGATTCAGAGTCCCGAGGCTTGGCCCTGACAGCGCCCCCACCAGCCAGGCACCAGCTATATCACCTCGGCCGACATCACTACATCAGCCGTGGATGCGGTATCAGCCAGCCGACGGACGCAAAATCACTGAATAAGAACCGTGATGCCTCATTCTTCATGTGTGACCAATGACCCTCCTTCTGCAAGAAAACCTGCAAGCAGTCAAAATTCCTCATGTGGTCAGAATCCTGGGCACTGAATTACAATCTAGCCCTAGAACTACTAAACCTGGTCACTTTTTATACGCACAGTTTGAATAACTCACCTCCATTCAAGCTGAAAAATCAGAGGTAGAGACAACACTTGCTCTAGGTAAGTGAGAAAGGTCTCTATCCTTTCAGAATAAAGGGAAAAATAACAATAAGAACCCTCTTGCAGGGGCCAGAGCGATAGTACAGTAAAAAGCACTTGCCTTGCATGCTAAGGCCCGCCAGGAAAGATCCCTGAGCACAGAGCCAGGAGTAATAGACCCCGAGAACCACTGAATGTGGCTCCCAACAAAACAGAAACCTTCTGTAATAGTGAAAATTCCCAGTGACTGCTAGAGCAAAGGGTCTCGTGCCACAGAACACAGAAGGAATTACAGGGGCCAACAAGATAGTACGATGGGGTTGCCGCTTCCTCCCATGACCCAGGTTCAATACCCAGCCCCACCAGGAGTCATCCCTGAGCACAGAGCCAGGAGTAAGCCCGGAGCACAGCCGAGAGTGACCCTAACCAAAAGGAAGCAGAGGGCCATCGAGGGCCACCCGTTTCCACACGGGTAAGCAGAGACTGTTTCAGAACCAAGGTAACAGCTCCTTTTGAAATGCAAGATCACCTGAGTGGGGCTGGAGTCATAGCACAGAGGTAGGGTGTTCGCCTTTCATGCGTCTGACCCATGTTCGATTCCTCTGCCCCTCTTGGAGAGCCTGGCAAGCTAGAGTATCAGGTCCGCACGGCAGAGCCTGGCAAGCTCCCCGTGGCGTATTGGATATGCCAAAAACAGTAACAATAAGTCTCACAATGAGAGACATTACTGGTGCCCGCTTGAGCAAATTGATGAGCAACGGGATGACAGTGATCACCTGAGTGAAACTACAGGGGGTAAACAATCACGCATCCAGCATGCCAACACGCTAAGCAGTGCACAAATGGTGACCACAATAGAGGGAAGATCCTGACAGTGACCTCCTGTGCTCACCGCTCTGAGCCCTCCTGAGCAGGACCCGGGCACCTGGATAGCCATGACAGGCACCGGTGTCTCAGATGCACCTAGATGCTGTCAGCGGTAGAACGGCCAAATGTGGCAATGCGGGAGAGTGAGACATGGAAGGGGACAGAGAGTGGCAGTGTCTCTGGCAGGAAACGTTTGAGTAGGAATGACGAGACCAGCCACATCAGTTCTGCAGGAAGGACGTCGGGACAGGTTTGCTGGAGGAGCGTTTGGTACAAGCAGGGAGGGGAAAGTCTTAGTTCCTGACATTTGTCATCCAAGAATTGTGCCTAAGCATAGAATCAGAAATGTACATGCAGCTGCGGGCTGGGGCATTCAACAACACAGCATCCCCCACACCCGCTGGAGGCTCCGGACGGCCCGTACCAACGGGTTGAAGTCTGAAACTGTTTGCCTGCAGTTAAACTGCCAGGGAGGAAAACAACATTTTCCCTCTCCCCTTCTGAGTTCTTGGCTCTCAAACAAAAACACAAATTAACAGGAGAAAAACAAACAGAAGTGTATTGGCGCGTATTCCTTGTGCTCCCGGGAGCTACCCAGGGGAAAGTGAGTAACTCGAGAGGGAACTTTAATTTCGAGCTCCGTAGCCCATCGAGGGCGATATCCACGGGGAACGCGCAGGACCAGAGATGCCGCGCTGGGCGGCCAAGGGAGTGGCTCTCTGGGAGGATGCTAATGCACTAGAGGTTGCTTGGGAAGTGGCTTAACAGTGTCCATTTCACTATGCTTTGCGCAGTGTCTAAGGTCTTCTGAGTGACTGTCCTGCATGTCTATTCGGGACGAGGAGGGGGAAACCTGAAAAATGTATGACCCCCATGTAAGTGGTTTCTTGTGTGCACCCCTTCTCAATTACCCTCTACGCAAGATCACTTATCGGCCAAGATGGCATCTTTGGGGGGCGGGGCAGATTCTGCCACTCTCCATGGCCTTTTGATAAGCAAATCAGGAAAGAAGGACTTCCCAGCATGGGGAGGGGCTGAAGTCACAGCACCCAGTGGAAAAGGCAGCTGGCAACGTCGTATCTCCAACGAGACATAACTTCAGTGCAGAAAAGACTTCATCTATTATGGCAGAGGGAGGGCGGGGGAGAAAAAAAAGTCAAGAGGCCACAAAAACAAAGCAAATTGTGAACCGTGCTTTTCCCGGGGCGATGCAATCATAAATAAATGTATTTCTTCCTCTTCTGCTCTCCGGCTCATGTTAGCTGTCTGCACCCAGCCTCTATTTTCTCCATAATCGGAAGGGGAGGAAAATCACTTATTTTAAAATCAGAGGAAAAGATTCTGGCCCAGAGAATTCAGGTGGACCCTCGACCCCGTGCCTGCCCACCCTAACCTAGGCCCCCTTATCGGCTCTCCACATGCTCCCACTCCTCCAAATATTAAAACAGGGCAGGGGTCCAGGCCACGGGCTCCACTTCCCAGCGAGCTGGGTGCGAGCCCCAGAACCTCCAGCGGGACGAGCATTTCCTGAGCATCGTCACCCTGCCTGGCCTACTCAGGGACACAAAGGCTCGGGGGGCTGCTCTCAAGAGCTCATCCCGTGGTCTGTGGCCCTGTTCCCTGTTCCCACCCTGCACTTCCTGATTCTCAGCAAGGACCTAACTTGCTCCCTGGCCCTGCTCAGTGGGGACCTATTCAGTCAGGAAGAGCCCCCACTTTCTGATCCCTACTGGGGGGAAAGTCTCCAACAGAAAAATCCCAGAGCGCCCCCCAAACCTGCAAAAACAAAGAGCCCTCCCTGAGCCCTTCCTGTGCATGGCCATCACAGTCCTTACTCTCCCATTTCTCTGAGAGATAGAGACGCAAAGGCACCTCCGTGACAGGCTCATAAAGAAGCCAGAAGAAGCTAGGCCTGGGTTTCGGTTCCAGAATTTCCGGAACTGAGTACAGATACCTGGAATTGACTCATGATTTCCCCAAAGTGAGATAGCCATGGTGAGGTCAACTAAGGGTTGCCAATCAGATGCAGGTAGGGAAGCCCTCGCTAAATAACCCTTATGTAACTCTTAAGCACCGTGTATGTAACTCCAACTTATAACTAATTGGCTAAGTACAAGGAGTGGGAAGGCCCTCAGACTGTGGTCAAAAGTTTGGTCCACGGAAGGTCCCTGTCATATACATTATGGTATAAAAGCCCCTCACTTTTGAGATTTGGGGCCGCTTGTTCCAAGAAGGCTGCCACTGTGTGGGTGAGTAGGACGAGGGCCCTCACTCAAGCTGGCTGAGCTAGCCAGTAATGACCCTTTGCTTATTGCATCACAACTTGTCTTCGTGTGACTCCTTTGGGAAAGATCTTGGCCCTGTTTGGCATCTCCAACTGGAAATACACGGATTTCATCCCAAAGTGATTCCATGCACCCTGGGGCTTAAGAAGGAGCATGCGGCCCTTGGGTGGGGACCCGGGGCCATGCAGTGGGAGGGAGAGTGTGGCGACATCTCCTGGATTGAGTCAGGCCACTCAGGTGCAGACAGGAAAACGAAAATCCCAATTGTGCCTGAAGCTCCAGAATAATTCACCAAGCTCTGTCCCAGGCTCTGCAAACTTTTCTGTGAAAAGGAGGCAGGTGTTGTCTGCCAGCCATCTGCAGAGTCCCGAGAGACCCAGAGAAGCTGCTGAGCTAAGGTGGGTGGCCCCTGTGAAAGGCAGCTCCTCCCCAGAGAAGGCAGGACAGGGAGCTAGGGAAAGTGTCCAGGGAGCAGTGCCCTGGGCAAAGGTGCTCGGTCCACAGACAGAACAGAATGCAGGGGGCGAGAGTTCTAGAGGCCGGCCCTTGCGTGCTCCCTGCTACAGTCCCCGCTCTGCAGGCCCTGCCATTTCCGGTCAGGGCCTTTTTTTTTTCTTTTTCTTTTTGGGTCACACCCGGCGATGCACAGTGGTAACTCCTGGCTCTGCACTCAGGAATTACTCCTGGCGGTGCTCAGGGGGCCATATGGGATGCTGGGAATTGAACCTGGGTCAGCCTCATGCAAGGCAAACGCCCTCCCCGCTGTGCTCTCGTTCCAGCACCATGGGTCATTTTTTTTTTAAATAGAAGTTTCATTTATTTATCTTTTTGCTTTTGGGGTCACACCCGGCGATGCTCAGGGGTTCCTCCTGGCTCTGCACTCAGGAATTACTCCATACGGGATGCCGGGGATCAAACCCGGGTCGGCTGCATGCAAGGCAAACACCCTCCCCACTGGACTATCCTCCAGTGCCAGTCAGGGTCATTTTTACCCCCGCTTTGCTGAGTGAAAAGCTAAGGAAGGACAGGTAAAGGGAGGTGGGGGCTACTGTAGGGTCCAAGCAGAGAAGCCCCAGATCTGAGGATCCTGCGTGTCTGATGCAGCCATTTATTGACACCAAGTTCACTTCGGGCAACGGGGCCAGGAGGCCTGCAGGATGTGGCGCGCTCAGGACAAAGATACCCCCATGGAGCAACGGTCACAAAGAGGGTTCAGAACACATAATCAATGCCACCTCTGCCACCTACTGGCACGTGATCCCAGGCAATGCCACTTCTCCCAGCCTCCACTTACCTACCAATGAAACGGGACAAACTGCCTCTGGGGTTGGCAGGGTTTGAGTCTGGGTGTATAGTTTCTCGCAATGCCCAAGCAAGTCAGTGGGTGCAGAGGAAGCACGCAAAAATCTGTCTGAAACTCCAGTATCGACAGCCCTATAAATTAAGGTACCGATATAAAAGCTGAACAAAAGAGCAGAGCTGGAGAAATAGTAATACTTGCCTTGCATGCAGCTGACGCTGGCCTCATTACCAGAACCACATTAAGTCCCCCGGCCACACTCTGAGGGCCTTTCCACTCCTTGTACGTAGCCCATTAGTTATAAGTTGGAGTTACAGACACATTGCAGCTCTGTAGCACTGTCATCCCGTTGCTCATCCATCGATTTGCTGGAGTGGGCACCAGTAACGTCTCCATTGTGAGACTTGTTGTTACTGTTTTTGGCATATCGAATACGCCACGGGGAGTTGCCAGGCTCTGCCGTGTAGGCGAGATACTCTCGGTAGCTTGCCGGGCTCTCCGAGAGGGATGGAGGAATCGAACCTAGGTCGGCCGCGTGCAAGGCAAAACACCTTACCCGCTATGCTATCGCTCTTATGCATTGCATAAGAGTTATAATTTTTTTTGGGGGGGGAGCGATTTTTTATTATTATTAACAGATGGAATCTATTGAGTCATATCCCCTCACTCTCATCCTGGAAGCAAGTACTTTTTATGGGTTCTTTTAAACAAATACACTAAAAAATCATGCAATGCTGCCGGCACTGGAAGCAATCCTGGGCCATAAACCTGCACATTCCATTGCAACTGGCCCAGTGTCGGCAGAACTTTTCATTTCGCCTTTGTTATTTACTGTGACCCCCGCACTGTCTTCAAGATAAGGAAAGACGCCATCTTTTCTCCGCTCTGACTTTCACTGTCGTGTTACCACTGCTGGATGTACCTTCTTCCTGAGCTTGGTTTGCCCTCCTTGACCATGGCCATCGCCATGTCGCCCACACATGCGGCGGGCAGTCTGTCCAGCCGTCCCTTGGTCCCCTTCACAGAGATGATGTGCAGATTTTTGGCTCCTGTGTTGCACCTCCAGGAGTAATTCCTGAGCACCGAGCCAGGAGTGGGCTCTCAGCACCACTGAGTGTGGCCCAAATCCCCCGGCCCCCGACCCATTAAAAAGAGCACCCTGGTGGGGGGGATGGGTAAACGATCATTGTATGACTGAAATGCAAACACGAAAGTTCGTAAGTTTGTAACTGTACCCCACGGTGATTGACTAATAAAAAAAATTAAAAATAAATAAATAAAAATAAAAATGACCTTCAAAAAAGGAAAAAAAAGAGCACAAACAAATACGACATGACAGGCAGAAAGAGAGCTCTGACAGATCAGCACACACAGCCTGACGGGTAAGCCCCGACGCTGACGACACGGCGGGCTCCTCCCGGAGAGGCAAACGACACCGGGCAAAGCCTCCCACACGCGCAGCTGTGAGGCCCAGGGCTGGATGCCCGTTGCGGAAAAAAGAACGAAAAACAAACACCTGTTCCCTGACAGCCTTTGTTCCACTGAAACCCTTCGCCCTGACCACACTGTCCTGCCCTCCAAATGCTGGCCAGGCCGGGACCCTGTCCCAGAAGCCCCTACTGCCCACAGGTAATGTGACCTGAGTCTCAGGGCAGGGCCCTGGCCCAGGAGGACATACATGACCAGGATGCGGGCAGGGAGGGGATTTCCACTTTTTTTTTTTTTTTTTTTTTTGGTTTTTGGGTCACACCCAGCGATGCACAGGGTCACTCCTGGCTCTTCACTCAGGAATCACCCCTGGCGGTGCTCAGGGGACCCTATGGGATGCTGGGATTCGAACCCGGGTCGGCCGCGTGCAAGGCAAACGCCCTACCCGCTGTGCTATCGCTCCAGCCCCGGGGATTTCCACTTTTACTGGGGATGGACTCGCTGACCCCGTCTGCCCCCAGGGAGGTGGGCCCAGAGAGTGAGGGGCCACTGTGCCTAGATGCAGGGGTGTGTCTGCATGGGGGAGGCCTGCAGGGGAGCGGGTCTTTAGGGAGCAAGCAACCCCCAACCCTGCACTCCGTATACCTTGGCTCTGCCTGACACTTAGAACCAAGTCCACAGGGAGGCTCAAGCCTGGCTGACCCTAAAGGGGAGAGGCTGCCCCCCACAACTCTGCCTCATTCACCCCTCCCGGGGTCTCCGGGCTATAGACATATGTCTCCCATCCAGAGGCTGGACGCGCAGGGAGCCACCGTGATGTCCATGTTCCAGCACGATGATTCAGAGTCGATGGGTCCAGCACATTTGGTCTCTTGCAGGTGAACCGACTTTTCTGACAGAGCCAGTGAACAAGCCATCGCGTCAGGTTTCCAGCACCACCGGCTCGCTGATCCCAATCCTGGGACCCCCACAGCAACCTCCAAGGAGCCCTGCGAACTAGAACCCCCAGGCTGCACGCAGCGGGCCCTGCAGGGAAGAGATTCCTCATCTAACCCAAAGCAGGAGGAAAGCAGGAGACGCTGGTGCACGGACCGGCTTTGGCTCAGAAGTCTGTTTTGACACAGAGCAGCGCTTCCTACTCACTGTCCGACAGAGGCTGTGTGGAAACACAGCTGCATGCAAATAATCCCCAGGGGCTGAGAAAGGCCCCTCCCCCCCAGCGGGCGGGGACACCCTTCCTTGGGAACAGAAGGAGCCTTACAAGCAGGCTGGAGGGAACAGGACTCTCAGGGGGCTGGGGCTGGAGGCTCAGCACAGTGGCCACACCGCAAGGAGGGTCAGAGAAAAGCTCTCTGTTAAAAGGAAGGGGGAGAGGGGCCCGGGAAAGAGAGGCACGGCCAGCACTTGCCTTGCACGTGGCTGACCTTCCATCCCCAACAGAGCTGGGGGTAAGCCCTGAGCCCCACCAGGCGTGGCTCAAACACCAAGAAGAAGAAGGAGGAAGAAACAGGAGAGGAAGCTGGATGCCACCCCACCAAGGGTGATGATGGGGTTAATAGAGTCAGAAGTCAGCTTTCCCTTGGCTCAGGGGGGGTCAGTCCTCCGAATGCGCGTGAAGGATGTCTGAGGCTGTCAAGAGTAGGCAGCCCCACCTCAGACCTCCTCCCCCAGGCCACCCCAAGGCTGATGTGGACCACTCTAACGCCTAAAGTGCCCGATCCAAACTGTCCACAAAAAGCACTTCTAGGTCAGCCACTAACTGTGGCCCTGGGCAAGTTCTGCATCGTCATGAAGTCACAAGTGCTTCATTCAAAAAGATGGAGCACTTTAAGATTCCAAATTTGTCAGGGTTTTTGTTTGTTTGTTTGTTTGTTTAGGTTTGGTTTTTTTTTGGGTTTTTTTTTTTAGATTTAAGGAGTAAACTGTCAGCCTGTCTGGCATGTAGTTAAGTGTGACCATCAACATTTACTCACCAATATTACTGATCCTGTCAACTGGCCCAAGTTTCTACTTTTGGTAAAGAGTGAAAGATTTGTGTGGGGGAGGGGATGGGGAGTAATCAAGGTAATATATCTCTGCTTTGTGAGGGTTTTCATAAGTAAGGTAAACTCATTTTTAGGAGTCTAACGTCCTCATTGCTTAACTAAAGAGCTTTTCATTGCTTCACAGATTGAATTAAAGCATAATGTACCTAGTAACTTAGTATTTCCGTAATTAAAAATAAGGGGACTTCAACATAACTCTGATATTAGTGTTACATAATGTATTTCTTCAAGGTGGAGATGCTTTTGACAAGATATCCTGGAAAAATAAATTTGGGGCCAAGTTCTAAAAAAATAGTAGGGGCTTAGAGAGATGTAGAACAGGTAACATGAATAATGACTTTGAGTGCTATAAAATATTCATGAGTGAATGTAATGGATATTTTATTTTTCCCATCTCTCCTGGTGGTTATTTAAAAAACATAATCAAATACATAAAAATGTAAACATGTCAAGGAAAAACACAAAACCATTTTATTTTCACAGAGCCATGAAGATGGTTCCTGGACTCAAACATTTTGCCTCTCTTCCCTCCCAATGCACTCTGAGAAAGAATGAAAACAAGCAAATTCATAGTCAAGTTGAAGTCCTTCTGTGAATTTGTACCCCATGAAGGAAAGCTAGACAGGAAAAACAACAAAAAGGAAGATGTGGATATGAATAAACTAACAATACCACAAAGAAGCAAATTCGTAAAAAAAGAGTTCAAAAGGAAACAAAAATCCCAATTCCACACACAAACATCTTTCAAACCATTGGCCAACTCATAAGTCACACATGAAACCCAGGGGCAGCTTGGCTGGTGAAGGGGGCACTTTACAGGCGGAAGACTGAAAGTCTGACCCCCAGGAGTGCCTGCCCCAGGATCGCTGGGTGTGATCCTGTGGGCTCTACAGTTTGAAATCCTTGGTGCAAATACAGAAAGTATAATTTCCGGCACACTATAACCAAGTGTGCGAGTACCACATATAGGCACATGAGCACAGCAACTTGTTGAGAAAGAGAAAGAAAGATATTGGAATGTGTATGAAAAGACTCCAGCGGAAGTAGAGTGATGGACAATCACTGTATCACTGCCATCCCGTTGATCAGCGATTTGCTTGAGCAGGCCCAATAATGTCTCCATTCATCCTAGCCCTGAGATTTTACCTCATACTCTCTTTACTTGGTCTTCCCAATGGTGCCACATTGGAGGCTCTTCAGGGTCAGGGGAATGAGACCCATCATTGTTACTGTAGTTGGCATATGAATACTCCATGGGGAGCTTGCCAGGCTCTCCCCCTGCAGGCAGTAAACTCTCGGTAGCTTGCCAGGTTCTCCAAGAGGGAGAATTAGGCTATCAGATGTCAAAAGTAATTTGATGTCAAAAGATTTTCATGCGGTCACATACTTCTGGGAGCTTGATTTTATAGTTTCTGGATATTGGCCAGTGATGGGATTACATGGCGCTGGGGGCAGTTCTGGGTGTGATTACCTAGCTACTGGAAAATGGGGAATCTGGGTGGAAGAGGCCCAGTCTCGATCCAAGCAGCCTTGAAGATCTCAGCCTTGGGTCCCGCATACCTGGGTTCCTCTACTGGTTTCTTCATGCGTGCAGCTCATCTGAATAGACAATAGGACTTGAAGTTAAGTGTCTACCAGTAAGACTTTCTATTGAAACCGAAGACCACTAAAACCATATGAAAGGGGGAAAATGCCTCCTATGACTTAAGGACATAAAAGGCAATAGCAAAACCAACTTAAAAAACCACAGCCTTGGTCCAAGGTTCCAAAGATTATGATGTCTCAATGGTAAATTCACTGCATACAAAAACAAAACCTTATCACACTCTGGAAATAATGGAATCCACCAAATAGTTCATAGCCCTCTTTAAAGTGCCGAAAGAAAATGGTCAAACAAGAATCCTATATTCAGCAGTAATAATGTTCAGTTTTAAAGAAAAGATCATTTTAAGAGGACAAAAGTTAAAAATACATTTGCAATAAATCTTCACTGCAAGTTAGAATGAAGTTATTCAGGCTACAGGAATATGATCTTAGATGGAAAACCAAATCTAGCAGCAGTAAAACTGAGTACTGAAAGTGGTAAACATATTTCTTTAAGTGGTAAACAAATGTCTTTAATTTAATTTCTGTAAAGGCATGTTAATTGTGCAAGGCCAAAAAAATACTCAAACGTTTTATGGAACTTATTCACTGAAGAGAAAACCTCTGATACTGCATCAAATGCATGAGGAGGGAAGTGGAAGTATGCAGTTGAGAAATTTTTTTAATTTGTGTGAAATGGTGGAACACGGACAAGTTAAAAAAGAGATGCATTCAAACTCAAAGAGATGTACAGTAAAGGAGATAAAATGGAAATTAAGCAGCATTTGATAAGTGAAAAAAAGGAGGGATATCAAAAACAAATACTGTGGCAGGAAAAGGACATCAATAATTGTATTAAGTGTAAATGGCTTAACCATTCCAGGTAAATGGCAAAGATTGGCCAGACTGGGTAAAATAACCATATAATTAAATGTTGTTTACAAAAGACATATCTTAAGCCTGGAAACACGTCTCTAAGTTAAAAGTTTCAGAATGGATAAATTCGTATGCAGACACTAATTGGAAGAAAGGTAATTCAGCTATCATATTAAAAATGTGAATGGTGGGACTGGACAGATAGGGCAGTGGGTAAGAAAGACACTTGCCCTGCACGTGGTCAAACCTAGTTCAATACCTGGTACCCTATAATGTCCCTCAAACCCTGCCAGGGGTTATCCTTGAGCTCAGAGCCAGGAGTATGCCCTGAGCACAGTTAGGTATGACCCCCAAGTAATCAATAAATGAAATGTAAACAGTGATATCAGAAACTATTAATACAAAGATGTAAACTTCATGGTGACAAAAGGTCCAATTTAGTCTAAGGAGTTAAAATTTTCAGAACGCGGGGACAAAGAATTTAGAATGGGGACAAAGAAATTTAGACTTCCAAATTACTAAAAGGGAAAAATATTGAGGATTGCCAAGAAAACTTCAGATAAAAATCAAGAAACAAGAGGAGAATATATACAAATGAAGTACTGCAAAACAAAACATATTAAATTGGCAGTAACAGGAGGCACTATTAGTTATCTCAAGAAAAATGGGTATTTTAATTATTCTAGTTTGATAGAAGCCACATATCTTCACATTGAAAAGATCAAATTACAAAGAACACATTTAAAAGAGTGGATTTAAAAAGATTTGAATGGCAAAGAGAAACTGTTAATTATGTGCAATCTAAATAAATGCTTTAAGTTGACTATGAGTATATACAGCAATCATAAAATATCATGAAACAGAGAAATCATTCTAAACACAGTCAAGACAATGAAACCGTTATAGCACTGACTATAATTATTCCCATATTTAAGAACAGGTAACTGAAGGAGAGAGATAAAACCACCTCTTCTTGCTTAGTAGGAGAGTATAAAGAAGAACAGTTTGAACTCAGGACCTCTAACTCTAGAATCTCAGTCTGAAATCTGTCTAACTCTAGAATCTCAGTCTGGAACCTCAGTCTAACTCTAGAATCCAGAATATAAGTCTAAAATCTCAGTCTGAAATGTCAGTCATGCTATTTCTATGGGAGGAAGGGCAGTGTTCCCCCAATTATCTAAAAGTCACTGTGTCACTGTACCACTGTCATCCCGTTGCTCATTGATTTGCTCGAGCGGGCACCAGTAACATCTCCATTGTGAGATTTGTTGTTACTGTCTTTGGCATATCAAATATGCCATAGGTAGCTTGCCAGGCTCTCCTGTGTGGGTGGGATACTCTCGGTAGCTTGCCGGGCTCTCCAAGAGAGGTGGAAAAATCGAATACAGGTTGGCCGCGTGCAAGGAAAATGCCCTATTTGCTGTAAAAGTCACAAAATATAATGATCAAAATGTTTATCTAAGATCAGGCAAATGGCTTATGAAGATAGAATTCGTTTCCAATCTCACAGTCATACAGAAATTTGCATCAAGCAATGGTGACACAGAGAAATCAATACCTATTTTCACAACTGATATAACACAGGTAAGACAAAAATTAAATCTTCTACCCAATTCCATAAATACAAAATAAATTTCCAACACATAAAAGAATTAAAATTACAGAACCTATGTATAAGATACTTGACAATCTACAAGAGTATTTCAACTTTAGTACTCTCTAAATAGGGATCAGAAACCTTGAAACCATAAAGGAAAATATTGTTATCTTTAGTTTCCTAGAATTAAAATGTGTGCAATAATAGAAATCACAATAAAAATTAAAAGCCAACCATGGACATGGAGAGAACTGCAACAGATGAAGGAAAGGACTAATGAGTATGGGGCATCATGGACTCTCACATAAGATAAATTCAAAGATCCAGTAGAAGTACTAAGGGAAACAACAATTATTTTTTTAAAGTCATGGTTCACTTTATTGTAAATTTGTAGCTGAATTCTAAAGGAATCTCAGGATATATTTTAGTATTTGTTTATTCATTATTTAGGACATATTTACTGGATCAGGGAGGTAGCTCAGGGGTGAAGCATTGCATACAGGTAGAAGGCCCTGGAAAAACTGGAAAAACAAAGAAAAAATCATTTACTGAAGATGTTCCATACACCTGACATTGTTTTAGATGTTGGACATATGAACTTTGTCCTTGACCAAGAGGCATTTATCCTCTATTGAGTTAATTCTCTCCAGCAAAGTCAGGACTGATTCCATTCTTGTATTTTATTATGGTGCCATATAATTATCTTCTTATAGCATCGTGTGTGTGTGTGCGTGTGTGTGCGTGTGTGTATAAAGGTATGGTGGTGGCACACTTGGTTGTGCTCAGGGATCAGTCCTGATGGTGCTCAGGGAACCATATGTGGTTCTGGGGCTCAAACTCAGATCAGTGGAATGCGAGGCAAGCATATTCCCCACCGTATTCTCTCTCTAGTCTCTGTCATGCTAGCTTACCATTTTACCACATAAACATACACACACACATTTTTTGATCCAGTCACCATGAAATACAGCTACAAAGCTTTCATGATTGGGTTTCAGTCATATAATATGGAGCAAGAAAAGACTCTTCAACAAGTAGTGCTAAGAAAGCTGGACAGCTACATGCAAAAAAAAAAAAAAAACCAAAAAAACAAATGAACTCAGACCTCTTCCTAACATCAGGCACAGAAGTCAGATCAAAATAGATTAAGGATCTCATTATCACACCCGAATCCATAAGGTACATGGAGGAAAACGTAAGCAGGACTCTCCATGACATTGAAGCTAAAGGCATCTTTAAAGATGAAACACCCCTGACATAGCAAGTGGAAGCAAAGATGAACAAACATGACAATTAAGTTAAGGCGTTCCGCTCCTGCCCCTCAAAAGAAATGGTGAGCAAGATACAAAGACAGCCCATGGAATAGGAAAAATTATTTACCCAATACCCATCAGATAAGGGGTTAATATCCAGATATAGAAGGCACTGGTAGAACTTCATAAGAAAAAACATGCAATCCCATCAAAAAATGGGGAGAAGACAAGAACAAAAACTTTCTCAAAAAAGAAATATAAATTGCCAAAAGGCACATGAAAAAATGCTCCACAATACTAATCATAAGAGAGATGCAAATCAAAACAATGAGATATCATCTTACACCACAGAGACTGTCACACATTCAAAAGAATCAGAACAATCATACTGGTGCAGATGTGGGGAGAAAGGGAATCTCATTCATTTTTGGTGGGAATGCTGATTAGTCCAACTTTTCTTGAAAAACAATATGGGCATTCCTCAACAAACTAGAAACTGAGCTTCTATATGACCCAGCAATACCACGTCTGTTAATATACCCCCAGGATGCAAAAATACAGCAGAAATGCATCTGCACTACTATGTTCATTGCAGCACTGTTCACAATAACCAGAATCTAGAAATAACCTGAGTGCCCGAGAACAGATGACTGGTTAAAGAAACTATGGTATGTATACACAGTGGAATATTATACAACTGTTAGAAAAAATGAAGTCACTGGTTCAGCCTTTTTGGAAAACAATATGGGTATTTCTTCAAAAATTAGAAATTGAGCTTCCATATGACCCTGCCATACCACTTCTGGGAATATATCCCGAGGGTGCAAAAAAGCACAGTAGAAATGACATCTGTACCTGTATGTTCATTGCAGCACTGTTCACAATAGACAGAATTTGGAAACAACCTGCCCGAGAATAGACAACTGGTTAAAAAAGAAACTTTGGTACATCTACACAATGGAATACTATGCAGCTGTTAGGAGAGATGAAGTCATGAAATTTGCATATAAATGGATAGACGTGGAGAGTATCAGGCTAAGTGAAATGAGTCAGAAAGAGAGGGACAGACATAGAAGGACTGCACTCATTTGTGGAGTATAAAATAACATAATATGAGACTGACACCCAAGGACAGTAGAGACAAGAGCCAGAAATACTTCCCCATAGTTGGAAGCTTGTCTCATGAGCGGGGGGAGAAGCCAGCTGGAATAAAGGAGGGATCACTATGACAATGATGATTGGAGGAATCGTTCAGGATGGAAGATGTGTGCTAAAACTAGATAAAGGGCCAAACTGATAACCTCTCAGTATCTGTATTGCAAACCATAATGCCAAAAACTAGAGAGAGAGAGTATGGGGGAAATTGTCTGCAGTGGAGGCAGGGGGAGGGATGGGAAAGGTGGGGGTATACCGGAGACATTGGTGGTGGGGAATGTGCATTGGTGGAGGGATGGGTATTTGATCATTGTATGACTGAAACTTAAACATGAAAGTATTGTAACTATCTCACAGTGATTCAATACAAAAAGAAAAACAAGAAAAAAATGAAGTCACAAAATTTGCTTACAAATGGACGGGCACAGAGAGTCTCATGGTGAGTGAAATGAGTCAGGAGAGGGACAGACATAGAATGACTGCACTCATTTGTGGGATATAAAAAAAAAAACCATAGTATGAAGCTAATATCCATGAACAGGAGAAACAAGGGCCAGGAGAGTTGGTCCAGGGAGAGGGCACTTGGGATAAAGGACTGCAATGACAATGATGGTCGGACGGGATGGCTCTGTGTGGGAGGTGTGTGCTGAAAGTGGTAAAGGACCAAACACGACGCCTCTCAGGGTCTGTACTGCAAACCATAATTGCAAAAGTGAGGGGGGGAGAGAGAAAGAGAGAGAGAATGATAGAAGCAAAGAAGAAAAGTGCCTGCCATAGACACAGGCTGGTGGGGCGAGGGCGAGGCAGGAGGGATATGGGGGGTATTGGTGGTGGGAAATGTGCTGGTGGAGGGATGGGTGTCGGAACAGTGTATGGACGGTTATTTCACTGAAGAAAATCAAATGCCAACGCACAAGCAAAAGGATGTAAATGCCGTATTCCCTCCCATGTATTTTGCATAAACATAAACATAAGTCACACCCAGCATTGGCAGGATGTGGGAACCCCTGGAACACCAAAAGTGGATACACACAGCCCCTTAGGTGGTCAACTCCACAGAGTCCAGCGGAATTTAACACACTGACTCTGGGGCTGCAATCTGGGACCATCAAATAATATTAAAGAATGAGTTGCTGGTGGTACTTGCCGGCTTCAACTTTTTAAAGTGTGTGTGTGTGTCCTCCAATCCCAACATTTCATTTGCAAGCGCACTAAGTGCTGGCATCATTGCAGAGTTGTTCACCACGCCATGCAGAGAGCAAGCACCCTAAAGGCGACCCTGAGCCAACACGCTGGAATACCACAGGTCAGCAAAGAGAACCCAGTGCACCCCAGGAGAGCTTTAAGTCTCCAAAACACCCTCAAAAAACCTAAAACTACAATAAAATGTTCTCTCAGTGTTTTGTGTATATTATATTTAAAGGTTCACAAAAGCTCAGCATGAAACAGCAAAGGGATTGATTATTGTTTAATTTGGAGGGTGGGGACTATTGGCCTATACCCAGCAGAACTCAGGAGCTACTCCTAACTCTGTGCTCACGGCCAAAGGTGAAGGAGTGGAATTTTTGAAAGAGGTAATGGGGTTCAGGGAGCCCTATACTTTTGTACCGCCTAAATTTTGACAACTGCTGAATTAGATTTAAGAGGGCAAACACTTCACTTCCACTACATTCTGCCCCAAGTCAGATTCATTTTAAATTGTTGCCACTGAGAAATGCTTCTGCACAGGATTAAGCAACAACATCCCAATGTCCCTGTGTATTTTTCTTAAATTTCAAAGTGACTTTTAATCACTGTTAAATATTCTGTGTCCATAATTTTGGGAACCATACTCTAAATGTGGGCCATTTGAATTTGTATTTCTTTTAATTTTTATTTTTTAGCTTTTTTGGTCACACCTGGCGATGCACAGGGGTTACTCCTGGCTGTACTCAGGAATTACTCCTGGCGGTGCTCAGGGGACCATATGGGATTGCTGGGATTCGAACCAGGGTCGGCTGCGTGCAAGGCAAATACCATACCCGCTGTGCTATCGCTCCAGCCCCTCTTTTAATTTTTTTGATTTGACAAATATGTCTCTTGTTCATTCACTCACTTTGGAGGGGATCTGGGGGGAAGTAGAACATACAGTAACGAACATCTTCATAGGGAAGGACTTCTGTGCTTCTCAGATTCCTGCCTTTGCCTCCTAGGAAACCAAAGCTAGAGGGCAGGATTACGGAGTCAGCTGCCTGGTTCTCTCTGGGGTTGTCCTTCCACACTCCCCCCACCCCCAAAGCACCTCATCACACCCTTGCCATCACCGTTCCACATATCCCAGTCTTAATTCTTTCTGATTGTTTTCTGCAAATATTTCGGTCACCATAAAATAGAGAAATGCGGATTTCTGACATGTTCCCATGGTAGCTATTTCTCAAGCCATTACAGAAGAATCGCCCTGTGCCCTGTTTACAGATATGTTATTAATTTGTCTTTCCCCCATAACAGGAAACAGCCATATTGATTCTTCTGATTATGGATGAAAGCTACAAGTGCTCGCTGTGAAATAATTTCAGCAATAAACACCGTAAAGGAATAAACAAACACTCTATATTCCCATCGGCCCCAAATAGCCACCATTAAGATTTTGGTGTCTCTCTTTAGAGCTGCCTTTTTGAACCAATACAGACACAAATTGATTTTATTCTCTTTCTACATCAAAATAGATTGTGTACACATCTGTGTGCTTTGTGGTGCTTCACAACCGCTTATGAGTATCTTCCCGTGTCAACACAGCCCCAGAGCACGGGAGACGCGTGTGCTGGTCTATCTGCAATGTTGCAATGGATCTTGCTTTGTATCGAGATTCCTATCTTGCCTTGTTGTGGCCATCCCAGATTTAAGAGTGGATTCATTAAGAGTGCAGTTCTTACATCTCTGTCCTTATCTGCAGATTGTCGTGAAAATCTCTTCCGATTGCTCTGGATGGGAGAAAGAGCACCACTGAGAGGGTGAGTCACCCGCCAGCAGCCCCTCCTGAGGGTGTCACAGCCTATGCTTCCCAGGGGGAACCAGTGCCTGTATGAGCTGGCTCAGAGCATTAGGGCATCCTCCTCCTCCATCCGGACACAGACAGAATCAAGACGCCAGCACACACCCGCTGTCCGGTTCTTTACCTCATGGCTGTATGCACATTTCTTCCGAGCATCCCCGAAACTTAAGTTCTAGTTAGATTCAGTCACCCTGGGGGGCTAAGAGCTGAACTTTTACTGCTGCCACTTCCACTACGGCTGCTATGACACACTGGGGTCTTCGGTTTCCTCACCGACCTCCAGCTCTACTGCCTCACACAGCACTCTATTCGGGGGACCCCAAACAGTGCTCAGGGGGCCTCAGCAAACCAGGTCAGAGGCTCAATGCTCTGGCCCAAAGATGTGGGTTCTGCTCAAGTCCTGCTCATGGGCAATGCTAAGTCCCTGCTCCAGCCCTGCAGGGCTGCGGACCAGCAGGGCCACCAAGTCTGGGGTCCTCAGAGCAATGCTCAGGAGGCCACGTGGTCCCAGGAATGGAACCCGGGCCGGGAGCCAACCAGGCATCCACCTCAGCCCTGTACTATCCTCCAGCCCAGCTCTTCATCCGAGCAGGCTTCCTTGAGGTGACAAGTGTCTTCCTGTCAGAGATGAGGGCACTAGGGCACAGCCCAGAGGCTGACCGCCGAGCCACGCTACTGTGCCACACTGCCACTCCCACCTGCCTCTCGAGAGGAAACCCAGCCCGGGGGATACTTCACACAGAGCAGCTGTTCCAAGGCGGTGGGGTGACCACCTGCAGTCAAGATCTCACCCTGCTGGGGCTGGAGCAATAGCACAGTGGGTAGGGCATTTGCCTTGCATGCAGCCGACCTGGGTTCAATTCCCAGCATCCCATAGGGTCCCCTGAGCACCGCCAGGGGTGATTCCTGAGTGCAGAGCCAGGAATAACCCCTGTGCATCACCAGGTGTGACCCCCCCCAAAAAAAAAGCAAAAAAAAAAAATCTCACCCTGGACACAGAGAAGCCAAATCTTCCTTCAAAAAAGCTCAGATGAGTCACCTGTATGCTCGCTCCGAGCTGGACACTCCACAGAAAAGTCAAGCAGCAAACAGCAGCCCGTGTCTCCTCACCGTCAAAGATCGTCCCCACGCCATTATCCACAAGAGAACATGAGATCATGTGGGCCTGGCCCCGCTCCACAGCCACAAGAAGCGAAAAACCCCGGGAGATGGAGATGACGAGGAGACACCAGCGACAGATAGACACGAACGACAGGCAGATGCAGATTGACACAAACCACAGGGAGACTCAGGCTGCAGCTGGACACAAGCCACAAATAGACACAGGCTCGAGGTCAGGTCGCTGCAGGCCCCTGGGCCATGGAAGGGGGTCTGGCGGGGAAGCGAGAGGTGGAGGACTTTTCTTTGTGCTTGTTATGTCTGGGTGGAGCTCCGTGAAATCCCTGCTGTCCTATCCACCGCAATCAAATATCAGCACCTATCTGGCTCCCATGAGTGAAACAAGACTTGGGAAACCCCCCAGTGAAGGAGGCAGAGGTTTGATTGACAGGCTTTCCCACAAACCAGCCCTGGCCCCTGCGGTCTCCCCATTTCTTGCTCCTTTGTCTTCAGAGTAGATAGAATCATGTTAGTCTCTCACCTCCGCAGGGCACTTTTCACAGTCCCCTCTGGAAGGACTGCAGCCAGGCGGCTGTCCAGTCCTCTCTGTCCCTGCTACACACACACACACACACACACACACGTCCGGGCTCGCAGCTGAGGCTGTTGCAGGCCGGATCCTGACAGCCGGCGTTCCAAATTCATCATCCGAACTCTGAGATTCCTTCCAAAGCAGCGATATTCCTAAGTCGATGTTCATATTTAAAAAACACTCTCCAAGAAAAATCGAAATACCGGCACCTTAATGAGCCTTGAGTGGGTCCTAACAGGTATCATCTCTATAACTAATTGAGTAACTTCACCCATCAGTTATGAAACTAATGATTTCTCTTTGTCAGGCAAAAAGCATTTCTCTCCCCATGAGAAAAACAAGCATCGGTTCTCCATGGCCCTATCCCACCCACCCACTGGACAGTGGCAAATAAAGTTTCCCGTAGAAGAACACTGCATTTATCAGGGGGGTCACCAGTGCCTCTGCAGGGAGGGGAGTCCCCCTGGCCCCAGATCCAGTCTGTCCCCTGCAGGGCACGCTGAGCATTAACGCATGAGGTCCCTGTTCCTGGCTTTGACCAGAACTCAAAAGCCAGAGGCAGATTCGGAAGCAGTGCTCAGAGGCCCCCTGCTTCCTGTCTCTCACCCTCACTTTCTCTCCGTGCTCTAGAATCACTGCGACAAACAGCCCTTGGGAAACGGCAGGGCTGCAAGCACCCCTTCACCAGACATCAAGCTCCCCCACCCTCCATTGCTCGGTCTCAGTCACTTGGGGGGGACCCACCTGAATGAACTCAAGGCAAGAGTCTCACCTGGATTGGGGGGCTGAAAGGACTCATCAGGGGCGGTTCCAGAGGACACTGTTGGGTCAAGACACCATCATAACCCAAAGGCAATGAGAGCCTGCCAGCACGAGGCAGCTTCTCAGTGTGCAGCTGGGCTTGTCTTCCTGAAAGACCGTCTGAGTAACAGCGTTCCCACGTGCCGAGCGCCCGCCAGCAGCCCAGAAGTGGCCCGGCCAATATGCACGAAGCTTGTGTTCATGGATGCTGCCCGGCTCCCCGGGGAATGGGTGGAGAAACAAGGACAGAAGCAGGAGGAGGAGGAGGAGGATGTGGCTGGTAGGCACCCAGGGTGAAAGCCAGCATCGCGCCCTGGACACCCAAGGCCAGGCCCACAGCGTGGCGTGTGGAGCACCCTGTGACTCTTAGATATTCCACATAGCAGGCAGGGAGCCCCTGGCTTTCGTGACATCAAAGGCACCAGGGCATCTGACTCACGGAAGGCTCCCTTCTGCTTCAGACGGGGAGACATGGAGCCCTGGAGACTTCAGGCAACCTGCGGCAGAACCAGGCTCCACCCAGAAACCTACCAAGCACCAAGCACTGCGGACTTGCATGCGAGCACTTTACCTCCTGCAGTTCCGTCTCCAGAAGGCCAGCACCATCACTACGGTGGTAGATTAGTCATCAGGCACGGAACCACACTTCGGAAGGTCACCAAGGCCCAAATCCCGGGTCCACACAGAAGGTTTCTTCCCACACCAAGGCACCCCCAGGTAACCGGAGCAGATCCTGTCCTCTGGAGCCGACACCCACGCTTGTCACCCCCAGACATGATCAGTGGCAGGGCACTGAGAGGATTCGGGGGTACCCTAGCCTGGAAGAACACTGCACCCACCTTCCTTTGCCAGAGTCCCTCCCAAGGCCCCCACCCAAAGGCAGGAGGTGGAGGGGCCTCTCCTATTTGGTCTAGAAGAAAAACATACCTTCCACCGTAGAGCGCGGGGGCCCTCAAACAGCCCCAGATGGCAGGTCTGTGCTACCTGAGTCAGCGGGTGGAGTATCACCCATGGAAGATGCAGGTTCCCAGGACTGTGCTCCAACTGTGGGTTCAGCTGCGCTGGCCTCAAGCCCCCGAGGTCATTCTGAGGCCCTTCCCAAAGCCTCTCCCTGGACACAGGCAGAACACTCGGGAGTCTTGAAAATGATCCCCAGAAATAACGTGCATCTGGGGAGCACTCTGAAGCCCTCCCCCGCCCCGTGAGCTGGGAGCACGGCAAAGACACAATCCGAGCCCCCAGGATCCCACAGCAGGAGCAAGGTGGGAGAGAAGGTGGGAAGCCGCACGCTATCACTCGGTCCGACGAGCCCCAGGGCACTGTCACTGCCATTTCCAACCTCCTGCAGCTCTGCCGTTAGTGCCCATAAGCGCATGTCCCTCTGCGGCTGGCAGAGCACTCTGGCTGCCCACTTTCTTGTCCCAGATCACTTCATGCCATTCTTGTCCTCCATTAAAGCCCACCCTGTGTGGAGGTCACATGAGACCAGAGACATCCCACCCCCCTCCCCATCCAAATGGGCCTGTAGGCCTCTGCTCTCCGTCCAGTGCTCAAGGTCCAGACCAGTTGTTGGCTCTGCCCAGCCTGCTGCCTTGCCTCAAGTCTCCTCCTCCTCCTCCCCCCCCTCCTCCTCCTCTCAGGACCAGCTGATCCCTTCTGAAAACACTCAGCACTCGGCTACAACCACCTCCCCCCGTCTGAGGCTGACCTCTGGGCTTCATGAAATATCAGCTCCACATTTCTACATCCACCTGATGGTCAGTCCTCAAGCCAGTCACCTGGGCCAAGTGCCTGGAGGAATGAACGCCCGGAGCACCTCTCTCAACTAAGCAAAGTGAAAAAAACCTCACGACGCAGCAATTATTTGGCAGAGAGCAAGCCACCAGGCCTATAGTATGCCCGGCTGTCAGCGAGTCAGGGTCCCTCACCCCCGCCTGCTGGCCCTCACCCCCCGGCACCTAGCACAGGCAGAAAGGTGCTCCACGGAGGAGGCAGAGCCCAGCTGGTGGATGTGGAGGACAGGGAGCCTCCGGGAGCCGGCAGGAGGCAGAGACAGGTGGGAGGAAGAGACGGTCCCGGGGAAATCTGCAGATTCCCCCCCACTGCCAGCAGGTCCCCTTCCCTCAGCCTCCAGGGCCCGTGCGCTATAAATAAAGCTTTTCCAGGCTGAGGCCCTGGAAGGCTACAGGCAGTGGAGTGAGGGGACAGAGCTAGTCAAGGCCCTCAAGACCTCCCCAGCTCCTCCCACTCCCACACCCAGCCCTCTGCTTTCCAAAGACCCCAGAAAGGCCCCGAGGCCACCCTTCACTTTCCAGGGCCCCCGCCCTGGAGTCTGATCTGAAAACACGCTTCCCCTCCCTTCCCACTCAGCCCTCCAGAAGGTGAGAGATGGGTCACAGGCCACCTCCACACAAGGGGCGTCCCCTTCCCTCCAGCCTGGAAGTCTGGGCAGGCACCGTTCACTGGCTCGGGCTTTGGGGCAGGGGACCCAAGAGGCGGGGCTGAGCATCTTCAGGCAAGTACTGAATCTTTCTGAGTTTCTTTGTGAAGAGGATCAGCTATACACTCTCTGCGTAGAGAAATGAAGGGCTTGGGAGTTTCAGCCTCAGGATGCGTATCTTCGTTCTTTGACTTGGGCAGTTCCTGAATCGGTGTGAACTTCCGTCTCATCAGCCAGGGACAGAAACCCCAAGGCACAGTCTCTACCAGGCTCACCTCGGATCGAAATGGTCTCAGGCTGACCTTTGGCCATGCCTGGTACAAAGGACTTGTTCATGAAATACTAGGTACTTGACAACCCACGGTCATAAAAGTGGGACCAGCAGGCTAGTACCTGAAGTTCGGTACTAGCGTGGCATGGGTGGGTTCTTGGAAGCTGTTTCTTTAAGAGATTGGGTGGACGACTGCCCGAGTACAGACGACTGGTTAAAGAAACTCTGGAACATTTACACAGTGGAATACTATGCAGCTGTTAGAAAAGATAAAGTCAAGAAGTTTGCTTAGAAGTGGATGGACATGGAAAATACTACATTAAGTGAAATGAGTCAGAAAGAGAGTGACAGACACAGAATGACTGCACTCATTTGTGGGATTTAAAATAACATAATATGAGACTAACACCTAAGGACAGTAGAGACAAGGGCCAGGAGGATTGTTTCATGGTTGGCAGCCTGCCTCATGTGCTGGGGGGAAAGGCAGTTGGGATTGAGAAGAGACCGCTAAGTAAATGAGGGATCTCTCGGAATGGGAGATGCATGCTTAAAGTAGACTAAGGACCAAACATGATGGCCTCTTAGTATCTATATTGCAAACCATGATGCCCAAAAGTAGAGAGAGTGTAAGAAGGAAGGTGCCTTCCACAGAGGCAGGGGGTGGGATGGGGTGGGGATGGCAGGAGGGATACTGGGAACATTGGTGGTGGAAAATGCACACTGGTGGAGGGATGGGTGCTCAATCTAACTGTATCTCAATGATTTAATTAAAAAGAGAGAGAGATTGGGTAGAAATGGAAAATCGGTGTTTAATGAATGTCCTTTGATTCAACTGTCAACTGGGACTGTTTATTTCTCATTAATTTATTATCAGACTGGAGCGATAGCACAGCGGGTAGGGCGTTTGCCTTGCATGTGGCCGACGCAGGTTCGATTCCTCCGTCCCTCTCGGAGAGCCCGGCAAGCTACCGAGAGTATCCTGCCCACACGGCAGAGCCTGGCAAGCTACCTTGTGGTGTGTTCTATATGCCAGAACAGTAAGAACAAGTCTCACAATGGAGATGTTAATGGTGCCCACTCGATTTTTTTATGAACAACAGGACACAGTGCTACAATGTTACTATCATGAAACACCATCCTAGGACCTGCCTAGGAAGACTGTGCCCTTGGTCCTTGGGGCTGCTGATTCAGCATCCCCTGAGCTTA
Organism: Sorex araneus; assembly: GCF_027595985.1. Lineage (NCBI taxonomy): Eukaryota > Metazoa > Chordata > Mammalia > Eulipotyphla > Soricidae > Sorex > Sorex araneus. The sequence continues at coordinate 7,392,485 of NC_073312.1, forward strand.
CTCAGGAACTGGGCTGGCTGGCACCATGCTGGGGCTGATCAGGAAGTCGCACAGAACCCAACAGAGTGAAGCCACCAACAGCTCCTCCTGGATCAGCAGAGTCCCAGGAATCCACACAGCCTCCAAGCCACATTCTACCTTTCACTTTTCCTAAACACCAATTTCCTCTCATTTATTTCCTGGTAGACTGAACCTTACGTGCCAGCTCCAATCTGCATTCCTCATTCCTCATGTTCTTCCGAGCGATTCGCGGTTCTTAGGCAGATACCCCTGAAGGCACGGAATGATCCTGAGTGACTGGGGGCGGGGGTGGTTGCTGGCAAGCATCGTCCAGTAGTTCTGGAGCACTAAAGCTCAACACTTAAACCCAGCTGCTCACAGGAACAAGAGGTTGGGTCATCCCTAGCGCCTCTGGGATCAAAACTGGTAACGGGAAATCAGTGGTGGCTGCAGGCATCAGGCTGGGGCACCAGGTTCTCATCCAGAGCCAGAGAATACGGGTACCTACCTGCACTGTTTCCCCCAGAGGTGCAAGTGTGAGGAGACATCCCCCCCACACACCCCAAACAATATTCTTTTCTGATAAATGGGGTAGAAACACCAGGTGGAAGTAGAGGACGAATTACATTAGCTAAGTTGGATCCACCAGCAGAGAAACTGAGTCCAGCTTGCTTTCCCAGCTGACCTGGGTGCCATTCTCTGTCTCTGAGGCGCTATCTCCCGGAGCAGAAGTGCTACCATGCACTGCTTGCCAGCAGGCCAGTGCTAGCCAAAGGAGGAATAAAACTCCTCCCCCAAATCGGGCTCTGTCTGGCCAGAGCCTGTCTGAGCAAACAAAGGGTCATCTGTATCTACAGCTCTGAGCTGGTCCTCCCTCCCGGAAGTCCTTATCTGCCTAATGATAGAGCATCTGAGCTGTCACTATTTCCCCCCTAGGCATCTCCAAGCGATTCCTGGGCAGGCCCTTGTGGGCAAAGGGGTCACAAGTTGGATCCCAAAGCCAGGGAGTTGTCCAGGAGTGTCCTAAAAGCTTGAGTATTTCCCTTTGGGGCCAGGGACAGCTGATCTCTCATGAAATAATTCTGACAAAGGGGAAGTTTGGAGATAAGACTATTAATGTCTGCTATTTTTTTACATAACATCCTTAGAGGAAGTGGAGCACCTAAGACGCTAATTATCCCATTTGCACATCCACTGCACTGAGCACTGTATATCTGTAAACATCTCAGCAATGTTTGCAGGATTATTTGCAGGGAAATGTGGAAAGGATAAAATATTTACAAATTATTGAACCCTCATTTTTCAGGTCTGAGAATTCACAGCAGCCATCAGAGTAGGCCGTCTGTCTCCCTCACTTTATTTCAGTATTACTTAATACAAACATCCCCCCCAACGCATGTTGCATTCTGCTGTGCATGGGGCCCGATTTCATCATTTCTATCACATAATCATTTAGGGAGGTGTTAGTCTATCTGCCCGTTGGAAGTGACCTTTTGGAAATGCCTCCCCCCCACCCCCACACACCTGATCACAGAACAATCCCTGGTAGGGGAAGGGAGAAAACGCAGGGGGAAGCGTTCCACCCCCCCACCCCCAATGCTTCAGAATCCAAGGAAAGTTCTTCCCGTTCCTCTTCCCACTGAATAACACCAGTGTTTAGTCAGAGGTTGAGAGGGGGGGGGGCTACATCTGGGGAAACTCACGATTCGGATGGTGTGAATCAATCCTCGAAATGAATTTCATCCCTAATAGCGAAAAACATGCCAGAAAGAGCACAGCTCTCCCGGGGTGCACCCGGGGACAGGAACGGGTGGCCGCCTGACACCCCAGGCTGGGCGCAGGGCCCTGGGGAGCGGGTCAGACATCCAGAACTGGGGGCGGGGGTTCCCTCTGAAACGCCGGGGGCCGATTGTACAGAAACCAAGCAAGACCGACAGACAGGACGGGCCCGTCCAGAAAGTTCATGCAACTTTAATATGCAAGCTGTGTCAGAGACAGCCGGGCGAGGGCCGGGGGTCACAGCGACCCCTCCAAGGAGGGATGCTTGCGGGTGTGGACGCTCGGGTGACAGGTCTGGGGGGTGGGTGCGGGTTTTTGTTGACTTGGCAGCAGCCAGGCAGCTCCCTGCCGCTGGCGCGCCAGAAGCAAAGAGGGGAGTGAGTGGGTCCTCCGGGGGCGTCTGGGGGCGCAGACATCCCTGGAACCACCGGCACCCCCTCCTCCTTCCAGGATCGCTCTTGCGAAGTGCCGCCCTCACAGCGCCCCGACCCTCGGCCCGGTCGCTGCCGGGTGGCGGGGTTCTCTGCCCCCCTCCCCCGGGCTCCGGGGTGGACGGCGCCCACCGCTCTCCCTTCTGAGCCCCCCTTCCCCCTTCCCGGCTTCCCGGGGCTTCCGCAGCAACAGTTTCCCCGCCGGGGAGGTGCGGCTGCCGAGACACCCCGGCTAAGTCGGGGACACGGGAGGAGGCGAGCTCGTTGTGTCCACTCCGGGCGAGGCCAGCAGTGGCCGCGGGGGGCTGGAAGGCGCGCGCCGAGGAGAAACTTCCCCCGGGCGGGCGAGGGGGCGTCGCAGCGTCGGCGGAGCCGGGGCCGGTGCGGGCGCCGCCGCTGCGCAAAGGGGACCCGGAGGGTCTCCGCGGGGTCCCCCTAGGAAGCGGCCCCCTGGGAAGAGGGGATGCGCGGGAGACCCCCCCCCGGCAACCCAGACCCCCGCGCCACCCGGGAGGGGGCCGCCCAGAAAGTTGGGGCGCACGGACCGCGCCGCTACTTACACGAAGACCCCGAAGAGCAAGGCTCGGACCCCGATCTCGAGGAGCAGCTCGCGCATGGTGCGGCCGGAGCGTTCCCGCGGCGGCTCGGCGGCGCCCAGAGCCCGGGCAGCGGGGGCGGCGCGCCAGGCCGCGGGCGCGGGCGGGAGGCGGGCGCGGGGCGGGGGCGGCGCGCGGGGAGGGCACAGCCCCGGCCTCGGACCCCGAGCTCGCGCCGCGCCGCCGATCGCGCCCCCCACCCCCACCCGGGGCTCCCCGCTGCCCGCGCCGCCTCTGCAGCCCGGGGGAAAGCCCGGGGAAGCCCCGCCGCCTCCGGCGCGCGCCGCCCGGCTCCCCCCGCACCCCGGGGGCGGCCCCTCTGCGTCGGGGCGCGCGGCTCGGGGCTCCTGGCACACGCACGCACGTGCGCCCCGAGTGCCAGGGCGCTTCGGCGGGGTGGGGGTTCTCGGCGGCTCGGACGGCCAGGCACCCGCTCCTCCTCCTCCTCCTCTTCCTCCTCCTCCACCTCCTCCTCCTCGTCAACCTCCTCCTCCTCCTCTTCCTCCGCCTCCTCCCGCGCCCGGGCCGCTGCCTTGCTCCTCTCTGCCTTTCCTGCACCGTGGCCACCCGAAATTTCTTTTTCCTTTTCCCCCAAGAAGTCCTCCAGCCCCTCTCTCCACCGCCCCTCCCGCAGCCACCCAGATCACTCGCTGGCTGACTTGCCCTGGGAAATGCCAGCCAGGGCCCAGAGCCCCTGCCCAGAGTAAGGGCAAAGGTGGGGAGACCCTAGGATCGGAGGCTTGACTCTCCCCCCACCCCTCCCCAGCATCTCTGGAACGGAAGAAAAGAGAGTAGCGGCCGCGCGCAGCCTAGAGCATCAGCACCCGGCCGCCGCACCCGCAGCCTCCTCGCTGCATCGCCCAGGGCCACACCCTCCCTTGGGCCGGGGTCCTGACTTCCCGCCCCCTAGTCAGATTCTATTTCCTTTAAAATCTGAACTTCTCCGTGTGACCCGGGTTCACCGAGTGGGGATTCAAGGTGCCAAACTCCTGTTGATCAGCCCCACTGGGATGCCCCTCGGGAAAGGACTTCGAAGATTGCTTCCGGCAAAGAGGAACTTTGATTAAGGTCTCAAACCAGAGGGGGTATGGCTGGAGAAGACCCTAGGAGGGAGGCATCAGAAACGGGCACACAGAATCTTCCTCCAAAACTCCCAGGAAGTGTTGAGGGGAATGCAGTGGATAGAGGGGGAACGACCCTGGCTTTGGGGGGTCTCTATGACAGAGTCCCAGCTGCACGTGTTATGCTCACAGAGCATGGTAGAAAGCGCGTGACGTTAAGATACTGGCATCACCTACTTAATACCTCTGTAGCAAACCACAACACCCAAAAATTGAGAGAGAGCAAATGGGAATGCCCTGCCACAGAGGTGGGGGGAGGGGAGTTAAGGGGACAGGGTGGGGGTGTGGGAGGGATGCTGGGACCATTGGTGGTGGAAAATGGGCACTGGTGGAGGGATGGGAAGTCGATCATTGTATGACTGAAATGTAAGCATGAAAACCTGTAAGTCTGTAAAAATAAAAAAAAAAAAGATACTGGCATCACGTTGGTTTCTGGCTGCCCGAGACACCTCAGAGGGAGTCTGAAAGGAAGCCTGACCTCATGGTTGGTGTCCTTCAGAAGTGGCAGAGAAACTGGCCCAAGACCCACCCACTTCCTGTTTGAAATTCTCCTGTGCGCTCCTCCCACCCACCCAGTGTCACCCTTGCATGTTGGAAATCCCGCTGAGGGAGGCACCCAGCCTGGAGGGGACTGGCTACCTCTCAGTCCCGACGTTGGTTGCTCTGAGGACCCCACTGCCAAAACGTTAGTCTCAAACACTGGGAAGGAAAAAGACTCGTAGAGTCCAGGGGAAACTCGGCATCAGGTCCAGCTGGATCCAGGTCCGGCAACGGCAGCAGAACCACGTTCTTTCTCCCCTGGTGCTCTGCCCTGTACTGACTCCAATCTTGGCTTCCCAGTGGTTGTAAGACGGCTGTGAAAGTTCCGGTCTTATGTCCTCCCTCAGTCAACTCGGGCAACGATGACGCCTGTGTTGATCCCCACCCTCCCTGCCCCAGTGTCACCGATGACGTTCTGGGCTCATGCATCCCTGTGCATCTCTGTGGCCAGGCAATCATGATGGGTAGATCCCATCAGACCTGGGTCTCATGCTGCTTCCTAAGCGGGGAGCGGAACCACCTTCTCGACCCCCCACCCGCAACCGAAGCAACAAATGGGGAAGAGGTGAACTGGCAGAGGAAGAGGGCAAAGGCTTGATGCAGAGCAAACTAGCCAGCACTAGAACACTCTCTTCCACCCAGACGCCCCGAAGCCAGGCGGCATGCCCCGACTTCTCCAGCCTCAAACTGGAAGCCATGAAGAAGTTAGGTAAGGCACACAGACTCTCGGGATTGCTTTTCTTGAAGCTGTGAGGCCACCTGAGGCTGGTCTTCAGCTTCCTGGACTTTTCATGCTCCATGTCCCTTGCAAACCTACCATCTTATACTCTTTTTTTTTTTTTGCCCCACTCAGCGAGACCGTTGAAGAGGGAAAGCTCCAGCCCCCTTCATCATGCTAGCTGGAATCACTAAGACCAGTGGGCTCGTTCTCAGAGAACAGTTTCTCATTTAAGTCCCTTTTGAAAGGAAGACGGGCTCCCTTGCCCTCGTAATAGAGGACTCGTGACGCTGTTGTCCCTAGCTCTGTGGAGCTGGCAGTCTCTCTGGTGCGTCAGGAGGGGGCTGGCCCAGCAGCTACTCAGCTGTGAGTGCGGGCAAACCACAGAGCCCTCTCCGAGTGCTTTGCTGCTGCTGCAGCAAAGAGCAGAGTGTGGCCCTGAGTGAGGGAGCAGAGTCCGGTCCAACCCAACCCTCCTGCCGTGTCCTGGTAGCCCCGGGTGCAGCTTCTGCTGGGTCCCCAAAAGACGGCCATGGAAGATGAAACCCTCCCACTGAAAGAACATGGACCAGAACTTCCTGCAGCTCGGAAATGCTCTCTCCACCCCCTGCCATTACCTATTGAGCATCATAACTGGACAGTGTGAGATGGAGCTTTTTTTTGGGGGGGGGGTGTGATTATTATTTTATTTTATTTTTTTGCTTTTTGGATCACACCCGGTGATGCACAGAGGTTACTCCTGGCTCTGCACTCAGGAATTACTCCTGGCGGTGCTCAGGGGACCATATGGGATGCTGGGAATCAAACTCGGGTCTGCTGCATGCAAGGCAAATGCCCTCCCTACTGTGTTATTGCTGCAGCCCCATGAGATGGAGCTTTGAATACTCACGAATGTAGACACTCAGATGAAAGTGGCATCACCCAGTGTTTTTGTGGCTGCTCAGATGGTCTAAGTGCCACTTGGGAGAAATCTCTTGTTCCTGTAGCATTTACAGGCCTGCAAAGCCAATCTCTTCATCTCCTGGACGTGTGTACCTGTTTGTTGGATTGTTTTAAATGGCCAAACCTTAACGTCACATCTGATGACTTGTGGCTATTTCCAAAATCCAAAGTCAACTTCAGAGAAAGCAACTTTGCAAAAACAATTCCTAAAGATCTCATTTCCCCAAATTCTATGATATATAGCCATGGCACCTACCAATATCCTAGCAATAGACGAGTGATGGGGTGACCCTGTTCCAGAAACCCTTAACTAAAGTGTTTCCACCAATATGTTATTTGAATGTGCTACTTTTATAAGACACCGAGGATCCAAGAGGAACTTTCCAAGAGGCCACTTTCAACCTAGTTCATGAATACCCTCCGCAGTATTCTCAGTAAACGTTTATCTGCTCACACATGTCCAGGAGAATGGAACTCACTCTTGCTCATTTCATTTCTGGAGAAAGCTGTTGTCATTGTTTGAATAAAAACAAGCTCACCTGTAACCTACATCCATAGGCTTGAATTATGTGCTTTGCAGATGACACAATCGATTTAGTACTTATTCTTCTACATTGTAGTCCTTTAATTATGTGCAAGTGATAAATAATAAAGAGAGATAGTCCAATTCTTCCAAGTATGAATATTTATAAAATCTCTAAGGATATATAGCACAATAGACTCAACACTGATGTGCATGAAGCCAATTTCCAACATAATAAAAGATCATTTTCCTACTTCCAGGAAAGAAGTAAGGCATGCGGAAAGTGAGTTAACCCTTTCCATCTCTTGCGTATTTGTTATTATATCAAAGAAGAAAGAATCCAAAGGAATGAGATCACAATGTGGGCATGGAGGACATTACTTTACTTCTTAGGCACTTTCTTTCCTGGGAGGATTTTGTCAATTATTTTTAAATTCAGAAAATATTCTCCCTGTACTTCATCCCCAGAGAAATCTTTGTGGGAGCCACCAAGAGAATTTTCCTTGTCCTTCCTGGCTATGGCAAGAATTAGAATTCCAGGAAATGAGTTTAGGCAGAAAAAAAGTCAGGTTTTTTTTTCAAATCCTGTTTGCTGGTTTAATGTACAATTTCTTCTGCTCCTAGACTTGCCAGAAGTCTGGACCCTTTCTGGAACCCCAGGGGAAATGAGGCCAAGAATTCAAGTGCAACTAACCAAGCACCCCGCTTCCCAGCCCTATGATGGCTGCAACTCACATGGGTGAGGTCTTACCATGGCTGTGGCTTAAGTTTTCCTGATGACAAGTGAAGTCTGAGCATCTTTCTATTTGTCATCTTGGCACTCTACCCTCTTTTGTTGTGAAGTATTCAAACATCGTGATTACCCGTTTTGAAATTGGGGGGGTGCTTTTTATTTTATTGAAGGGATTTTCAATGGATTTCAAATATTCGTTAGCCTTTTGTTAGTTACGCTCATCACAGCTACTTTTTGTCCAGCGGTGTCTTCTCACTCAACATCACTGTATGATAACATCACTTGTGTGATCACATGTCATTTGTTTGGAGTCTATGCAGCTTATCCTTTTCCACATCGGCGGTTGCTGCTTCTGTTTCCTAAGAAAACTCGCCCTGCTCCCTGTTGTTGAAGATACCTCCTAGACATGTTTTCCGAGGAAACCATAAAGGGATTAGCCTTTATGGGGTTGGCTTTTATTTTTATGCCTACACCCTATCTCAAATTCATTTTTGCATGTGGAATAAGCTAGGGACCAAGGATCTTTTTTTCATGAGGGTACCTAGATGTCCCAGCATTATCTGTTAAGAACACATGTCTCCCCCATTATCCATAAGCAGAGCCTTTCTATGAAACTTTTTGCACGCTCAAATGGTATAAAGGACCACTCAGTGCCCCTACTGCAAACCACAACACCCAAAAGGAGAGAGAGAGAGAACAAATTGGAATGCCCTGCCACAGAGGTGGGGTGGGGCGGGGGGAATGGGATCGGGGGATGGGAGGGATACTGGGTTCATTGGTGGTGGAGAATGGACACTGGTGGAGGGATGGCTCTCGAACATTGCATGAGGGAAAAACAAGCACGAAAAGGTGTGAATCTGTAACCGTACCCTCACTGTGACTCACTAAAAATAAAAAATAAAAATAATAAATTGGTATAAAGGAAAGAACAATTATCATTAATTTATATGGAAAATGCTTTTAGCATCCCAGATCCTAAAGACAAACAACCCAATTACCAAACCACACATAAAAACCTTAAAATAACATAGTAGCATACAGTTACGTGTTACTCTCAGACTAACTTTACTAAATATGGGTGATAAGTACACACCTGTACAAGAAAGGTCTGGGGAATGAGCTTGTCAGGGCCAATCTCATTGCTCAGGATTTCACGGCATCTGAAACAGCTGCTGAAAAACCAACGCTGACCACTCTCTCTGCCTTTTCTTGCCAAAGCCAAAATCACTTTAGATTTCCTTCAAATGGGAAGACAGGAATTAATGTAGGTCTTTTATAGATGCGAAGTGTTGTAGCATGAACTTTGGAAAAGCTGGGGGACACTGGTACTACCTTTTCACATTGACAGAGCATTATCACTGTGCCCCAAAGTGACCGTTCATGTGGATTCACTGAATCGTCTTCATTTTTCCTCCACCTGTCTCTGGAGGTCTTGCTCTGCACCAGTCAAAGCAAAGGGCTTTAAGCAAATATTTATGGCAATTTTATTCATAACAACTGACCCTGGGAAACAGCCAACTGTCCATAGAAGAGAAAGGCACATTCATACAGTGGAATTATAGTCAGTGAAAACAAGGGTGGCACAACTGCTCCACGCAAGAACCTGGATCGATCTCAAAAGCATTGTTTTGAGCAAAAGAACCTGACATGAAAAACACAATATTTTTCTGTTGATATAAGCGTCTAGAAAAGGCAAGACCAGGTTGCAGTGACGGAAAGCAAAAGAGTGGTGCGCCCTGGGTGAACACCAATAGTACAAGGAATATTCTAAAGCCTTAGAAATAGTCTATACTTAGGTGGGTTGTTGGCTGCACAGAGCCTTCACTCTACTAGGCAAGTCAATTCTACTTTGTTGTGTGCACGTTATAGCGCAAGAGTTTTTTTTAAGAGGTAGAACAAAAGAGAAAATGATGACAAGTCACAGGATAGGAGGAAATCAGCACAGTCCCCAGGCGTCATCTCATGCCAAACCCTCGGTTCCTCTGAGTATTGTCCCTGCCCTGAGGTTAGATGCGCTCAGCACAAGAGCCATGGCTGTCGATCAAATACACAACAGCGCGCTTGCTTTCAGAAAATATTGGCAGCTGCTTAAATGCTCCTTACAAGAAGGCACTGAGATAAGAGAGAAAGTTGTTTCCCTGGCCACTGATCCCAGGGAGCTCAATACCTCCAGCCCGTTCTCTTGGGCAGCTCTTCATTTGTGTTCAAATTCTTCTTGGCCAGAAACCTTGCTTGTGGCAGTTCCCTAGGCTAGTCACTTCCAATCCTCAGACAAAAGCAAGGACCAGAGCTGTTCCTCTGGTCTTTCCCTCTGGTCAGGGCAGCCAGACTGTTCATCTGGCAGATCACTTCCTTCAATACCCCCTCTTACCTTAGGAGGTAGGGGAAATGGTCCCCTTTGTGAGTCAGGGCCCTCCAGACTTGACTAGCAGGCTGGGGATGAAGTCAGCTGCGGTTCCAGCTCACTCAGCATCACTGGACCATGAGACTGGGCCACCTGTCTTCAGAATACCAACGCTTACCTTAGGCTGTCACACCTCCTCATAGGTTCACTCATGTCTCAACGAGGCTAGGACCCCTCAAAAGTCCACTTTTCCTGTGTCAATTCTTTCAAGTGGTATCATACCTTATGAGAAGAGATTTTTAATTTTTCATGTCTATTTGCCATTTGCAACTCACTATTTTCATGAGTTACATCCTTTGACATGAGCGTGTGTCAAAAAGCTATTATTGTTACTATTGTTGTTGTTATTTTAGAAACTTTGAGAAGGATGAAGCAATCACATGTCCACACCACTAGATGGTCATTAACAGAACTAAAAGACAAATGTTCCCATCACAAGTCCAGCGTTCTTTCCAGAATGCCAAGACATGCCACCCTATTACAGAAACCATTGTCTTTGTTTAAGGCTTACTGGGACTCTTTCTGTCTCTGAGCCACTGAGACCTAATGGGATCATTAAAAAACCTATTACATCTTCAAAGTCTGGCACTACATATGGTCTTTTGAGTAGTCCCAGGAGTAACCTCTGGGCACAGAACCAAGAGAAGCCCCTGAGTACCACCCCAATCCCAAAACCCTAAAGGAAAAGAACTGATTGTATCAATCACATTGTTTGCTAACTATCTACCATGTGCTGAAACACTGTGGAGAGAGATGTGGGACGTGGAAGGCTACAAAGTTAAGTCAGGAGAACAATAACACCCACAATATATAAAGCAAATGACTAAGTGCTGCCTCAAGTGACGTAGACAATGGTTTGATTCATCCATCCACTGGGGAGTACAATTCCATTGCAGTGTGACTCCCTCCCTCCTTGGCTTCTACTGATCCTTGCATGTGCCCGGGGATTATTGGTGGAAGTCAGTGAAGGAGAGTGATGCTAGGCCAAGCTGGTCCCTGCCCATTCTACCCGATGCACATCTTATTCAATTCACAGGTCTGTTTTGTAACTTTCCAGGACGCAAGATGTTCTGACACTTGAGTAATAAGTGATATTCACAAGACGTTTTCCCCTTCTCCCTGGAAGGGTGCTAATGAGAATGTACCATATCGTCCCTCTTCCCTACCTTGGTTAAAGCAGAACAAGAACAATCCCCTCCCTCTTAAGTTCCACGTCATTAGACCTACGCACCAGCAGCATCTTTAATCAAAGCAGAGAAAAAGCAAAGTTGAGGCACCCACAATTCCAAACGATTTCCTTTGATTTTGCCTGTTGACTTGGAGCAGACGCCTAATAATTGGCCATTGTACAGACATGAATAGAACTTCCTCGAGTCCCCACGATTCTAATGAGGGGCCCCTAGGAAGAGGGGCAGGTGAATGGACCTGCCAAAGATCACGGACAGAGATCACACCCGCACATCTCTCAAGCATCAGAGCTTGAGTGAGTCCAAATCACCTAGGTCCCCTCACACCCCTCACTGCAGTTTAAATTTTGAAATCTCCCTAAATCCACAGGACACTGTAGTCACCATCCATACACCCTCACCCAGATTCACTAGTTATCCACCACGGTGTCATCTGGATTACTCTCTCTTTCTCCCTCTGTGTTACCCTGTGTGTTTCAGCATGTGCACCTGTGTGTGTGGCTGAGTCTCTCGTATTTCTTTGTGGAGTCATTGAAAAAAGGCCGCTGGTTATGTCAACATGGGTGTGATAGGGACATTCCCTCTATGATCACAACATCATCCCCTCGCTTAAGAAGATGAGCAATGAGTCCACAAAAATAGGATCCAGACCACATTCAAATGTCTCCACAATATAGTTCATTACCTGGGACTTGATGGGGCAACTTTATTTCAACCTTATTATCTTCTCAAGTCCCTTTATGTGGTTGTGTGATATTCAAACTTGGAAGATGCTGAACAATTTCTTGTAGAATGCCAAGTTGAATCAACATTTTTTTTTTTTTTTTGCTTTTTGGGTCACATCCAGCGATGCTCAGGGGTTACTCCTGGCTCTGCACTCAGGAATTACTCCTGGCGGTGCTTGGAGGACCATATGGGATGCCGGGGATCGAACCCAGGTTGGCCGCGTGCAAGGCAAACGCCCTACCCGCTGTGCTATCGCTCCGGCCCCTGAATCAACATTCTTGATCTGAATGTTTCTCCCGGTGTCATTGAACTTGTTCCTCTATGCCTGTCCCCCACCCCAGAGTGCCTGTCACCTGTGATGATGTCTACAGACTCCCTTGGCTTCAGATGAAAGACCAGGGGCCGGACCTCATCATGGAGAGCACCGGTTGGGGTGCTTGTTGACCGTGCTACTCAGGACTCCGGAGAAAGTGAGGATCCCCAGATCTCTCAGTCTTCCCTCCAAAGTTACTACCTATCTAGAGTTTTCTTGACAGAGTCCTGACAGCCTGGTCCCACCCAGAGGCAGATGCTGAACATGTTGAAGGCTCTGAACTAAGCCTTAACCACAAACCAACCTGATCAAGCCAGGGAGCAGCCTCGAAGCCCTCGTCTCTGTTGTTATAATGAGGAAGAGAAATTAAGCTTGTGAATAGTGATAAACATCCCCAAATCATAGCTTGAGCCCAACCTTTGTCCAGAGTGCTCAACCCCCGTGCTGGAGACCCTCATATCAACCTCCTCCTGGGGTGGAGGGTGGAAGGAGAGGGAACCTCTAGAATGAGTGCAAATGGCAGAGGGAGTGTGTGACACGGCAGCTCACTGGCCGACTTGCCCCATGTCCTAAGCACTTGAGCACCACCAAGTGTGGCCCTGGTGGCCCCAGCACCACTGGACAGTAGCATCACTGCACGGCCGGCCCTGAGCATTGAACTGTGCAGCCCGGTTAGCCAAGGACAGCTGGGATTGGCCCCAAGCACTGCTTTGGAGCACCCCCAAAAGTATAAATAAGTAGCACCATGAGGTATACATTTTTTTAAAAAATAAAGACTACAGGGGCTGGAGTGATAGCACAGCGGGGAGAGCGTTTGCTTTGCATGCGGCCGACCCGGGTTCGATTCCCAGCATCCCATATGGTCCCCTGAGCACCGCCAGGAGTAATTCCTGAGTGCATGAGCCAGGAGTAACCCCTGTGCATTGCCAGGTGTGACCCAAAAAGCAAAAATAAAATAAAATAAAATAAAAAATAAAGACTACAATTGTTTTATTTTTTATTTATTTATTTTATTTGCTTTTTGGGTTACACCGGGCGATGCACAGGGGTCACTCCTGGCTCATGCACTCAGGAATCTCCCCTGGCGGTGCTCAGGGGACCATATAGGATGCTGGGATTCGAACCCGGGTTGGCCGCGTGCAAGGCAAACACCCTACCCGCTGTGCTATTGCTCTAGCCCCTACAATTGTTTTAAATTGAACGTCAGACCTGCAGGTGCAAGGCTAGTACTCAAAGACCATGATTCTACATGGTTCTTCGCCAATTTCCTTCAGCTCCTACCAGTATTAGATAGGCAAAAAGCCACCTGAGTGGAGAGGAGAAAAGTGCCCTGTTTTCAGTCTGTCCCTGTCAGGGCTTTTCGGGGGCCCATGAACACATTTGTGGTACCAAAGAGGAGAAGCCGGCATCCTCGGCGTATCAGCCTGCAGTGGCCAAGTGAGTCACTGTGGGTCTGGGAAAGGCGCCGCGCTGCTGTCTATGAAAGCCGTGAGGTGTGAGCACAGCCGGGCGGCAGGCCTGTGCTGGGCAGGGGGGGGGGGGGCGGGGGGGAAGGGGGGCCCTCGGCTGGTTCTCTGAGGCTGCCTGCACCATCGCTTCCTCCAGCTGCCTTGGTGGATTCCACTTGGGCTCCGTTCAGGGGCTCCGGTCCAACAGGCAGGGCTTTCAAATATATTTTTAAGCACTTCAGAAATCATAATAAAAACAGAACATGCCCCTTCTCCCGGTGACCTATTAAATCTGAACACATCTGAGGTTGCCGGAGGGGAACGAAGCCACTGCAGACGCTCGTTCCGTGCAGCCTGGAGAAATGTCGGTCTCCACGGCCCAGGCCCGACTGTCCAGTGCAGATGGTGGGGCTGAGCCGGGCAGCCCCGTCGAGCCCCTGCGTCATTCTCTGCATCTAACGCACAAATGAGGACATGCTGTCTTCTGGGGACATGCCCTTGACCCTGAGAAGAAGCTGGTGTGCTAGGAAAGGTGCAAGATGGACGTTTGCTCAATGCTGGGGGCACAGTAGCCTCTTGGGACACACAGTGGTGGGGGGGCAGGCAGGCAGAGGTGCTTTTTCCAGGGGTTCTTTGCCTTCTGTTTGGCTATTATTTGTGGGAAGCAAGTGGTTATTGGATCTTGATAACAATGCAGTTCTGAAAACGATCACTTCCCATCTCTCTCGCTTCTGGACCCAGTGAACTGAAGCCTGTATTCGGTGATTGCAAAGTTAGATCTGAAAAATCCATTGTGAGCCTTTGCAACTCTGTGGCAGGCATGAAAACAGGAATTTTTTTCTCCCGTGCCATTCAAGCAACAAAGAGAAAAAAAATATGGGAGGCAGAGAGGGAAGAAAATAGGGCAGCAACTTCTACAGTCTTCACTGTGCTTGGAGGCTGAGTGCTTGCAGTTTCCTGGAGAAGTGAGCCCAAGGTCCGAGGTGACGGGACAGGAAGGTCCAGACCAGCTGAGTCCTAGAGGGCTGGTGATCCCAGGACCTCCAGCAGGACCAGAGTCAATGCACACCCCACCCAATCTCCCAGGAACCAGGGAACAGCTGAGAGGCCCCCATTGGTGGTTGAAGGCTTCACAGCTCTTGGTTTTCCCCAGATGGTGATGACTCAAGACACAGTTCTTAGCAAAACGCAGCTGGTGTTTGCAGTGGTGAGTCGAGAGTCAGTGAACTCCAAGGAGTTTGGGTGGAACCCCAAGCATCTGCTCCTCCCATTTCCTGTTTTTAACTCCACCCATAGCATCTTGTGTGCCGTCACATCAACTGTTCTTGAGCTCCCCAGGTGAGGGAGAAAACTGAGGCTGAGGGAGATGAGTCATAAGCCTATGATGCCATCGACTAATCAACTAGGTTCCTACCTCATCCCAGAGTCACCTGGGGTCCAAACCTTTGCTCAATCACACCTCCAGATCTCTGACTTAGCGCTTCTTCTGGGTTACGACAGCCAAGGCTCAGTCCATCACTTGTCCCATGACAAATCAGCAGCAGAAAGTGCCAGGCAGACACAGTGGCTGCGTGTCACGGGCCAGGGTGACTGCTGTTCTCTATCACCACATCTCACCATGTCGAAGGAGCACAGAAGGAGAGTGGCTTCTAGAAGGCTTCCAACACGAGTCCCCACAGCGCCACCAGCTCTGTGCTTCAAAAGTCTGTCTCCATGACCTGGATTGGGAAAAGTGCTGGCCTTGCACACGCCGATCCCAAGGTTCAGTTCTGGACACTCCATATGTTCCCCAGAGTCCCGACAGGAGTGATCCCTGAGCAGTAGCTACTTGGTGCATTAGCAAAGTCTCCCTCTGCGGGGAAGGAGGGCTGGGAGGAGGGAGGGTTGCAGCTCTGGGGCTTCTCTTAGGACCATTGAGGGGCTGGAGGGTGGGTCTCCATAAGAGGCTGGAAAAGCAGAGAGATTTGGGGTAGGGGGCAGGAAATTAAGGCATCTCCCTTTATCTTCAAAGACTCTTTCAAAACTGAATTCTAAAGCAACCTAGTCTCCTGGAGAGCAGGGCCGGGGAGAGTTTCTGCCGCCTGGTTTCCAGTGCTGGGAGAGGCCTGGGAGAGAAGCACTCGCCTTGCACGGGGCTGCCCCAGGCTCTACACCTGCAGAGTAGAGTCTCTGCAACATTGCTAGAAGAGATCCGTGAGCACTGAGCCAGGACGAATCCCTAAGTACCCCCAGGTGTGGCCCAATCCCCCTCCCCAAAATGAAAAAAAAATCATTATTTAGCATAATGCTAAAGCACCAGGTCCAAATGAGAAGGAAAGTCACTCTTTGAGGCAGGTGCACTGGTTTGACCACCCACCGCTGCTCTGAAACTCCTCCAACCTTGAAAACCCATCTTTAGACACCCTTGAAAATTGGGGGTGTCTTCCCATAAGGGCCAGGAATATTGCCCCATAGTTGGAAGCCTGTCTCATGGGCTGGAGGAGAAGCAGCTGGAATAGAGAAGGGATCACTAAGTCAAGGATGGCTGGAGGGATCGTTCGGGATGGGAGCTGTGTGCTGAAAGTAGATAAAAGACTAAACGTGATAACCTCTCAATATCTGTGTTGCAAACCCTAATGACCCAGAGTAGAGAGAGAGAGTATGGGGGAAACTGTCTGCCATGAAGGCAGGGAGAGGGTTGGACAGAAGGGGGTATACTGGGGACATTGGTGGTGGAGAATGTGCACTGGTAGAGGGATGGGTGTTTGATCATTGTATGATTGAAACTTCAACTTGAAAGCTTGTAACTGTTTCTCATGGTGATTCAATTAAAAAAATTGAAAATCCATAAAATTGGGGTGTCCAATACTACTCCTTCTCAGCTCTTTCTCACTCCTGTGGATGAGCCTCCATCGGGGAAGAAAAATTCCTACCCGCTGCTCAGAAATGGACTCTGTCCTCTCTGGTGTGACTCCTGCCAATGCCTCGACTCTTGTCTGCACAGAATTATAAATCTGCTGGGAAGTGAACCAGCATTGCTCTGCCTCTTGCTGTAACATCACACGAAACTCACTAGGCCACCTTTGGCTCCACCAGGATTTAGCGAACTCTGCGCTGTCCTCTTGCTCAGCGGGCTGGCATGTCACGCAGGGGACGGGCTGCATGCACAAGATTGAAACTGACAATGACATTATCGCCTCCATCTCCACGGACCTTACCAGCCCCGTCATTATTGTCTGCGGTTTCAAATAATCTGATGGAATTTTTAGACCTCAGTTTTTAAAAAAGCTCTTAGCTGCGGTATTCGTTAAGTATCTCCTTGGCAGGGCAAATGTCAGAACTTCTAAAGTGATGGACTGTATGAAAACAAAATTCAGCCTCAAGAGAAATGAGAACGAGTGTGAATCTTAGTGTTCAGCCACTCAGTGCCTGGGCTGTGTGTGATCCAGCCAATAGAAAGCCTGGTGACAGCTCTGGAATACCCAATAAGGTGACAGGGGAAAGGGAGCAAAGGGCGTGGCTTTTTCTTATTAAATCCCCTGCGAAAAGATGTCTACACCCGGGTTATAGCAGCATTAGTCACAAGAACCAACCAAAGGTGGAAGCAAGCCAGTTGCCCCCAGATTAATGAATGGGTAAATAAAATGTGGTGTAGACACACAATTCAGTGTCTACTGAATTCAGTGTCAAAGGACAGGGGCCAGCCCCAGGCTATTGCACGGATCAATCCTGAGGACAAGACATGGACAGTATCTTGGAGCTGCTGGACACAGAAAGTAGATTGGTACCACCAGGGGCCAGTTATAGGGAGGGACAGGGAATTGGTATTAACGGGGAATTTTAGTACAGAATCATGAGAACATCCCAGGGACAGACCACAGTGATGGTTTTTACAACAATGCAAAAATGCAATGCCACAAAACTGTACACTAAAATAAATTATCTAAGTGGATTTTTACTGGGCTGGAGCGATAGCACAGCAGGTAGGGAGGGCATTTGCCTTGCATGCAGCCAACCCAGGTTCGATTCCTCCACCCCTCTCAGAGCTACCGAGAGTATCTCACCCGCACTCCAGAGCCTGGCAAGCTCCCCGTGGCGTATTCGACATGCCAAAAACAGTAACAACAAGTATCACAATGGAGATGTTACTGGTGCCCGCTTGAGCAAGTCGATGAGCAACGGGATAACAGTGACAGTGACAGGATTTTTACTTAAAGAAAACAGAACCTCTGCCTGAAGGATTTCCCATCGTGATGTCTTTCCATCAACGTAAGAATCAAGCCAGCTGTGATTCCCAGCCTCCCTTTGTGTCTATGCTGTTGACCATCTTAATTCTCATTTGCAATGCACCTCTTTCAAAATCCTGGCCAAGAAACTCATATTGAGATGACCTTTTTAATACAGAATAATAAAATCTCTGACGTCTCTTGGGTAAAAAGTTTAGGCACCTAAAACTTTCCGCTCATAACTTGAGAGCAGTTTAGCAAAGAATGAGCAGGTCAGAAGGGTCAGTGGCTTCAAGACCCAGAGCTCTGCACATCGCAAGCCCTCCCCTCCCCAGCGTCCTCACGCACACCTGCCTAGCAGCACTCGTTCACTTCCTGCCTTACCAAGAGGACTTTTGTGCCATCAGAGAACCATACCGCTCATTCCAAAATCAAAGGACCCCTCCTGCCCATCAACAAGAACATAAAAGGAGAGTATTCAACTGTGTTGCATGAACTTGGCTGTCGAATCACCCGTGGGCTACTAAAGATGCAGAAATCACACCAAATAGCATCTCGGGATTCTGGTCCTGGCTCCACTTTTTATTAACCATAATCGCTGCTAACTGCGAGGGTCAGAAAGTCTGAGTGATGCAGAGCAGACACAAGGACCTGTCTGGCTCTCAGCCCCCACTCCCTTGCCCTCACCCCCCACCCCTCTGTTACACGCACCTTATGACCCCAGCATCCACACATGGTCTGTATCCTTAAAGACCCCCCACAGCAAGACAGTGGACCATAGCTCCCAGCCCCAGTCATTGAGCAAGAGTCAAGGGGGGTCTGGATGTGGTTCTGAAACTCTAATGTCCCCGAGCCCTGTGGTTGACCCACCACCTGGGGGGTTACCCTGACCACAGCTATTTCCGGGCGATGTCTCAGTAAACTGGGAGCCCCCCTCTCCTGAGCACCCACTATGCAAGGCAAGCTCTGCCAACCCAGCAGCCTATCCATCACCGCATCTGTTCTGCAGCTTAACAAGGCAATACTAATAATGACAACAACAACAATAATAATAGCTATTGCTGTCATCTACTCTTTAGCTGCCAAGCACGGCTCCGGGCACTTGGCATTTCTTCATGACTTTAATTCTTTTTTACAAGTGTCTGAGCTATTTTACCCATCTCCGATGAGGCATAGGAGAGATCGTGAAAGGCAGTGAACTGCAGAAAAGGCGTTGACCCGGACAGTGAGGAACCTGCTGAGGGCGGGATCCCTGGGTGGAAGGAATTCTGAAGCTGAGCTGAGAATGTATGAGAGCCAGGGAGAGGCTGTGAGGGTCTTTAAATTGGTATGTGTGTAGGGGGGGAGAGGGATATGTTTTGGCCTCAGGGAATAATTGGCATGAGGAGAAAGAGATCTCTGTTTCCCATGGAAAGCACCGAGAGAGAAGAGAGGGTCTAGTCTAGTAAAGCAAAGAACTCAGTCCAGTGAGCTATTTTTTCACAAGCAAATCATTAGAAACTTTGTAGCAGAAGTAGAAGAGACAAAGAACCATATCCAAAGAGCGGATTCACTGTGGTCCAGCTCTTTCTCAGCATCTATCTCTGCAAACACAAACGCTTCCCTTTGAAAGGACATATGCACCCCGTGTTCGTTGCTGCTCTTTGTACAACAGTCAGGATATGGGAACAAGCCCAACAACAGAGAAATGGACGGGGGAGCTGTGGTACATATAGGCAATAGAATAGTACGCAGCTGTAAGGAAAGTTGGAATCGTGCCATTTACTGCAACATGGATGGAGCTGGAGGGGATTGTGTGAAGCAAAAGAAATCAGAGAGAGAATAAATACCAGGTGAGCTCGTTCATCTATGGAAATATTGAGAGTCAAAATAAGAGCAGAGACAATAATAAGCAAGGATAAACCAAGTACCTCACAGAGGGCAGGAGAAGAGACCAGACTAGGAGTGACATGAAGACAGTGATGGACGGTCATGGGCACATTGGTGGCCAGGGGGGTCATAGTCAATATCTATATCAAAGCCATCAGTTTTACCCCCATTATAACTCCTTAGACTATAAGATATTTTTTAATTTAATAAAAGAAGCTGAGTAAGAGCACATGAAACCCAGAAACAGAAATGTCCTAAGATCCACCTGGCTGGGCCCCTGTGCTGGGGTCCTGCCACTCTCATTCCTGGGGCCATAAATTCCCTCCCAGAGTCCTGCATTGGTGGCGCTTCTCACAGACCGGAGCCTTATGCCCGCGAGGCTTCTGGAATCTCTGGCAAAGCCTCCTGACCTCACTCAAGAGCCCCCTCCTCTCCCGGTCCACAATGCTGCAGGAGTACATGTGCCCCTGGTGGGCCAGTGAGCCTGGAAACGGGGGACAGAGCGCGGAGGTGCATGTCGAGAGCGCCCAGGTGTAGCTCTCACCTGGCAGGTCATCCTGCAAGATTTGCCCGCAGTTCTTCTCTGCAGTCACTGTTGCAGCCTTACTCACTCTGGAGGGTCCCACATGCAGCCCAGACAGAGCCCTCATTACCAGTGACGTATGTGGGGTGGGGAGGAGACCAGGATGATGACTGCAAGCTCCCAGAGCTGGTGGCCTGGACGCCCAACACGCACAATTTTGTTTTGTTTTGGGACCACACTAGGTAGAGCTTCCATCTGATCCTGTGCTCAGGGATTCACTCCTGGCGGGGCTCAGGTGGACCATAGGGGGTGCCAGGGATGGGATCCAGGTCAGCCACACGCAAGGCAAGTGCCTGGTTTGCTATCCTGCAGCTCTGCCCCCCTGACCGCCGCTCTTGCTGTACTTCCGCTCTGCCCCCCATGAGCACTGCACCACTGCTCAGAGGAACAATGGGGAGCGATGAACAGGGACGTGCAAACTCTGCCTCTCTGTAAACCTCTGCCCTGGAAGGAGTCCCCAGAACCGGGATTCTATCTGCATCCCCCCTACTTCCTGCAGACTGAAATCAATCTGCAAGGAGCCATGCAACCAGAGATCCCGATGGGAGGTGACACTTTTTTTTTTTTTTGCTTTTTGGGTCACACCCGGCAATGCACAGGGGTCATTCCTGGCTCATGCACTCAGGAATTACCCCTGGCTGTGCTCAGGGGACCATATGGGATGCTGGGATTCGAACCTGGGTCGGCTGCATGCAAGGCAATCACCCTACCCACTGTGCTATCACTCCAGCCCCAGGAGGTGGCACTTTTGCACATTTCTAGTGCAACACTGGGGGCAGGTGCAGACTGTGAGCCGGTGAGCAGCACCCCCTTCTCTGCGACTGTGTGGGTGCAGCCCCATGGGGCAACTGAAGGCCAGACATACACGAGTATATGGTGAGGACATACAATCACCACCATGATCGGAACCCCACAGCCGGTTGAGAGTGACATCAGGAGGAAGCTCAGAGTGGAGAGTTTTTTTTATTTCCAAGGAAAAACCGCCTGGAAATTCCCAAAGCAAATGGTTTGACTCCATCATCTGCATCCGGACAGCTTTGCTTGTGCAATATCTGAGAGAACGTGCATAAGACTAAGATGCTGAGATGAATGTCTAGCTATTATGGAAGCGCTTCTAACTGTCCAACGAGCGTGCACAATTAAAAAGCAATATTTTTAAAAGTGCTACGGAGATCCAGCACCAGGCAATGGGCCGGTGTCAAAGGAGGACATGGAAGATTGATTGATTGGGAGGGCAAGTTTGGGAGCTGTGAGCCCTCTTGCGGCCACAATGAGCAGTGCACCCTCTGGCTCCGCACCCAGAGAGCCGGTCGTCCTGGAGGAATTGGGGGGAGGGGAGGGGGCGGCCCCTTCGCCAGCTTGGGAGCCTTGGGTCTACGGGAACTGTCAGAAAGTAATCAAAGTCTCCTTCACTGCCACCTTCGAGGACATTAGGACAAAGCCAACCTTCCCTCATCTCTACTATCATCGGAAGCGTTCCCCGTTCAGGGGACTGCAGGTGGCCCTGATGTCCAGCAGCGTTTGCCGGGCGCGGGAGGGAGCACTGTTGTGTTCTGCGCGTGCTGAAACCACGGCTCCAGGACCCTGTCCAAGGCTCTCGTTCGTCTCACCTGACAGCCACCTTCTCTAGCACTGTCTGCAGTCAGGTCACACACTCAGCGGCCACCCCCACCAGCTCTCCTGCCTTCTCTCTGCAGGAGGGATAAAAGCACCACCCGATGTGACTCCCGCTCTCCTGGGTGTGTGTCTCATTCCTCCCTGCAGCCCTGGGCTCCGGCACTTAGCATCGGGGAGCTGTGAGTGACTTTTGGGAATACGCGTGGTAAGAGCAGACCAGCGGCCTCCAGAGTCAGAGAGAGGCTGGTCCTTCCCAGGTGCTTACACTCTCTGTGTGGGCCCTGGGCCCCCCCAGGGTGCTGCCGCAGTGGGGTTCACTTGGAGCGCATCCCGCAAACCCATTCTTCTCCTTTAGCTGCCATCCGGGCTGGAGGTCCTTTTTTTTTTTTTTCTATCCAGGTGACAGCAGCAATGTCACTGGCCATTCCTCGGCACTTGAATAGCTCCTTCCTCCCGCCAGGACGAAACCCTGTGGACCCCAGGTCCCGCAGGGCCACCAGAACGCACGGTGGCTTTCATTCCAGCTTCCCTGCCAGGACTGCGGCCATGGGCAGGAGGGCAGGAGGCTGCCAGCTCTCCCTCGGGCTCCACTCTGCTCTGCCAGCTGGAGCCAGGGGGCTAGGGCCTCCCTGTCCCTTTGAAGAGCAGGTCCAATGGCAAATATGGCCCCTCTGCTGGGCATCAGGATGCAACCGTGCTAACTCCTCCATCCTTCTCTGCCGCTGGGGTCAAAGAACCCTGCTGGGCCCCCCAGTGCCGGGCTTTGCCGGGAGCACTGTCACCCTGAGTCCACCTCGCTACTCTGCCATGGGGTATTACCATTCCCAGTTTTGCAATGATGCCAGTATCAAACGGCCAGTGACTTACCTGGGGTGCCAAGGTCTCCGGATATGAGGTTCATTGCTCCTTTTCTCTCTGTCTGTCACTCCTCACCCCTGCTCCGCTGTTGTCACTGACAATGTTGGTTAAGCACCACAGCATGGGGGACACCACTGTGCAAGTCAGGCTCCAGACACCCGGTCCACTAAGGGAGGCCTCAGAGGGTGGGCAAGGGACACACAAGACCACCCAACTTGACCCTGAGAATTCACGACTGCTGAGTGGTTTATGAAGCACCTACTATGTAGGCTGGCATGTAGTAGGTGTTCAATAAATATCCAAGTCTCTGCATATCACCCGTAAGGTGGTGGGTTGCAGAGATCCAGCCAGGCCCCCTTCGCCCTCCCCCTCCTGCGTCAAGATGAATATTCAGGCAGCTTCTCATCGGGTTCCAAGAGCTGTCTGTTTACACGTGTTACCTTGACAACGTTGTCCTTCGGCTTCGCCAAGTTTCATGAACAAGGTCACCCTTTGGTTGAGGCTTTCAAGAAAGGCACAGGCCGACTCAAGCCCGAGGGGCGCTTCCTGTCAGAGGCGCCTCTCCTAAAGCCAGCCCCGGGGTAAACAGACTCGAGGCAGATCCAAACGGGACGGGGTGGAACGGAAGCCGCTCTCTTTTTCATCCTGCCAACTCTGGGTTTGTGCAAATGAAAAACTTCTGTTCTTGGACGCAGTCAGTCTGGAAAAAGGGAGTTTGTTCTCTACAAATCAAGTTTCTCTTGTCAGTAGGCATTGATGTGCTTCACTGTCCCCTAAGCTGTGGGGGAGAAGTCAAGTCTTTGAAGGGTGGATTTGCAGTTCATTGTGCTGAGCAGCAGTTTGACATGGCTGGTGGAAGGCGTAGGAGAGACGGCACCGTTAGCTCCTCCCCCTTCGAGGTCTCAGAGACTCCATGCACAGTCCATGCCGGAGGACGGTTTGGGAAAATGGAAGGGCTCGTCCAAGGCGAATCATTTTTAAAAAAAAATTTATTTAGTCACCAGGGACCCCAAAGTTATTCACGATTGCAATTCAGGCATATGACTTCCAACACCAGTCCCTTCACCGGACTCCGCTTCCCTCCACCAAAGTCCTCAGTTTCCCTCCAAGACCAATATTTTGTTGTTGTTGTTGTTGTTTTAGAGCCACGCCCAGCAGTGCTCACACCTGGCTCTGCACTCAGGGATCACTCCTGGCAGCCTTGGGAGACCATATGGGGTTCTGGGAATGGAACTTAATCAGCTGTATGCAAAGCAAGTGCCCTACCCGCTATACCACCGCTCTGGCCCCCAAGACTAATCATTTTGGATCAACCCATGTCACCAGACTCAGTTCTTATGTTCCTGCTCATTTGGGCTCATTTTCATGTGCTGGGAATGGATGTCACTGTCCTTCTGACTTGGACACTCCTTGCAGGGCAGAGGAGAGTGGACAGCAGGTGTCCACTTGGCCCTTAATGGCAGGAGACACAGAGCATCAGCCACCATCACCCACAGATGCAGGCTAGAGGACAATCAGGTGCCCCCGTGGTGAAACTGGCATGGTACAGCCGGGCCAAGTCACTGCAGCCATTAGAGGTACTGAGGTGACAGGTGCAGAGTCCCACTTCATCCTGGTGGTCTGAAACTGCACAGTCCATGTGAAAACCAGATACTCAGTGTGTGACTCCAATCAAACCGGCATTTCAACTCACACTTTGATGCAAAAGGAGAAGACAAATCCCATCACGGTCTGATCCATAAAACCTTGGCTGACTTTTACTTTATTTTCTTAATTCAGGTTTATTGAAGTGTCATTTGTGTGCAATAAAATTCATCCTCCTGAGCTGCACAGTTCACTGAGTTGGAATAATCATGTACCCATTGCCATAATTGATTTACAGAAACTTTTTTTTACTTCAAGAAACTCCCATGGGGAGACTGGGCATCAGTGCATGTGCGGGACCCTGGGTTCAATCTGCAGCACCACGCCCCAGAAATGTAAAGTTCCAGTATGTAAAGTTCCTACATGTATGTTCCAGTATGTAAAGTTCCTACATACTTTACGATATACCGTATCCTTCTATCCCATCCTTGGAAAGCTCTAACCTGAGGGTTTGGTCCCAATTCTTATGAAATAATACAAAATTTAAGTAATAATTTTATTAAAGAGTTTGTGGGGCACGGCACACTAGTTTGTGCTCAGGGCTCATTTCTGGCTCTGGGCTCAGGGGTCACTCCTACAAGTGCCACAGGGAGCATCAGGCAGTTCTGGGGATTGAACAGGGTCAGCTTCATACAAGGCAAATGCCTTAGTCCCTGTCCTAGCTCTTGGGTCCAATACATTTCAAATATTATAGTAAAAAGAGAGAAAAAAAGGAAGAGGAAATTTAAGAGATCCTTTTTAAAGAAAACTTACCATGGTGGTCAGGTTTGGAGAAAAAAGAGTGGAAGCACTTCTTTTTCTTTTTATTTCACTGTATAGGATTTTGAAAATGTAAATTTACAATTTTGACTGATTGGACCATATTGATTTTTTTTTCTCCATGCCATAGTAAATGAGTAATTTTTATAATGTGAGGGAAAAAAAAAACAACTTGAAAATAAGCGGAGGTCAGTATCTGCTGAAGTGTCAGTCTATATTAAGTTAGCCTGATTGATTATAATTTTCATATCTCTTAAACTCCTTAATATTGTTTTCCCTAGATCCCCTAATTCTTTTTTGTTTATGTTGGTCTGGGAGCCACATCTGTGGTGCTCAGGGCTCTGAGCTCGGGGATCATTCCTGGTGGTCTTGGGTGGGAGGGGGAGAAACCACAGGTCACTGACCTTGGCCCAG
The DNA here is from genome assembly GCF_027595985.1 of Sorex araneus. Classification (NCBI taxonomy): domain Eukaryota; kingdom Metazoa; phylum Chordata; class Mammalia; order Eulipotyphla; family Soricidae; genus Sorex; species Sorex araneus. The sequence continues at coordinate 7,417,895 of NC_073312.1, forward strand.
AAGTCTTACATCCCATTGGCTGGAACTTACTCACGTGGCCCAATCTAATGCAAAGGCTGCTGGGAAATGTAGTCTGGTTGTGTAGTCCTTTTCATGGACGCCAAGGACACAGACTCAGGAACAGCTAGAAATCTCTGACCCTGCTTTGCGGGCTAACTCTCCTCTCTTTCTGGGTAATTGTGACTGTGTCCCCTGATGCTGATTCTCTGCAAAATGCAAAGCTTTGTTATTCCCGGGTGTTTCTTTCCCGCTGCTACCAGAACCAGCGACCCCCTGCAGGGCTCACTCTGAGCATCCCCATTCATTGTCTCCCAGTTGGGAGGCTCAGAGGCGTCCTCGGGCAGCCACAGGCGTGGACAGCGCTGTTTCTTCGAGGCTCCAGGCCAGGAAAAATCTGCTCCTCTGCCTTTCCCTGCTTCCTCATGCCTTGGCTTTGGGCCGTTTTTTTTCATCTTCAAAGCAAGCATCTCATCCCACCGACCTCAACTCCACCTCCATCTCACTCCCTTTCTTACCCCCAGGCCTTCATCCTTCACGCAGGAGGGTCCTTGGGACTTCCGTGGGCCCTCCGGGATCATCCGAGGTAGCTTCTGCATCGCAGGATTCTTCTCGGTTTTGATTTTGGTGTTTTATATTGGGCCACACCAGGTGTGCTGAAGGGTTACTCCTGGCTCTGCACTCAGGAATCACTCCTGGGGGTGCTCAGGGAACCATGTGGGATGCTGGGGATTGAACCGGGGTAGGCTGCGTGCAGGGCAAGTGCCCTACCCGCTGGACCAGCTCTCCAGCTATTCTTAACTAGTGACAGCTACGAGCACCTTTCACACCAGTTCCAGAAACGTGGATACATGGGGGTGCCCATTGTCTGCCTTCTTGGGGGGGAGGGTCTAGATGGGGAGACCCGTGGTCTCATGGGAGGTTTTTCTCTTTATCACTTTTCCAGCGTCACTCTGACTTATGACCTTGTCACCCTTCTCCTCGACCTTGGATCAACCTCCTGTGATATTAGTACTGTTCTATACTATTTGCTCAAAAGTCTTTGGTGGGGCCCTCTGTTTTTAAGTTTACTGGTCACTTACTTTGAACGCGTGTCTTGACTTCCAATAAAAATTTTAACTCTAAAAATATGTCAGCCTGTGTTTTTCTTACTTCAGTGACCGAATTTGATCCTTTACTGTGTCTTGTCTGCTTGGCTTCATTTTGTCATTTTTTTATTTCAGTACTTTGCTCTGTTTTAGGTTCTTGGTGTTTTTTTCTTCGTGGCTCCCCCCCCCCGCCACCCCGATTCCTCTGAGCTCAGAACTGGGAAAAAGTGAGTTCTTTTCTTTTCATTTTTTAATTTTTAAAAATTGAATGATAGTGTGATCCACAGTTGCAAAACTGTTCATGACCAGCGTTCAGACATGCATGCAGTGTTCCACCACCAACCCCTTCACCAGTGAACATTTCCCACCACCAGTGTTCCCAGTTTCCCTCAGGCCAGGACCAATCCTCCTGGCCCTTGTTTCTACTGTCTTTGGGTATTAGTCTCAGTTTCATATACATGTATATATGTATATATATAAAATGTGTGTATGTATATATATATATGTGTGTGTATATGTATATATACATATGAGATGTATATCCCACAAATGAGTGTAATCATTCTATGTCTGTCCCTCTCCTTCTGACTTAGCATGATACTCTCCATGTTCATCCATTTCTAAGCAATTTTCGTGACTTCATTTTTTTCCTAACAGCTGCATAATATGCTTGTGTGTAGATGTACTACATGAAGAGCCTCGCAAATTCCCCATGATGTATTCATATGCCAAAACCAGTAACAATGCTGGGTCTCATTCCCCTGATTCTGAAAGAGCCTCCAATGCAGCATCATTGGGAAGGACGAGTAGAGAGAGGCTTCTAAAATCTCAGGGTTAGGATGAATGGAGACGTTACTGAGACCACTTGAGAAATTCGACAATCAACCGGGTGATGATGATGATGATGAGATTTACCATAGTTTATTTACCCAATCTCCTGTTCTCAGGTACTCGGGTTATTTCCATATGCTGGTTATTTTTGAGTAGTGCTGCAATGAACAGAGAAGTGCGGATGGCATTTCTGCTGTGTCTTTGCGACCCCCAGGATATATTCTCAGAAGTGGTATTGCTGGGTCATATGGAAGCTCAGTTTCCAGTTTTTTGACAATACCCATATTGTTCTTCAAAAAGGCTGAACCAGTTGTCATTCCACCAACAATGAATTAGAGTCCCTTTCTCCCTGCATCCATGCCAGCACTGGTTGTTCTTGCTCTTTTTTGATGTGCGCCAGTCTCTGTGCTGTAAGATAATATCTCATTGTTGCTTTGATTTGCATCTCTCTGATGATCAGAAATGTAGAGCCTTTTTTTGTGTGTCTTTTGGCCATTGTATTTTTTTTTGAGGGAGTTTCTGTTCATTTCTTCTCCCCATTTTTTGATGGGATTTCACGATTTTTTTTATAAGTTCTACCAGTGCCTTATATATCTTGGATATTAACCCCTTATCTGACGGGCATTGGATAAATTATTTTTCCAATTCTGTGGGCTGTCTTTGTATCTTGGTCACCATTTCCTTTGAGAGGCAGAACCTTTTTAGTTTAATATAGTCCTGTTTGTTTATCTTTGTTTCTACTTGTTTGGTCAGTGGTGTTCGAACTTTAAAGATGCCTTTAGCTTTGATGCCATGGAGGGTCCTACTTCTCCATTTACCTTATGGATTCAGGTCTGCTATTGAAGTCTTTAATCCATTTTGATTTGAATTTTCTTACAGTATTTCAAACCGGGGTTCTTAAACAGTGGATAGTAACATTTAAAAATGTAGGAAAGTAAGTCTTTTTTATCATTTATTATCAATACATATTTGATTTTTATCACTTTCTATACCCAGATAGCTGGGACCACATAAAAAAATTCTCAGGTGAAAGAAGTCACGAGGGGAAGGAACTTCAGAAGTCTTGATTTAGAATATATTCCTCTTCCTTCTGATGCTTGAAGAATATTTTATTCTGCCCTTTGTTCCTCAAGGCATTACATTTATCCATAAATAAATATGCTTGCACCTCTCTTTTGACTTATGAGCAAGTTGACTTGATACTTGCTCCATCTCTTGAATCTCCATGAATGCCAGTGTTTATTTGTCCTCCCTCTCATCACTCCACACAAATGCAGCTCTAACTTTGATTTTTAACGTGGTTATTTTTATTATGTTGCCATGGGAGTGGTTCCAACTTTGGGGTGTATGACATTTACCTACAACAGTTGTCACTGTTCTCTCTGTGTGTGGCCATGAATTGAGTTCCTCACCACCAGCTCATCCGCCACATAGTCCTCATTCACTTGCTTCTGCCTAATTCCCAGTCTTGCTGTGACAAGCCTCACTCCTTTGGTCCCTGAAGAATTCTTTCTTTCCTTTTGCATTTTATTGTCTTTATTGGACTATCTCAGTGAGGATCATTTTGTATCTTTTATATTCCAGCAATAAAAAGAAGATACAGAATAATCGCATTGCCTTTCGATTAGGAGATACTTCATTTTAGAAAGAACAGTTATGAATACAATATTGCCTTGAGTGTTTTTTCTATTCCCAATTTCTATTCCATTCTTTTTCATGGACACCAGTTGTCCTTGAGTTGGACCTGTCCGTGCTTACTAAATGTCTCTGTCCTCAGCAGTCAGTAAAGTGCCTCAACCCACAGCCAGGCTCGGGTTTTGTTTTCAGACATGTCCATTCCATTTCCGGCAGATTCATGACTTCTTTTAAGCCAGTGTTGCCCTCACCTGTTTCTGATTATCTCCTGATATTTCCCACCTGTTCCTTAAGTCTTGTTTATCTTGAGACTGTTGGAGTGCTTCTCTATAGCAAAAAAAAACCTGCGAAAATTACTTTCCTTCCTTCCTTGGAACATTGTGACCTTTCCCCATCAATCATCGCTTGCTTTTTTAGGCCATTTCCACTTGGCCTCTTTTATTTTTTATTTTGAGCAAGATCTTATATTTCAACATAGTGTGACTGAGTTAACCTGTAACTTGTATTAATCTTTTTTTGAGACCTCTTGCTTTTGCCTTGGAGATTTGGTTTGAGGACTGAGATTTTTGTGCCTTTTTTCCCCTCTATTTTCAGTTTCCTGAGATGACAAAGTGGAGACTAAAACTCTGCTCTTAAAACACTTCTAGTCAAAGCCCCACTCCTGACTTGTCCTGTCAGAGAAAAAGCAGCAGACTCACTGCGCTCAGGACAGTCTCTGATCTAGAGTGGAAATCAGGTATCAATGGGGATTCTGTCCACGTGGGTCCCACGGGGTCTTGGGGGTGGGGGAAGACAGCAGCTGCCCTCTCAATCCAGGTTGCCTGTTTCCACCCTGACCTTTTCTTTCTGACTGAGGGGGCTTCTTTTTCCTTCTTCTTCTCCTTGACCCCACAGAGTCATCCAGCTCTGATTCTTTTTTTTTTATTGTCACACCCGGCGATGCACAGGGGTTACTCCTGGCTCTGCACTCAGGAATTACTCCTGGTGGTGCTTGGGAGACCATATGGGATGCTGGGATTCGAACCCGGGTTGGCCGTGTGCAAGGCAAACACCCTACCCGCTGTTCTATCGCTCCAACCCCCAATCCAGCTCCAGCTCTTTCCACTAGGTGACCTGAGGGACAGCAGCGGATGGCTGAGGCAGAGTTGGCCCTGAGGAGACCCCTGACACGTGGCCTCAAGCAGTGGCCATGGCCATGGGCAACCTGCCCTGTCTCTGCCTCTTAGGAGAAAGACCCCTTCCCCTTCTCCCCACAGTATCCCCTCCACTACCTGATGACTGGCTGACCTCCCACCGGCTTCTATTTATGGGGAAAAGGACACCCCGTATCCTCCACATGCTCCACATGCAGAAAGGAAGGAAATGTTCATTCTCCACAAGGCCAGAAGGTGCCAGAGCAGTTTGACCAGGTAAGTCAGATGATGCCATTTCCTTACCCCAAACTCTCCTCAAACAGCACCTCTCAGCACCCTTGGAGTAAAATGCAAGACCTTTACTGGGGAGGTGCTCAGGGGCTGGAGCACATGTTCTGCGTGGGGAGGTGGGGCCCGAGTTCAACCTCCAGCACCACGTGCTTCCCCTGTATTGCCAGGGGAGAGCCCCGAGCACTAAACCAGGAGTAGCCCCTCAGCTCCCCTGGAATGACTCCTCACATATTCATAAGACTTACCAAGGCCCACATAGTCGCACAGTATAGTGGATGCCCTATGGTCAGTGCCCTCTGCCCTCTGCCCTATGTCCTTTGCTCTTTTTTTAATCCATGCTCATTGTAGGGGAGAAGGTTATACTATTCCCAGATATGGCCCTTCGACATGAGGATCATTTGAGTTGATGGATTTGAGAATTAAGGGATGCGGAACAGTTCTCCTACTTCCTGCTTTAAGCCTAAAAGCAGAGCACAAATTGCCCTTTTTGAAGGTTCTCAATCCCCCTCTACCCACTTACAGGAAATATCTGATTGACATTGCTCATTAGATCTGGAGAGTGGGCACAGGGGTGAGACCGTGTAAATCTGTTGGCAGTAAATCCCCACCTCCTATCCATTTCCTAGTCACTTTCCAACCAGCTATCGTCCCTTAGAGCCAATCCCTTCTCTTTCTGCATCCCACAGCACATTTAAGCCCCTAAGTTGGCCCATTTCTTTGAGTTTTGTTCCGTGCATAGAAAATAGTAACAAGATGTATGTCCTTTCTCCCCTTTTGTCAACCAAGTTCGCATACCCCAGATGCTGAACCTCAAGGGCTAGAGGCATCCTCAGCCTTCACCCCCCATCTCCATCACTAAGCTCCTTTGCCTCCCCTGGAATGCAGCACTCATTCCGCCCTGCCCTCATCTCTGCCCAAACTTCCCAGTCTCCACACAGACGTAGTAAGACCTGCTTAGCCCTGTTAATCCGTCACAGTGTCGTAACTGTTCTCCTCTCATTGGACTGCTCGGTCCAAAGGCAGGGAGCAGGCCTGGCACCTGGACCACCCTATGGCCCTAGGTGTGCCATGGGAGCTCAGAGACACTTTGGCAGGGTGGGAGAGGGGTGAATATAGCATAATAAGCAAAAGTTTGGGGGGCTGGAGTCAAGTAGCAGGGAGGGCGTCTGCCTTGCATGCATGCAGCCAACCCAAGTTCAATCCCCGGCATCCCATATGGTCCCCTGAGCACCACCAGGAGTGATTCCAGAGTGCAGAGCCAGGAGTAACCCTTGAGCATTTCCAGGTGTGACTCCCCCCAAAAAATAATAAGCAAAAGTTTTGGGTGAGTAAAGGGGTGCCACAGACTCCCCAGGGCTCTCTTTGATACACTCATCTAAAGGCCCACTTTCACCCCACTCTCAGCAATCCGTCCAGGAGAAGCTCTTCTCCCAGGAAAGCACAAGGATGCCGGCCACCCCCCCCCGCCCCCATCACTTCCTCCTTTGCCTGGCACAACCTCAGGTCAGGGGTCACTGCAAATCCCTCTGATAATTTTCACTTCCTTGAAATGTCAGGGTAGCACATTTCAGAAAGCCCAAACCTCTCCATGGAAAAGCCTTTCCTCGTGTAACTTTCCAGAGAATCTCAAAAACAACGTTGCAACATTTTAAAGAGATTTGCTGCCACATGAGGATACATCAAGTGAATTAATTATTTATCTATTTTCTGTAAAGCAGCCCAGAAATACCTTTGAGGCGTCTGTGTTAAATTCTGCTAAAAGATTAGCGGTCTGTCCAATTTCTCCCTTTCATATCTTACTAACTTTCCCCCCTTCTCTGTTTACTCCATTTAAGCCTACAATAGCGGAAAAGATGAAAGAATGCATTCAATTATTTCAAAAATGCTAATTTTACCAAGCCTATAGCGGCTGTTCAAGGTGATTTCTCCTTTAATGAGGAAATGACTTGGTAAATTTCTGACTCCCAGTGTAAACTGTTCCGTGTTCAGTTCACAGCCCCGCTAATGCATGTGTTAATTTGATCAAGAGCAGTTTACACTGCAAACGCACACCCCCTGCATTTCCTCCACAACAGCATGGCATCTGCTTTGTCAACGTGTCCATCAAGCCTTGGCTCCTCTCTGGAAGGCAGAGACCAGAGGCTGATGAAACTCTGAGTGGGTAGAAATTCGTGTGCCCGGAGATAAAAAGGAAGTAGGGATGATAGAAAGAAAATCATAGCAGTGGCAAAAATAGATAGAAAGCACACTGACCAGGATAGTGGATGCCTATGAACTGTCACCTGGAGGGGCAGATGCCAGGGTCTCCTGAAGAGCAAGAGCAGAAGACAAATGAATCCTTAGTCTGCCTGTGAGACCAAGCTCTACTCCTAATCAGTCTTTCTAACTGATACAAACACAGATTATCATTTTCATTGTTGTGGGGGGCTGGAGCGATAGCACAAGGGGTAGGGCATTTGCCTTGCACTCGGCCAACCCAGATTCAATTCCTCTGCCCCTCTCGGAGAGCCCGGCAAGCTACCGAGAGTATCTCGCCCGCACAGCAGAGCCTGGCAAGCTACCCGTGGCGTATTTGATATGCCAAAAACAGTAACTACAAGTCTCACAATGGAGACGTTACTGGTGCCCGCTCGAGCAAATCGATGAGCAACAGGATGGCAGTGACAGTGACAGGAGGTAGCCTGAATGGGCATGTCCAGCAAAATACCCCTAGGCAAAACCATTACTTTCCCCCTTACCACCCCCTCTCGCCCCCCCACCCCCCACACACCCTGCCCCGCATGGAGGCGGGCCACAGAGATGACTGACTCAGTGCTAGTATGCAGAGGGAGGGTGGCATTCTGTCTCTGAAGCAGTGGTTAAGTGGGGGACATCCTTATCCTACAAGGACTCAGGAATGGTGGGCAAAGTTGTACCAGGCCTGAGGTCAGAGGCAGGGACCCAGGTTGAGTCGAGTCACACAGCTCGCAGCCTGGCTCTTAGTACAAGCGGGCTATAGGGCAGAGCTTGTACTAAGACACTGCCTCGTCCAGGGTGAGTAACCCCTGAGTATTGACCCAGAAAGAAGAAACAAGAAGCCAAGTTTTGGGTGAGTAAAGGGGTGCCACCATAGAGGATAGCCACCCATGACAGCCTCTGGTAGAGAAACGACCAGCTCTACAGTCGAACCTCATCCAGGGTGTGTTGTAAAGGGCGGCACACTCGGAACGAACGAGCCCCGCACAAGCAGACCTGACACGCTGACGCCAGAGCTGACGGGTGCTGGGGAGAGAGGAGCAGGGTGAAGGGTGCTGGGGAGCGAATTCGTGGGTTATTATCACAAAATTAGTGAGTGGCTTGAGTACGCACTTATTTTCTTACATGTCTGGGATGGGGACTGAAGTCCTCAAACCAATATTTTCAATATATTGGCCAGAGAGTATTCCTTCCAGGAGTTCCGGTAGAATCTGTTTGCTTGTTTTTCCAGATGCTAGAGGCAAAGTGTTTTCCTTGACCATATTTTCCATCTTCATTTTTTTTTCTTTTTGGATCACACCCGGCGATGCACAGGGGTTACTCCTGGCTTTGCACTCAGGAATTACTCCTGGCGGTGCATCCATATGGGATGCTGGGAATCGAACCTGGGTCGGCCACGTGCAAGGCAAACACCCTACCCGCTATGCTATTGCTCCAGCCCATCTTTTCCATCTTCTAAGCAGATACCTTTTTTCTATCTCTCTCCCTCTTATTTTTCACTTATTCTCTTGTGTTTCTCATAAGAAACTATGACCCACCCAAATAACTTAGGATAACCTATTCAAGATCTTGAATTTCACACACTCTTTTTTGGAATGGAAGCAGGCAGATTTTTCTCTCTGCCTAAAGGCACAATAGAGCATAGCCATACATGACAGCCTCTGATAGAAAAACGACCAACTCCACAATTGAACCCCATCAAAGTGCCAAGCCACCAAATCATTCCAGCTCAATAGCTCTTGGACTGCTCAACACTTTCAAACTTCCGGTCCTAATAGCCCAGTAGGACCACAACAAATCTGATGGGAAAGTTATATAGAAGACCACCAAGCTCAGTAAGCCAGGAGGCTCAGCTAGCACCAACCAGCCTAGTAGAACCTTAGACAATGGTTTTCTTTAGTAACATTATGTGAGATTTAATAAATATCACAAATTGACTTTTATAGATCTTTTGATGACTTCGCTTGCCTTTGTGTTGTAATAAGCAATGTGCAGTGTTGTTTGTGCCTGGTAAGATAGCAGACTGGGGGGGCATGGAAAACTGGGCACATTGGTGAAGAGAAGGTCCCACTGATGTTGGGATTCGTATTCTAACGTTGAATGCCTGAAACAACTGTGTTATGAACAACTTGGTAAATCATAGTGCTATATAAATATATAAAACAGATCTTGACTTTAATTTAATACGCAAAGTCTTTTTTGCTGTATAAGATATTCACAAGTTTGTGAGGATTAGGATGCAGCCCTTCTTTTGCTCTTTGGGATAGTGGAGATCATTCCTTATGCACTGCAAGGAAAGGAGTGTTATAGGTAACGGCTCATGAAAGCAGAAAAATATTTCTAAATCTTGAGCACAAAATTCTGCAGAAAAGAATACATGTCATGGAGTGTGTGCTTCCTGCTGAACAGATTCTAGCAAATTTTTACAAACATGTTGAATGGCTTGATCCTGTTCACATTGTTAATTTCTCTCCCTACACAAGACGTGTAGAATAGTGCATCTGTTTTTTTCTGAGTTAATGGTGACTCTATGTAAATATAAGAGCAGGTCTTTCCAAAACATCCATTCCATTATATAAATGAATAGGAGACTAGGAACATTTTAGAACTTGATCAGCCTCATTGATGTGGTGATTTGCAAAAGATTCTTCCGGAATCTGTCCAGAGAGTTTCCTAATGCACTGCAATAGCCCAAAGTGATCCAACTCAACATCAAATATTATCACACCATTTTTCTCCTCAACAGTCTTCAATGGCTCCCTATTGGTCCTAGCTAAAGACAAGGTTCTAATTATGACCTGTAAGGCATTTATAATTGCCTTGGAAAGTCATTACCTAAATAATCTCTAAGTGGCCTCTGTGGAGATGTCAACTATCATGGTATAATCAAATTCACATGAACACAATCTGTCCCTGTGGCTGTTTTAAAGTTTATTCCTCATCTTTGGCATTTTGCTTGTTCATTAAAGCAAACTGCAGTTAGAATTTATATTTTATTAATCCTGCTGAAGACTTACTATGCATCTTAAGTGGAATCACCATATCGTACATTGTTTAAAGTTTATTCAGAGTTACTGTTATAATTTTTGATAATGGCAATTTGAACAGATTTTATGTTTTTCTCCTTTGACACCAAAGTTGTGAAAGAAAAGGGGGTGGCAGTATTTAGGGCACCATGGTTTCTTCTATCACAGAGGTGAGGGAAATGATACTTCTGAAGAGGTAACACTAGCATCGAGTAAGTTTACTTATGCACAGGGGTCAAACCAGGCAGGCATGGGGTTGGATCTGATGTGTGAGGGCTAAGCTTGGAGAGGACTGGGATTTTTCAAGAGATCAGATTTGTAGCAGGGGAGAGATTTCATACAGGAGCCCCGCCTACCAGCTGCAGATGTGAGGCCCCTGTGAACAAGATTTGTGGATGTAATACAGAAAGCTATTATTCCAAATACTAAATTTAAGATAAAATACAAAAGAAAAAGAAAAATATTTGTGGAAAGAAGAGAGGGCAGACTCAATATCTCTATTGCAAACTACAACATCCAACAGGAGAGAGAGCAAAAGGGAATGCCCTCCCACAGAAGCAGGGTGGGGGTGGCGAGGGCTGGGGTGGGGGTGGTGGGAGGGATACTGGAACATTGGTGGAGGAGAATGGGCACTGGTGGAAGGATGTAAACGATCACTGTATGACTGAAATGCAAATATGAAAGTTCATAAGTTTGTAACTGTACCTCACGGTACATTTTTTATTAGATTAGTTTTTTATGAGATTCACTAATAAATTTTTTTTTAAAAAGTTGTTCATAAAATAAAGAAGAAAGGGCAGGAAACAGGGAGAGAAAGAAATCAACTTCTGGCAGATATCTCTCTGGACTTAGTTACTAAAATACAGAAACCCAAAACCGAGAGGCCGCTAAGTGTGGTCACTCGACCTCATACCTCTTCATCCTCAGCAATGGAAAACAAATTATCTAATGCTTCCTTTTCAGCAGGTCTGACTTTAGGGGAGAGACTCTCCAAACAATAATAGTGAGTTTTGTTGAAATATTGAATGCAATCAAAGTGAAAGTAAAGTGAAATTTATTAGTTACACAGGCGGAGGGCTAAGGGTGGGGGAGCTAGGGGCGTGGGGGGGTTAGGTGTGTGGGGGTGCGGGGTGAAAAAAAATAAAGCTTGTATAAATAAAAAAAATGGAAAAAAAAAGAAAGCAGGGTGTGTTGCTTGGATTTTAGTTGACTGCCAACTCTATGAATTCGAAGGAGATGAATGACAGGGTTCGATCACCCCAAAGACCAAGTTCATATTGGCTGTTCTGTGTGGAACAGACAAACGCGGGTAGACATGGAAGCAGAGAGGAAGCAGGCTAGAGGCCACCACAACACTACACAGAGGTGAAGATAGTATAGGTAGCTGGGTGATAGTGGAAGTAGGGACCCAGTGGGCTTGAAATTTACTTTGAAGACTGAGAAGAACCTAAACAAAGAATTAAGTCAAGCAGCGATAATGGAGAAACACAAGTATGTCACAGTCATAGTTTGCAGCCTGGAGAACACAGCCCCAAGAAGAACTTGGGCTGTCTGCTCCAGAAATCTGCAGGGGACCATAGTGACTGACCCAGGCGCAAAGGCAGAGCTAGTCCTCATTCAGGTCCACGTTATGTAAATGAGGCTTTCCAGGAGCATGGATTGGTGGGGAGTTGTCACGTGGTGATTGAAGTAAGTTTCTATCTCGGGTTTTGCTGCCTTGCCCGCATGGCCTCTGCTCCGAGGTGGACATATCTGAGCATTTGGACTTGCCTGACCACAGAGACCTCCTGACTCTGATACTGCCCAGATTCTATACTGTCCTTTTATTTCTTTTTAACATTTGTATTGAATTTCCATAGATAGACAGTGTGAAGAAGCAGAGAGTCTCTAGCTCGCATGCCTGGCTATCCTCCCTGGGGCCCCTCGGAGGGGATGGGCTCCAGCTTCCCTCCCCACCCCGAGCAGAGCTCCCTGCGGCCAAAGACCACTGGAATCTAGCCACAGCCATGCTCAAGGCCCCTCTCCACACATTCGGACAAGCCTCCCACATGAAGGTACCGGCAGAGGAACCCAGGTGTGTGTAATCCCATCAACAGCCAACATCCAGAGAGTTAAAAGCAAACTCCCAGAAGCTTATAACCTACTTCTCTCTCTGGGAGAAACTAGAAAGCTACTGAGAGTTTCCTGCCCACATGGGACAGCCTCGCAAGCTTCCTATGGTGTATCTATATGCCAAAGCCAGTAACAAGCTGGATCTCATTCCCCTGACCCTGAAAGAGCCTCCAATGTGGCATCATTGGGAAGGTTGAGTAGAGAGAGGCTTCTAAAATCTCAGAGATAGGACGAATGGAGAGGTTACTGAGACCGCTTGAGAAATTCGACGATCAATGGGATTTCATAATCATGATCGTGACACAGTAAAAAAATTGTTCATGATTGGGTTTAAGTCATATAATATTTCAACACCTGTCCCTTCAGCAGTGTACATTTCCCATCACCAATGTCCCCAGTTTCCCTCCCACCCCTGACCCTCATCCCAGCCTGCCTCTATGGCAGGCACTTCTTTCATATCTCTCTCTCTCTCTCTCTCTCTTCTCTCTCTCTCTCTCTCTCTCTCTCTCTCTCTCCTCTTAGTATTATCATTTGCAATACAGGAACTCAAAGGGTATCATGTTTGTCCCTTTCCCTTCTTTCAGCACTCAGTTCTTGTCCAGAGTGGTTATTTCTGACTATCACTGTCATATTGGTCCCTTCTCTATCCTAACTGCCCTCCCCCCCCATTTGTGACAAGCTTCTAATCATAGACAAGTCCTCCTGGCCCCTGTTTCTACTGTCCTTGGGTATTAGTCTCATACTGTTTTTTTATATCCCACAAATGAGGCCTTTATTTTTATTTTATTTTATTTTTTTTAACTTTTTTTTTTGCTTTTTGGGTCACACCCAGCGATGCTCAGGGGTTACTCCTGGTTTTGCACTCAGGAATTACTCCTGGCAGTGCTTGGGGGACCATATGGGATGCCGGGGATTGAACCCGGGTCGGCCGCATGCAAGGCAAACGCCCTACCCGCTGTGCTATCACTCCGGTCCCGACGCCTTTCTTTTTATACACTACTCATGAGCAGTTTACTGGGGAGATGGATCCCCTCCCCCCAGACAGAAAAAGGAAGGTCTGGGAAAGTATAAGAGGATGAGAAAGATTCAAGAGTGGGAGTCCTGTTGCGGACATGTGAGATTAAGTCTAGCTTCAGACTGAAGGTTGGGGATGACTCCCCGAGGAGAGGACCCAGAGCATTTTCTCACCGACTCCTGTCCATGCATTGAAGTTTTGTCCAGCACTGTAAGTCCCTCTCTAGATGACCCCCGACCTACAGCCAAAGAATACCCTAGACAGACTCCCTGGAAGTCCTTGGCTGGAAGGGAGCATCCTGTGGTATCCAGGTGGACCAAGAGGTGAGTGAGACACCTGCAGCATCTGTTATCCTCTCATCTTTGCATCTTCAAGAAGCGATGGCCCTGGCACAGGGAGAAGGGCGATCTGCAGAGCAGGCAGAGGGCACCGTGACCCGGGTCAGAGGGCTCAGCAGGCTCTGTTTGGTGGGTGCAGAAGGATCGGAAATCTCTGTCTCTCAGAAGATCAGCAAGAAGGCATCAGCCAGAAGAGGAGCGTGGGTAGGGTGTGGAGGGGTGAGGAAACGGGGGTGCTCACTAGTTGTTGGGATGGGCGGGGTGGTAGCTTTGCTGAGAAAACTGTGCAGGAGAAGGCAGCAGGAAGAGAGTTCCCTGGGGCAGGGACCTCATGCTGTGTCTTCAGACCCTTGCAATGGTCTTCGAGCTAATGAAGAATTGGGTGTTGTCAGCACTGGGTGTTGTCACTCGTGTGCAGACAGGGACAGCGGCCGAGGGGGTTGGGGAGATCAGGCTTGGATTTCAGCACCCCAAGAATTGCAAGTTTTCGGGTTCTGAAATGCCAACTCTCTGTGTTGCCCTCTTCAGTAACAAGCTTCCCAGGGTACAAATGCAGAATCAAGGGTATGAGTGACTGTCTTTTCGAATGAGAAAATAAATCATAACAAATTAAATTCAGTCCTTACTGCAGACATCACAAAGTCATGAGATTGGCTCCAAAAGCAAATGATATTTACCTATCTGCTGCCTAATACAGTTTTGTATTACTTTCTCTCTTGCTTTATTTTTTTTTGAGGGGGGTTGGGGTGAATGGAGTGGTCTGTCCAAGTGACAATTTTCTGTTGTTTCCTATACAGAAAATAGGAACTCCAGCCTTTTCTCAAACAAGTTGATTTTTTCCCCCTTAGTGGTAGTTGTGGTGAATAAAACATGTGGTTTCTTAGACCTGCAGAGAAAGTACAGTGAGTAAGGCACTTGCCTGACATGTGGGTGACCCCCGTTCCATCCCTGGCACCACCTATGTTCCCCTGACCATGACCAGTGATGATGGCTGAGCTCAGAGCCAGCAGGACACCCTGAGCTCTAATGGCTGTTCCTTCTCTTCCAAGAAAAAAGAGCGTGTGACTTCACAGAGGTCTCTCACTGAGTGACATCCTGCTACAAGTTTCCTGTGGCAAACAGAAGTATGGACCCCCCTGCGAAGCATGCCGCCTCTCAAGCAACCCACAGCGCCGCTGTCTCCGTAAATCCGCATCTTCATAGAGACTGTTTCTGCCTCTCACTGTTTCTGCTCACCCATTCCACAGCACAGCTTAGCGCCTTTGCCGAAATGCTTGCCAGGCTGTGCTCTGTCGGACTGCCAAGTCTCCACATGCCCTCGGAACCTGGCAGTGAGAGTAGGGTTGGCCCAGGGGGCTGTGTCCTGTAGGAGGACAGTCAGCAAATGTGTAACTCTTTTTTGTTTTTGTTTTTGCATTTTGGGTCACACCCGGCGATGCTCAGTGGTTACTCCTGGCTCATGCACTCAGGAATTACTCCTGGCGGTGCTCAGGGGACCATATGGGATGCTGGGAATCGAACCCGGGTCGGCCACGTGCAAGGCAAATGCCCTACCCGCTGTGCTATCACTCCAGCCCCAGCAAACGTGTAACTCTTGGTGGAGGCTATGCCACCGCCTCTCAGCAGATGCCTCTCGACCCACCATCTCTTCACTTACACTCCAAAGTAACCCAGCCTCCTTTTACCATGCCCAGTGAAAGACCACAGGGGGGATGTTTGAGAAGAGACAGATTTCAGCTGTGATTATTATACTCACTTTTGCCAATTTTATATACTGCATGTACTGTGGGACCATGCCAGACCTTGCCCAGGGTCCTGAAAGGGTCTCCTGAAACTTGGAGCCCCAGGGCCTAGCTGCCATTGGTCACAGAAACATCTTCCTCAAAAGCACGGAGTCATATCTCATCCCTGAACTAGAACTAGTGGAGACAGATGGACCCAAGGGTCCTGGGCAGTGAAGGGAGGCCCGGTGAAAAGTTAAATGGCATCTCAAAGTAATCTCGCACCCTGCTGAAAGTAGATAAAGGACCAAACATGATAGCCTCTCAGTATCTGTATTGCAAACCATAATGCCCAAAAGTAAAGGGAGAGTTTGGGTGAAATTGTCTTCCTTAGAAGTTGGGGGAGAGTTGAAGGGGGTGTAATACTGGGGGACATTGGTGTTGGAGAATGTGCACTGGTGGGGGGATAGGTGTTCGATCATTGTATGACTGAAACTCAAACATGAAAGTTTTATAACTGTATCTCATGGTGATTCAGTTAAAAAAAAAAAAGGAAAAAAAAGAAAAGTTAGATGACGGCAGCATGTTGGGATGGGTGAGGTCCATGGCACCGGAGTGGATGCCCTGGCAAGCCAAGCTTCATGGATCTCAGGGGGAGAGGTGAGATTTGGGAAAAAAGAATCGGAGTGTGACCGCTAGTTTGGGGGTGCACAGAGGGTGGCAGCAGTGCCAGCCAGATATAAGGGACTCAAGGAGCTGCAAGACCCGGCTTTGTGTCTGGCAAGGCAGCCACTAGCCAGCCACAGTTGCCGCAGTAACAAATGCATTTCACGAGCTCCATAGCCGCCTGGGACTAGTGGCTGCTGTACCGAGGAGAGGAGACGCAGAATGTCCTGGGGTAGGAGGCACTATTTATTGGACAGAGCTACTCTTGCAGCTGTTGAGATCAGTGAGAATTCTCACCGGCACTGCCGTGTAGGGAAGCGAGCCAGACTGAGTCCAACCAAGTCTCAGCTCTACCATGGGTGAGCAACGGGCCATCTTGGACACAGCAGATTCAGCCTGTCTGTGCCCTCTCTCTCCATCTTTTAAGTGGCTATAATAATAGCTCTTGGAGGGCATCGGGAAGATAAGGCGGCATGGTAAACACTTAGAGCAGGCCCAGCATGAAGGGAATTCAAGGGTTAGCTGTGACTTTTAGGAGCCCAAATCTGCCATGAAGTGGGTGGGATGGGTGTAGGGGTCGGTCACTGGTCGAAGGAGGAGGAAGCAGTGTTGGAAAATAATTGTGGCTCTGAAGAGTCCCAGGAGGAGGATTCTAAGGATGGTGCTGGAGGAAGCTGGAGCCTGGGTGGGGGTGGGAGGGGGGAAAGCAGGCAGAGGGCCCAGAGAGCCGGGGAGCTACGAAAACTCCCCTGGGTGCTGAGAAATGGGGCCTGAGAAACAGAAGAGATGGTCCTTTCTGGGGACAGCTGTAGGGGAGCTGGGGTCCCGGGGCACAGCTTCATGTCTCTGGGGAAGAGGGTGGAGGGTGCAGAGTGGGGGAGAGGATGGAGATGCTATACAGAATCTTGCTGATGGCAGCCCCAGCGTGTCTGGTGACTGGCCCAGGAGGAAAGCTGGGAGGGCAGGAGAGGAGGAGGATGGAGTCTCAAGGCCCAGGAGAACCGCAGTGACCGTGTTCCTTCGGGCTTGTACTTCTGGGAGTCACTGCAGCACGGAGGAGGGGAGAACTGGTGCTTCCTGCGGGATGAGGTGGTCCTGGCTGTCAGTCCAATCAGGCGGGGTGTTTACAATGATGCTCAACATCACCACGCAGGCAGAGAGTCAACGTCTCGAGTCAGGTGAACTTCCCTCTGTCTCTCCATGCCCAGCTGTCGCGCCACTCACCCCCAAATTCAGCACCCAACTTAGTCTTTCATTTAGAATCAGAGCCTCTTCCGAGCTTTGCACTTCCAAGTGCTTTTCCTCCATTTCTCTTCGCATGAGTTCTGTGCATGCAAATTCTTTGTCTCGTTTCTAATTTCATCTTCAGGACCACCGTTGCAGCCCTCCTGCTCCCCAGCCAGGCCTTTCTCCTCTCTGCTATTTGCATGGCTTGTGCATGACTAATTAACTTCTCTAATCACAGTGGGCCTCCTCCAACGCTGTCAGTTTGGGAAGACTGCCTCAGTAAGCTCTGTGCTGTCATTTCTTAACATTTAATGAGGAGACAATAGCTTGGGGTTTAAGTTTTAACCAACAGTAGAGACATTTGCCCAGGGAGAGGTGGGATAAAGCAAATCCATCTCAGCAGCTAACGGGTGGGAGGAGAGACACATGAATAGAGAAGAGGATGGTTGTAAATGTGTGCCAAGCTTCGGCTCTTTCTAATGGTTTGGAGAAAGCATAGTAATAATCTCTGACATTTATGAGTGTCAATTTCGTTGCATGTTTTCTTCTATTTAATTATCACTTCCCCTAAAAGATCAATTAAGCTTTTGTCCCATTTCGCATGCAGGGAAAGAAATGTATTGTTTTAGGTTGTAGCCAAACAGATAAAGGGATGTTGGGACCTACAGCCAGACATGCTCGAACCCTTTCTCCTCCTCCTTCATATGTGGGGGAAACCCCAGAAGGCTGAGGCCTCCTCAGAGCCCATTGCGAAGTGGAAACGGCAAGGCCCAGGAGTCAAAGGCCGAGGTTGACCCCTTCCCCCCTCATTGGGTACCTTGGAAAAGGCACTTGACTCTGTGGGCTCTGGAGATCAAGGATTGGGCCAAGTGATCTCGGTGTCTGCTCTGGCCTCACCAGTGACACTGGTCTCTCTATGTCACTAGTTGCTGTGCAGGGAGTTCGTTTACTGCATGAAGCCAAAGGTGCTGCCAAGTTAGCCCAGCCAAGGCATCAGGGGTGACGAGTCACAAGGAGCCATGAAACAGTCTAGACTGCCCTGTCTGGTGAGGGTACCAGAAAAGATTACAGATATTTGATGCCATGGCACCATGATGGGCAAACTTCTCAGCCTCCCTTGCAAGAAACATCTTCTGAGAGGGCACAGAATAAGGACCCAGCAGAGCTGAGACCACATAACTGAGTTCTCCACTCAAAAAACACAGGTGAGTATCTACTCTGTGCTCTTAGCACAGCTGGGTACTAGGCACTTGTGGGCACAGCTGGGCTCCTATTGCATGCCTGTAAATACACTGAGCACCTACTGTGTGCCCATGGGCACAGCTGAGTTCATACATGCACCCATTATCCTACTGCAAGAGGCGTCACTCCCAGAAGGACCACAGCCAGGCCTTGCCAGATAAGTCGACTTCTCGCTTGCTCCTGGGCTCGATGTGCCATGCTTCTTGTTGGTGGCATCAACTACTGTCAGCACAGCTTGGCCAGAAAGTTCTGGGGAGGCTGGAGGGCAGGAGCACTGCCTGCCTGCACCTTGGTCCCAAGGAGCCCAGTGCTCCTCGCCTCCCCTTCCTGATCCAGGAGAGAAGGACTGGAGGATTTGTCTGGACTGTGGTTGGGTCCTCCTTCAAGGCTCAGAATGAAAATGTGGTTACAGACCAGAGAGAGAGTCCAGGGGTTAAAACACATGCTTGCATGTGGCTGACCCAGGTTTGATCCCTGGTGCTTCATACGGTCCCTAGAGCAGCAGCAGGATTGAGTCCTTAGTGTAGAACCAAGATAAAACCCTGAGCACAACTGGGCATGGCCCTAAAATCAACAGTAACCAAAAATAGTGATATGGTTGCATCTGATGGTCCCCACCCAATGCAGATGTCATGTCTGTTCCCCTAAGCCAGTGTCCGCATTGAAGGAGTGTCTGGGGGCTGCTGGTTTAGAGAGAGGAAATAAGCTAGTGCTAAGTGACAAGGATGCCACCTAGGTGCAGATTAATTCCAACCATGTTCCTTTGTGGGCCAGTGACACAATGCACACACCAAAGAAATTAATGATGATTAGACACCTTTTTGTGGAGTGGGATTAGAGGAGTGGTAATTACTTGAGGTTTATGCCTCCTGAAACAAACCAAATGAGCTCATCCCTCCTAGTCAGAAAACACACTCACACACACACACACACACACACACATACACACACACACCCCTAGCTGCAACATGAATTTTCAAGGAATACCAGCTCTGAGAATAACCATCCTAGCTCTCAGAACAAAGACTGATCATACTAAAACCAATTTTATGGTGGGATTGTTTAGGGAAGTTATATCCCTGTGTCCCCAAGATTTACTTGGTCATAACACACAGACAAAATTATGCTTTGAAATACCTTTGATTGAGCCCTATATAGAATTCTCTTGAAGAAATAGAATGTTTTTCTTCCCTTTGCCAAACTCAACCTGAAAATCTATTGATTGAAGCACTGGGTTCTTTTCCCACTTAAGGATACTTTATATATATTTTTTCAGTTAGCAATGTTCCTTCCCAGAGAAGTTAAACTTTTGAATCCACTAAGAAATTCTTAACAATCATGTATCACTGTGTCACTGTGTCGCTGTATCACTGTGGTCCCGTTGCTCATCATTGATTTGCTCGAGTCGAGTCGGTGCCAGTAACATCTCCATTTGTCCCTGTCGCGTTCAGGGTCAGGGAATGAGGCCCATTATTGTTACTGTTTTTGGCATATCGAATATGCCACAGGTAGCTTTCCGGGCTCTGCCGTGCAAGACTCTGCATCGCTCCCTTCTGGGAGCTTTGTTTTATAGTCTCTGAATCTTGACCATTGATGATATTACATGGCTCTAGGGGCAGTTTGTGGGTGTGACTGCCAAGCTACTGGAAAACGGGGATCTAGGTGGAGGAGGCCCAGTCCCGATCCAAGCAGACTTGGAGATCTCAGCCATGGGTCCCGCATACCTGGGTTCCACTGTTGGTTCCTTCATGCGTGAGGCTCTCTAAGCATGTGGAGAGTGGCCTTGAGCATGGCTGTGGCTGGGTTCTGGAGGTTTTTGGCTGCCAGAGCTCCGTTTGGAGTGGGGAGGGAAACTCAACCCACCCCTCTCTGAGGGGGGCCCGCTGAAGACAGCCTGGTGCAGGGAAAGGAAGTTACTTAACACTCAGACATGCCAATTGTGCCCCTGTTCTTGTGGTTGCAGAATGCGACCTGTTTTGTGCCTCTCAGGAACACTTGACAACATGAAATGCTCTGAAAGCTCCTGGGAGCAACCATTGAGCAGCAGTTTCACAAAGTGACAACCATGTTCCTTGTGTTTCTGGAAAAATATGGGATTTCTTTTCTGTGCAGGTTTAATATACTCTATAAGCAACTTGTGGAACCAAATAGCTCAGACCCAAGGAATTTGTTTTCTACCAAGAAAGCATTTAAGGGACATCAGGGTCTATGGTCACAATGGTCACAGTGTGATGAATTGATCATTGACCCACACAGCCATCGTAGTACAAAGCGTCCCATGGAGTCCGTGCGAAGGACAAACATGAAGTCCTGGGAACATGAGATTTGCCTCCCGGAAATGGGAGTTGCGGCTCTAAACCAAGTGTTGTCGAGTGTTCCTGAGAGGCACAAACCAGCATAAGTGCTGGTCGTTGGCCCCTGTCTGCAGTCCTCTCACTCTCAGGCAGGGCCCCGCCGGGATGCACAGTGCCCTTTGAGCTACTGTTGAAATGACTACATAAAAAGAAGATGAACAACTCTATAATTTGGCCTATAAAATTAAATGGACTGGGGCATCCATAAACGAGAGTTCCAGGCTAATGACTTTGCTCATTCTGGAATGTAATGGGGGTGCTTACGCTCCCCCAGGCAGTGACCACCCCTGCCCTGTAGGGCTGATCCCTATAGGCTGGCCTGCAAAGGACAGAGAGGGCTGCCCTGTGCCCATGTGATACTGTTATAGGGTTTTAGAGGAAACTGCGTCTGGGTGGGGATAGAGCAAAGAGCTGGCACCATCCAGGGAAATGTTTAGAGCTAAAAAGGACCAAAAACTCCCCCCTCCACCACCACTCCGACCCTGCCCCATTTTCTGTCCTCTACAGATACCCACTTTCAACATTTCTTGCCCATCCTTCCAGTAAAGCACAAATGCACGCAGCTGCATATATTTGCATATGCTTTACAAATATTCAGTTAAGGGGTTGAGATTTATATGCATTTATGCATATGTATAATGAATATTTCGGTCTTGATTTTCCCTTAATGTGTGTTGAAGTTCACTTCATGTGACATCGTTCTCTTTAATTTATATTTTATTTTACTTTTAATTGTGGCCAAACATGTCGTAAAATTTGCCACCTTAAGAGTGCATTTCTCTGCCGTTAAGTACATTCATACTGTGGAACTATGTGGAGTGATCATTAATCACTTCCAAAACTTTCCACCGCCCAAACGAAAACCCCATCCTCATTAAACAGTCTATCCCAATTCTTTCTTCCTGGTCAGGGTCTGGAACCTCTATTCTACTTCCTATCTCAATAAGTGTGTCTATTTTAGGTGCCTCACATGAGTGGGTTCAGGCAGTATTTATCTTTTGTTGTCCAGCTTATTTCACTTAGGATAATGCATGGCAATTTACCACAATAAAGCCAATCAGATTGGCACCTCTAACCCCAGGTTACAGAGAACGAGACATACAAATACAGGAGAAAATCACGGAAGGACACACAAGGACTATCCAAACTCTTGGGTTACCTACTCAGTCATGAGTAAGCTTGCAGATTAGTCATTTATTCAATACAATATCGCTTCGCCCCTCCCCACCCCTACGCTCCCATTCCCAAACAAGTGGGCCATTGTTTAGTTGGCAGAGACCTTAAGGACAGGTCATAAACAAATCAAAATTCAAATGGGTACATTAAGAGCAGGGGCTGGAAAATTTTACATGGTTAATTAGCAGACACCCACATAAAGTATAAAGTCATAACAATTTCCTGCGCTATTTTTGCCTGCTGTCCTCCACATCTCAAAGACCCTAAACAGTTTTACTCTATCCTTTCCTGGAACTATTCTAGGAAAGTTTTGTGTCTCTAGGTGAGACCGTCTTTCCTGTGTGCCTGCTTGCTGCCCTGTTATATTCTCAAAGACAAAACTGCTTTGATCAGGGCACTACTGCAACCTTGGTGTTTTGGGCAGGGGGATAATTTCCCACAATAATGCCTTGCATGCGACCAATCCAGGTCCAATTCTTCCGTCCCTCTTGGAGAGCCCGGCAAGCTACCGAGAGTATCCTGCCTGCACGGCAGAGCCTGGCAAGCTACCCATGGCATATTCGATATGTCAAAAACAGTAACAACAAGTCTCACAATGGAGACGTTACTAGTGCCCACTCGAGCATATCAATGAACAATGGGACAACAGTGCTACAGTGCTATAGTGTTTTCAAAATTTATCCCTGCTGTAGCATGTGTCAGAATTTCTATTCTTATTTTATTGAAGCACCATGAGATAGAGCTGTTCATGATTGGGTTTCAGTCATACAGGGTTCCAACACCCATCCTTCCATTAGTGTAATTTTATTAATTTTCACGTTTGAATTGTATAGATTTAATTAAATATCCAATGCCTCATCATTGTATTGCCTGGCCACGCCACCTTCTATTGTACACCTATGAGGGACACTGGCTGCTGTCATCACTTGTATCACTTGTCATCCCGTTGATCTTCGATTTTCTTGAGCGGGCGCCAGTAACGTCTCCATTTGTCCCTGTCCGGGGCTAGTGTAGCTCAATGGTATCTGCTTGCTCCAGGGACAGGAAGAGCCTCAAACCATTCATTCAGGGTTTTGATGAAGAAGTCTGACCATCTCACAGGTGGGCGGCCACCCGGTCTTTTGACGTCCCGTGGAATCCAGTCGGTAACAGCTCTAGTCCAGATGTCATCTCTGAATCGCATTACGAGTCTGGCCCATCTGATTTTTGATGCCTTGGCAAACGAGACAGTGTCCCTGACTCTTGATAGTCAATGGAGGTCGGAACTCCAGATTCCTTCTCTCACTTGAGTGAAACGTGATACTCCAAGCATAGCTCTTTCGATTCCTCTTTGGAATACCTGAATAGCATTCTCATCCTGTTTTCGTAGAGCCCAGGTCTCTGAGGCATAGTTAGTACAGGAAGAATGGCTGCTGTCATACAAATAAATATTGAGTCCTTATTTCTTTGGGATATAGAAATATAAATGCAAATACTGGGTGAGATGGTAATTCTGTTTAACTTTTTGAGAAGCCACCAAATCGTTTTCTGGATCAATCACACAAGTTTACATTCTGCTAGAAATTTACATTTCTACTAGAAACCACTTTCTCCATCTTCTCACCAACAAATGATATATTCTGACAATTGGCATATTCAAAATAAAGCCAAGGTGGGCTGAAGAGATAGTACAGTGGGTAAAATGCTTTCCTTGCAAGCAATTGACAGGTTTGATCCATGGCACCATCTGTGGTTCTCTGAGCATCACTGGAAGTGACCCCTGAGCACAGAGCCTTGGGTAACCCCTGAGCACTGTGGGTGTGGTCCCCAAATCAAAGAAAGTAAAAGTATTTTTTTAAAAAATAGAACTATCCTAATGGGTGAAATGGTTGTGGGTCCTTGTGACTCCTGTCAATTCACACCTCCCTACTGATGATCAATCACCTGTTCTTTTCACCACTATTTTGGTGAAACATTCTTTTATTTTATTTTATTTTTTTTAATTAATAGTTTATTTTTAATTAGTGAGTCAACGTGAGGGTACAGTTACAGATTTATACATTTTTGTGCTCATGTTTGGTGAAACATTCTTGACGCATTTTTTAAATTGAGTGTTGAGCCTTTTGTTGTACATTGTAAGTATATACTTTATTATTTTTTTAAATTTTATTTTATTGAATAACCATATGGAAAATTACAATGCTTTCAGGCTTAAGTCTTAGTCATACAATGCTGAAACAACCATCCCTTCACCAGTGCCCATATCCCACCACCGAAAAAAAAACCACAGTACGCCTCCCATCCTGCCCACCCCCGCACCCCCTTGTAACTGATAAATTTCACTTTACTTTCTATTTTGTAAGTATATACTTTAGAAGTGGCAAAATCTCCATACCAACCCTAAATTTTCAAACTGAAACTATTTAAGTCCTCTCCACCTGCCTTAATAAGGCGTATCATTCAGCACGGTAGAAGGCCCCTGTGTCTCTGTCAGGTCACTGCGGACCCTAATCCCCACCACCAAGCTTCTACCTCTGATATTTAGCTCTAGCTGAGATGAACTTCAGACACTTGAAACCAAGCCATGACAATTACATTACGATTACCTTTTCTGCCTGTTTACTTTTACATTTCTGAACTTGACCTGACCTCTGGGGAACCTGGGGCAGTATTTTATTCCTTTTATTATTGCCCAGTATTCCAATGATATGGCTGCTTCCTTGTTTATTCAACTAAACTTTTTGGATATTTGGACCATTTCCCACTGAGACTGTTATAAATAGAGCTGCTGGGAACATTTTTAGGTATTTGGAGGATTCTGTGCCTACATAGTGGGGTAAACATGCAGGAGAGGATCTGCCGGGAGATGGGGTATATGTTTATTCAGGCCTAACAGATACTAATAAATAATTGCCCGAAGTGATTGTACCTAATTATACTCCAGCCACCAGAGTAGTTACTTCAAAATAAGTTCTTCAATTCTGGGGCTTCATGCAGCTGACTTGGGTTTGATCCCCTGCACCACATATGGTCCCCAAATCCATGCCAGGAGTGATCCCTTAGTGCAGAGTCAGAAGTAAACCCTGAGCACTGCCAGGTATGGCCCCGTACCAAAAACCCAAGAGGAAAAAAAACAGTCCAATTCATTGCAGTCATTCACTATAGATGTTTATAACAAAATTATCTACTATTCTTCTGAAGACATTTAAATTGTCTATTTGAGTTCTTCCGAATAGCATAACTAATAGGATAAAGAGAAAGAAGAGAAGAAATGTATTGTGAATATTGGCTCAAAGAATTTTGGAGACTGAAGTGCCCTACAATCTTTTGCAAGTGCCCTACAAAGTCCTACAGTTACTTTGTAGAAAACTGGCTGGACATTTGCAGATCAGAGTATAAAGGCATGAGAACTAGAGGGGGGGAAAGGGCCTGTTTCCGACCGTGTCCATAGCCTTGAGGACCAGTGATGCTGGAGTGTGAGGATAGAAGGTGACTTTGCCAGCTCATGCAGAACACCCTGGTGCCTGCCTCCCTCTAATTTTTCTCTTCAGATCCACAACAGGGTGGAATATACCCACTCTCACGAGTAAGAACACTGAGCCTACAAATCCAAATGCAGACCACCTCCAGAGAGACCCTCCCAGAGACAGCTAGAAGAAGTGTTTTACCAGCTGCTCAAACACCTCTTGATATAGTCAAGTTGGCACATCAAATTAGCCTTCACCAAGTGCTTCCAATTATTTCCTTATTTTTTTCCACTACAAACAGTACTATAATCAGCATCCTGGCACATATAAATTTGCAAAATTTTTGCAAGGAGAATCTCTGGGTAAATTTTTAGTCTTGTTGGCATTTACTTGCCTATGTCACAGAGGAACACACACTCAATGTTTTGATGGACGTCACCAGATTATCCTCCATAGATACTGCCAACGTCTTCACTCCCAACCACATTCTGACATCTACTGCCACGCATCACCTCCCTCTCTTGTCTCCAGCACTTAATTTGCTTCACCTCCAAGTTGATAGATGAACAATGGGAATTCTTTGTCACTCTGGTCTGCATGCTCTAATTATGAAGTGATGTTCCCACTTTCATTTTTAACCCATCAAGAGGAGGCAGCCAGCTTCAACCCAAAGGCAGAACAAGATCGTGGGGTTGTCTCGTGCCTTGGTGCTTCCACACTCCCTGATTCTCTCCTGCAAGCAGCTTCCTAACCTATGAGAACAAAAGAGGATCATGGTTCCACTGCCATGTCACCCACGGTTGCTGATTCCAGTGTTCTGCATTCTAGGAGGCCTCACAGACTCCTTCCTCCCACCCAGGAGGTCTGAGTGTTGGGTTTTGTCTGTGGTTGAATCCGAGGGTGCATCCAGGCTAACTCTTTGCCAGGGAATATTGAGGATGGGTGAATTCCTTCCCTACAGCTTCTATAAATAATCACAACCCAAGTGACTTGAAATAGTAGAAATGTAGTCTCACACAATTCTGGGGCTAGTTCCAGAATTGATAAGCCCATAAGATGGGCTACTTACCCCACCTCCCTGTACTTCTGGAAACCTTGGAAGAAGTTTGAAATAAAAGGGATGGCTCTCTCCCCAAGCTTCTGTGTCAAACATCCCCTTGTCATAAGGACAGAAACCTGTTCTACAGCGATAGTATATCTACCCACCTGGCCTCATCTTAGCTTGATTGCATCTGGAAAGACCCTAATTCAAAGTTCAGTCACATTTGGAAATTCAGGGCCTTGAACATTTAGCATGTGTTTTGGAAGAACCTGGTCCAGCCCAAAACTACTGCCAGTTTGGGAAAGTTGTTTCTAAAATCTTATTTTTTTCATCCTAGACTTGCCACCTGAATTTTTTTTTCAAATTAAGAAACTGTCCTCACTTCATTTCTCAGAGATCTGTCACAGGCCTCTGTGGTCTGCAGAATAGAACCTAGACTCAGGACAGAAAGGATCTGACCCCTAAGAATTTTGACCTCATCTTTCATTACACTTTGTGCAGGTGCCTTTAAATCCAGTGGACCCTGCTCACCTGTGCTTTGAATTGTGTTTCTGTGTCCAAAGTATCCCCCCTTCTAAGCGTGGGTTTATCCTATAAGTCCCCAAAGCAAAGTGCCACCTCTTCCAGGAGCTCAATGTCTCCTGTAAACAGAATCCACTTCTTGCATTGCTTCATCCTGCATGTAGCAGACAGAGATGTGGCTACCTTCCCTGTCAGAGCATTTGTTCAAGTCAGGAGCAATCTGGAAGCATAAGTTCCTAACATGAAGTGAGCACGACTGAGTCTCCTAGAAGAAACACAGGCTGGTCACTTAAGGACACTGCTATGACTCACTCACAAGCTGACAGCAGCAACAGAAACATGTTGGCATGTCCCTGTGTCAGACAATCATTGACAGGAGTAGGACATGGAATGACAGAGAGGAAGCACCAGGGAAAGGGACCTTTTCCCATGCACTGCCACCACCCCATCTCGCTAGCCTACTGGGATCTCTCTAAGGTGGGCTTTACTCTCCATGCTGGTTTACAAATCAAGACCTCCAGTGTCACCCTCCACTCTTAAACTGACCAGCATCTCCATATTTGAATGTAAAGACAACATTGGGGGGTATGGTGCCGCCAGCAGGCCGACCTGTACCTGCAGGGCCAGTGCATCAGGAGCCTGATGGTACCTTTAGGCTTCCTGACACCCCAAAATTGCCACTGTGCCTTTGTCTAGACAACTTGGGATCCCAACAATTTGGGATCAAGTTTCCCAAGAAATTAAGTGGCCAAAAGTTAGGTATATAGGAGCCATCCCCACAACCTACCCCCAGCTCAGCTAAACAAGCTCATTTATCAGCCTTATTTCAGAGACCTCAACTGCCGCCACGCTCCAGGCTGCTTTTCCAGAAGCTCGGGCAGAGCCTCACGCATGAGTGAAGTCCCAAGGAACCAGGTAATACGAAATTTTGTGACCTTGTGACCTTGGACTCTACAGGGCTCAACACCCAGGGGTAACACCCCCCCCCCATTTCAGTAGACCCATAAGTAAATCTCGAAAGAGATCTAAAGCCACAATTAATCTTGGACCTGAGCATCTCTGAACAGACCTGGGTAAATCGGAGGGAGACGGGTTATTCTGGTGCTCGCCATGGCAGAGCCCCCAGCAGCTTCTTGCTTCCACAATCTAAAATGAACACCATACTTCCAGCCTGACTCCACCATCTCAGAACGGACCTACCAAGATATAATCTGCTGAAAATTCAGGTATGCAGGTTTTGTGACTGAAATCTCCAGGCTTTCTTGGGGTCAGGATGGGCTACTTCCCCCCACCTCCCTGTACTTCTGGAAACTTTGGCAGTCAATTCCATACCCCAAAGCTGCTACCCAGTTAAAAAGCTATTCCCGCCTTACCATTCCGATAAAAATACTGAATATCCTGAACAAACACCATGACCTCTTAGCACCTGTACTGCAAACCATAATGCACAAAAGGAAAAGGAGAGAGAAAGAAAGAAGGAAAGTGCCTCTCATAGAGGGAGGCTGGGGTAGGGGTGGGGTGTTGGGGGATGGTGGGAGGGAAACAGGGGACATTGGTGGTGGGAAATGTACACTGATGGAGGGATGGGTGCTGGATCACTGTATGACTGAAACCCAATTATGAACAGCTTTGTAATGTCTAGCTCACAGATATTCAATTAAAAAGTTTTTTTTAAAAAAAGTAATGTAGAATTCATGCCCACTTCAATCAGCTTAATCAGTGGCTGAAAAAATAGCAGCACTCCTATTATTAAATAAATAAATAAATAAATAAATCACTATCACAATCACGAAATCCCATTAATCACCGATTTCTCGATTTCTCGAGCGGGCTCAGTAACCTCTCATTTCGTCCTTTCCCCGAGATCTTAGAAGTCTATCTCGACTAGGCCCTCCCAATGATGTCACACTGGGGGCTCTTTCAGAGTCAGGGGAATGAGATCCAGCTTGTTACTGGATTTAGCATATGAATACACCATGGGAAGCTTGCAAGGCTGTCCCATGTGGGCAGGAAACTCTCAGAAGATTGCCAGTTTCTCCCAGAGGGAGAAGTAGGCTACAAGATATTGCGCAGCCACTTTGTGGCCGCGTGCTTCTGAGAGCTTGCTTTTAAGTCTCTCTCTGGCTGTTGGCCTTGATGGGATTACACACACCTGGGCTCCTCTGCTGGTACCTTCATTCATGAGGCCTGTCCGAACGTGTGGAAAGGGGCCTTGAGCATGGCTGTAGCTAGGTTCCTGTGGTCCTCGACCGCCGGGAGCTCTGCTCGGGGTGGGGAAGGAAGCTGGAGCCCATCCCCTCTGAGGGGCCCTGGGGAAGACAGCCCTAAGAGTATCTCCTAAAAAAAAAGAATAAAAAATTTCTACTCAAATTCCACTTCACAATGAAGATTTCCTTATTCCTTCAGAACAAGTTTATTTCCAAAACATGAATGGCCAGGCATCTATCTTCTTGTTAGCACTTACTGCTTCCACTTTAATGCTTCATTGCATCATTAGCTGAAGTTTGTTTTTACTCATTACACCATGAGCTCCTGAGAACAACTCCCACTGCCTCCCCATGACTTTGATCAGTACGTGGCCCTTAACCAGTGGACAGCAAACATTTGTGTACAAATGAATCAATGAACACATGGCGTTGCACTTTCTCATGTTCTCCCTTGACTGAAAATCCAACACTTTGCTCCAAAGAACAGGGGCAGTGCGTGGTCTGGGGGAATGTGCCAATAAATGTGCTGCTTGGCCCCCAAGTGCTATAAAAGAACCTCAGTGGGACCCCCTCAGCAACTTCAAGGACAGCGGGAACTGACCAGGCAAGCAGCTCCCCCTACCCTGATTGGCACAGACCGGGGACACCTGGGAGGGGACAGTTCAGTGAGGTTCTCTGTGCAGATCTGTCCCTAGGCACATCAGATATATGCCAAGGATAATGAGCTCTATTTTCTGCACAGGGATTACCCATGCTGAGAAAATTACCCAAAGGGTTTAGCTGCCACTCTGGTCACTTGGTTGGAGAGAAAGCAATGATGGCTTTCTCTTCATTTGATGATTAAATGACAGTGGAAAACAAACAAACAAACAAGCCCTTTTCTGCTTCATTCTTTTCATGGTACTTGATGGACACTTTAGATTTCCAGCTAAAGCCAAGGAGAAAGAGAGACAGGAGTAGCAGGGGTGCAGACTGGTTTACGGCCTCCGTGACAAGTGAGGTATTGTTGTTGTTGTTGGTGGTGGTGGTGGTGTGTGTGTGTGTGTGTGTGTGTGTGTGTGTGTGATAGCTGTTCCTCTGATTACTAGGCTCAGAGCAAAACACACTCAAGGTGATCATAGCCCAGCCCTGAACCTGCAGCTGTGTGACTCGGGCAGTGAGTCTCTGGTGGGTCCCGTACAACAAACCCACAACTGCTGGCTTAGCCCTCCTGCCACTAGGTCCAGTCAGTCTCCTGGTCAAACACAGTGAGCCAGACCCACGGCCCAACGCCAGTCTTCCAAGTTGGGAAACCTTTGGGCTATTCTTCCAACAGCCCTTCAGACTGTTACCATCCAGTGTTACAGAGGAGGAGGAAATTGAGGTCTAAACCTTGATAATAGTTAAGTTCCCTTCCTGGTTTGGATCCAGGCTTTGGGGGAATCTCATCAGACCCCCTTTTTTTAGCAAACAGTCCCCGCTTCTGCCTGTGCTCAGCATCCCTCTCCTCCACAATAGAGATTTCCAGAAACACCGAAAAAAGGGGGCTTAGAGAACC
The DNA here is from genome assembly GCF_027595985.1 of Sorex araneus. NCBI lineage: Eukaryota > Metazoa > Chordata > Mammalia > Eulipotyphla > Soricidae > Sorex > Sorex araneus. Next base: position 7,448,736 of record NC_073312.1, read on the forward strand.
GAGACCCCATTGATGCAGAATCTAAAGTATTTTCAAGCCAAACCTGGCCCCTTTGCATTCGTGGTCTGAGTTAATGGTAATAATGACTGTGCTCTACTTCCAGGGATGCTGAAACAATTTAAACATGAGTCGGAGATCATGTAGCAATCTAAAAGCTCTGTATTAAAATTATAAGTCTGATTTAAAGGAATCCTCTCCGGTCTGTCTCTCCGGGGACATTAGCATCCACAACGCTGCCTTCCTGTTCACAGGACAGGCTTATCCCAAGACACACTTGGGAAAGGCACCCAAACCACACACACTTCCACCAGGCTGAAATTGTCTCCAGATTTCTGAACCAGCCCCTTTTCCCCTGGGAGTTCTAGAAAGATGTGAGGTTTCACTGGAGACCTCCATCAGAGCAGGCTGGGTTGGGGTGGGGATGGAGGTGGGGGGTGGGGAGGAAGGTCTCAGAGGTGGGCTCCTCATGCAGTTGAAATTACCTCTGCCAAGAAAGGAAAATAGCAAATCACCAGTGAGAAATTCCACCAGCGTTTCCCTGACAAAAGATCTCTTTCATTATGACTTCAATGATTCTTTCAGCAGTTCTGATTAAAATGTAGCCACTTTCACATGGGGCCATCAGAGACAGGATTCTGGAAATGACTCTAGGCACAGAAAGAAAAAGCCCAGGGCTAGAACAACAGACCTGAGAGTTAGTGAGCTGGGTTTTGGGTTGAACTCTGTCACCAGGTCATATCCCTTTGACACCCCATCTATTCTGTTCAAAAAGGGGTTACCCACAAGGGTCCATCACAGGAAGCTTCTTGGGGGTAGGAAAACAACCTCAGTTTAGAGTGGAGGCTGATAGCCATCAAGGAAATGCTCATCTTTATTCACTATTGAGTGACTAGAGAGAGAGAAGAGAGAGAGAGAGAGAGAGAGAGAGAGAGAGAGAGAGAGAGAGAGAGAGAGAGAGAGCCCAATGCCAGACTCTGGGACAGATGCTCTTGGAATGAGGGAGCAGCAAGTGACAGGTCTCAAGACTCCTGCTGGGCACCAAGGCCAAGCCTTGCATCCCCACGTTCCAGATTTGGCTTGTTAATAATTATTTGTCAAAAATGGAAAAAGCAACGTGTTAGGAGAAAGCACACAGCCAACTGCCAGTAGTGTGAAAAGAAGTTCAGAGAACGGTCTATTGAATGTAGATTCTTCCACTGGGCTTGGATTCATTGCAATAGGTGCTACTTTCATTATTTACCAAAGTTTACCCATGGCCTGCTTCTCATATTTCTCTAAACTATTTTACTTCCCCCAAATCAAAAAGATACCCACAATTCAAACCCTTGCATTGGGGTCTTAGCTGAAAGGCTTGCACATGTCAGGCGTCCATCTCTCTAGAGCCCTGGGGACCAGACTGGAACATCAGCCGGGTTTGGCTGCTGGCCCCAGGATGGCAGTGGGAGGGTAGGGGTGAGGGGAGGGAGTGGACGTTTACAGAGCACAAGTTTGAGCCCTGGCCAGTCCACTTACACGAAGCATCAGAAATCAAAGTATCCATCTGAATAATTAAAAAGTCCATCTGAATAATTGAAAAATCACATGAAAGCCACCTGGCACTTAGGCCCTGAGCTCTGGGTGAATGATAGCCAATAGTGCTCAGATGTGCACCGTAGGCTTCCAAGAGTAAGTGTGGGTGCTTGTTCAGCTTGGAGGCAAGGTCAGATGAAGGCATCCAGCAACTGCTGACTGCTCGTCTGCCTGCTAAGAGAGCGGTCACCAGCTGCTGGGTCTCTCCTTCCTTGCCTCCATCCCTTCTCTCCTTTTCCCTGCTTCCTGCAACCCCACTGAAGCTCCCAATCCCTGGAGAGAGCCCTCTTCAATTTGATCTTTTGAGCTCTTCTCCTATCTATCTCAGGTTTCCTTTTTCTTTTCTTTATTTTTAAAAAGGTATAGGGGCCAGAGTGAGACAGTACAGTGGGCAGAGTGCTTGCCTTGCACACGACTGACCCAAGTTTGATTCCCATCACCCCAATCAATGCCCTGAGCCCACCAGGAGTAATTCTTGAGCCTGGAGCAACCCCCGAGCATCATCAGGTGTGGCTTCCAACCCCACACCAAATTTATAGGTGCCACATACTCAGCGGTATTTGGGGACCTAGGATAAAAACTCCCAGCAGTGCTGTGTATGCTGTGGGGGTAGCTGGTAGGCATGTGGGACAAACCTAGGGCCTTACCCATGCAAGCCATGTGCTTAATTGCTTGGGCCATATTCCCAGTTTCCCTCCCTCCCCTCTCTCCCCCTTCCCTTCCCAACACTCTCACTCCCCGCCCCCCGCCATTTCCACCCTTCAACTCATCTCAATTTTTATCAATGTCCTATACAATGGAATACTATGCAACTGTTAGAAAAGATGAAGTCATGAACTTTGCATATAAGTGGATCAACATGGAAAGTATCATGCTAAGTGAAATGAGTCAGAAAGAGAGGGACAGGCATAGAAAGATTGCACTCATCTGTGGAATATAAAATAACAGAGTAGGAGACTTACACCCAAGAGTAGCAGTATATAATGCCAGGAGGTTGGCTCCATAGCTTGGAAGCGGGCCTCACATGTTGGTGGAAAGTTATCCCAGATAGAGAAGGGAACACCAAGTAAAATATGATTGGAGATCCTGCACGGGGAGGGAGATGCGTGCTGAAAGTAGACTAGAGACTGAACACGATGGTCACTCAATACCCCTGTTGCAAACCACAACACCCAAAAGGAGAGAGAGAGAGAACAAATCGGAATGCCCTGCCACAGAGGCGGGGTGGGGTGGGGGGAATGGGATCAGGGGGGTGGGAGGGATACTGGGTTCATTGGTGGTAGAGAATGGACACTGGTGGAGGGATGGGCTCTCGAACATTGCATGAGAGAAAAACAAGCACGAAAAGGTGTGAATCTGTAACTGTACCCTCACTGTGACTCACTAAAAAAATAAATTAAAAAAAAGATGAGGGCTGCTAAGCTGAAAATAAAAAAATTTTTTTATCAATGTCTATTGGTTCATATTCTTGTTCAGTCTGTTCACCAACTTTACATCCTTGTTTTGTACACAGTGGTGATACGTGACTTTTCCCTTTTGACATTTCACTTCAAACAATCCTCTTGAGCTCCCTCTACCTTGCAATGAATGGCAGACTTTCGTGTTTTTTTTTTCTTTTTGGGTCACACCCAGCGATACTCAGGGGTTGCTCCTGGCTCTGCGCTCAGGAATTACCCCTGGCAGTGCTCAGGGGACCATATGGGATGTTGGGAATCGAACCCAGGTTGGCCTTGTGCAAGGCAAATGCCCTATCCGCCGTGCTATCACTCCAGCCCCCAGACTTTCATTTTTTATAGTTGAATGCTATTCCCTTATAGAAATGTACAACATCTTTATCTAACCAGCTACCAAGATCGTCCCTATCTCAGATTTAAATCTGCATAAGATACTAGTATCTGCTTCCTGACCTTTTCAGAGAGGCACGTCAGTGCCCTTTTGTCCATTTGAAGAAGTTTTGCACCAAGTAGGGAGGTTAGAAGGACTACAAAAATATGCATTTAGTGGAAGTAGAAGACCACTGAGCCATAGTTCCAATTTTGGGAATTTCTGTTCACAGAAATTCCCTAGACATTTATACAAGACCTTTAAGACTTCTCAGTTTACAGTGCCTAAAAGGAAAACAAGAGAGAGAGAGAGACAGACAGAGACAGAGGCAGAGACAGAGAGAGACAGAGGCAGAGAGAGAGAGAGAGAGAGAGAGAGAGAGAGAGAGAGAGAGAGAGAGAAGAAAAATTTCTGCCATAGAGACAGGCTGCAGGGGGCAGAGGGAAACTGGGGACACTGGGGACAGTGTTGGCCAGAAATGTGCCCGGTGAAGGCATGGGTGTTGGAACATTGTATGGCTGAAACTCAATCATGAACAACTTTGAAACTGTATATTGCACTGGGATTCAATTTAAATTTTTTTAAGACTTCTAGGTTTGATATATAACCAGACAAAATTTTTCATGTAACTAAAAATCCTTTTCACATGTAGCCTAAGTTAGTGAAATCACTAGAAAAAGATTTTTAATTCACCAAAACAGAAAGCTAAAACAAAACTGACATTCTTATTAATCATGTTCCAGGAACAACAGGAGCATCTGGAAAGAGCAGGAAATAAATGGAGGTCCCTGGGGTGGGGGGGAGGGGGATTCTGTACCACGATGCCTGAAATTAGGTGTAAATGTTTTAGAAAATAGTCCAGAAAAATTCTAATTAAATATTAACTGTACCATCTGCTAACCTATATTAAAGATGCAGGATTTTGGCTTCTCCTTAGAAGCCTATAATTCATTCCTTAATATTTAGAAATTACAAAAAAATAAGGTTCCTCTTGTCTGCCATTACATAAAACTTAAATGCCCAAGATATGAACTCATAGGCCCAAATAGCAGCCAACTAGAAATGCTCTTTTTGGGGTTTGTTTTGTTTTTGTTTTTACCACACTTGGCGATTTTTCAGTGCTTACTCCTGGCTCTGTACTTACTCCTGGAGTAAGTTTACTCACTCTGAATTACTCCTGGAGGCCCTGGGGGTGGGGGTTGCTCTATGGTGTCAAACCCTAGCTGATGTTGTCAAAGTTTAGATTTTGAGTCTTTCTAGTATGTATATAGTGGTGTCTCATTGTTGCGCTAACTTTGAATTTTCTATGACATATGAGCTGATTACTTTTACATGCATATATTCCATTTATGTAGCATATTTAATGGGTGTTTTAAGGTCTTTGCAACATTTTTTTTCATTGCCGCATTTTGGTTTTATTTTATTTATTTTTAATTTTTTATTAAAGAATTACTGTGATGTACAGTTACCAAAAACAAAACCCTAGCTGATTGCTTGCAAGGCAAACATCTTACCTGCTGTACTATCTCTCCAGCCCCAAACACTTTTCTCATGGCGACCGAAGAACCTCAGACAAAGCTGCCAGGACAGCCTCTGGACGTCTGGGTGTTCGAGGTGGGTGCTCAGTTGGGTGGGGGTGGGAACCAAGGCCGGGTGGCCGGCATTCCCTTCCAGCATCCCTTAGTCAGAGCGGGCTAAGAACAGAGTTGCACAAGAAATATCCGAGTTCGGGCCTGAAACCAGCCTGGGGACGCACAACTGGCTGGGCATGGGCAGGACCCCGCTCTCCTCTTCTAGGCGCGAGTTCTAGGGACACGTGGGACTCAGTCTGACTCCAGCCCGGAGGACGGAGACCCCCCAGGCCCCGATGCTGTCCTCCCGCAACCCCTGTCACCACAGTCCCTCTGGTCTGCGTGCTCTAGAGCCACTTCCAGGACGGGCGTGTAGGGCCAGCGCTGGGGAAGGAGCAGTGTGGGGAGGAGGCCGGAGGAGGCCCTGTGGCCGCCTCTCCGGTCCCCTCCCGAGCGGGTCTTCGCTCTCGGCCCTCCGCAGAGCAGTTCCTTTGCTAACCACCTGCGTTATACAGACTCCGCAGTGCAGTGTCCCCCAGCCCCCAACACCATCCTCACTGCAGAAACCCCAGCTGGAGGGTCCCCGACTCCAAACCCAAGAAGCTCTCCCAGATTCCTCTAACGCCTCTGGTGCCTTCCTTCTCAGGCAAGCTTCTTGGAACTCTGCAAAGCACAACACTTTCCACCGCGGTGTCTGCCCCAAAGACTTGGTAGTTGAAAAGACACCTAAGTGAAGGGGTGGGTTCCCCAGGGCAAGATGCAGGGCCGCCAGCCCTCTTGGAAATGCCTGTGCCCGCCTCCCCACACACACAGTCTGTGACACACACACACACACACACACACACACCCCACATGCTCTAGACACTAGACATGCATACACACATATCCATACTCGCACACATCCTGCAAAGGGTCACCCCTGCAAAGGGTCACCCCTAGGGCAAGAGAGATAGTACAGTGAGTAGGATGCTCGTCTTGTACACAGCTGACCCCAGTTCAATCCCAGGCACCACATATATTCCCCCTGGGAACCACAGGAGTGAGCACAGAGCTGGGAATAAGTCCTGGAAACTTCCAGGGGTAGCCCAAAAGACAAAACAAAATAAGAGTTACCTGGGCTCACCATGAACAGTCCTTGCCCTCTGTCTAGTACAAAGTCCCTCTTCAATTCATCCCGCCAACTCCCCTCTCTCCAGAGGATTCCGACGCTGTCCCTAGGGTCAGATCAGGGTCATCTCAGTAACAGCAGGGGGACACTCCAGATATTGTTTGCTCCATGCAAAAACCTCTCCCCACAGCTGCACAGACAGATGGACAGACAGACAGCAGACAGACAGACAGACACACAGACACACACACACACACACACACACACACACACACACACACACACGGGCTGGGGGAGAAGCTAGGAGCAGCTTCATGAATCACCGAGAAATACCTCGGGATCTTAGAGATGAAGGAGAGGAGAGACACCCCATTCCTTTTCCCAGTCTAGGTCAGGCAAGTCTTAGTCCCGAGCAGTTTGTGTCCAAGCAGTTTGTGAGGCACCTGAACACTCACATTTCTTTGCAAACTGTCTGTAGATGATGCCAGGACGCATCCCAGACCAGGTGCCTCCCGACCTAGGCGTGGCCCACTGCTAAAGGTAGATCATCTCCAGCGCTGGAGAAAGAGTTCTCTCCGTGCCGAGCACTGCAGCCACACCAACTCGCCATTCTGCTAAACAATTACACTTGGGTTAAGATCCAGCTGGGCTGGGGTCCGAGTAATCCTTAGCTCAGGGAGTGGGGAGCCTACAAGGGGCCTCGATTTCTGTGTTGCTTTAGCCACTGCTTCCTGAGTAAGGAAGAAACTAGAAAAGTAGACTCATCCCAGCAGATGGCAGTTTGGGGACCGGCACTGGCCCCAATATGCAAATGGAGCTAAATGGAGAAGCAGTCAACAGCGGAAGTGCTAGGGTCTCTTCAGGGCATGGTTCTCCTACCCCCCCGCCCCCCACCCTGTCACTAGTCAACTCCCAGCAAGCACTCCAGCAGAGCCTGCTGTTCCACACAGTTTCTGAGAATTTTTAAAAAATTTCCTTGTTTCAGAGTGTGTGTGGGGGAGGGGGCGGGGGGGCCTCATCAGAGGGGGGGGTGCAGAAGCCCTAACATGTCCTGCTGGGATTTCTCTTCCTTCCACATAGCAGACTTCCAACCTTCAAGATTTCAAGATGCAAGGAGGAAAAAAGTTGGTCTCATCTTGCTGTTTCCATTACTCACATTTTCAAGCATTTCATTAGGAATGCTATTTTAAAACGGGACTCTGAAAGCCATATTTTAAACATCATCTCATTACTCAATTATTTTTTTAAAAAATATATGCCAGTAAAGCATGACCTTACACCCCGTGTCTCAAAGACTCATTAGAAGAGAGGTTTGTTCTTTTAACCTTGCTGTGAGTCTATTTCCTTTACTGCTTGGGTCTTTGTTACTATCATAATGACTTTAAACTGCCAGGTAATGGGATGTACTATGAAGTATGAAGAAATGAGTAATTTCCAGATTATGGGACTCAAATCTATTCATTATGGGCACCTATGCATGTATTTATATTTTACCTCTTAATAAATCATAGAAATGATCCAGAAGTGTTATAGCACACATTTAAAAATTCCTTCCTGACCCTGAGCCAGGCTGTATTCACTGGGGCAACTCAGAGGGGGCCAGGTTGAGTTTCCCTCCCCACTCCAGCACAACCCTGGCAGCTGAAAACCTCCAGATCCCAACCACAGCCATGCTCAAGGCCGCTCTCCAACAGGCTCGGTCAAACCTCACCTATGAGGGACCCTGCAGAAAAACCCAGGTATGAGGGACTCGTGACTGAGATCTCCAGGTTCACCTGGAATGTAACTGGGCCTCCTCCCCCCAGCTTCCTAGTTCTCCAGTAGCTTGGCAGCCACATCCACAAACTGTCCCCAGCACCTTATAATCTCATCAACGGCCAAGATCCAGAGACCATGAAATAAAGCTCCCAGAAAAAAGCGCAATAAAGTCCTGGAGTATATGGTGACCTCTTATACTCTAGCCCACTGATGTAACAGAATTAGCACACATTTGTTTGGGTTTAACATGCATGTTGTAACCTCTTATACGAGGGCCTAAATGACTCCAAGATGAAATACAACCATCTTGACACACTTTCCTCTTATGGTGGTGGGAAGGTGCATGGTGATGGGATGTTTGAATATTAAATTTGTAATGAAATATTGTGAACAACCTTATAAAAATAAAATTAAATTTCAAAAAAAGAAAATTACTAACATTTAGAAATCTTAGTACATCTCATGGTATAAATTAATATCAAGGCTCCATTTCATTTTCATAAGAAAAATGCATTTTAATTCCCAAGAGCAAATATTATATATTTATATAAATATATATATTTGGATGATGGAGGCATCATCCAATTGGTGGAGGACCTTGGTAGATGGCCAAATAATATATAAATATTATATATTTATATAAATATACATATTACATATTATATATTATATATAAATATACATATATATCATACATACATATTATAAATATGTGTTATACTGTTACTCTAATTCCATTTCTCATCAATGAGATGCTTTACTCACAAAAGAGGCCATTTGTTGAGGAGCCAATTACTTACCCAGATAAATTAAATTAGATCAAATTAGCTCCATTGAAATACTCACAGGATCAGATCAGGTCTGGAGTGAGAGTCTGGACTGTTCTCATGGGCATGCCAGCTGTCCTTTCCGTCCTGCCGCCCTTGTGCACCCCGGGCACAACCAGTCCTGACGCTAAGATTTGTGTCTCTTCTTGACTCTCTGTTCTAAAGGTCAGGCTGATTTCTCCCTTCCACAGAAAGAGCAAATTTAACGCTGCTGACTGAGCCCACACGTGGCCCTGGAGCCTTTGACTCCCAAGAAACCAGCAGCATTTTGCATGGAGCCACTTGGGTTGCAAAGTCAGCGGTGGTAGGGATGGGCATGAGCCTCCACGCACCTCCCGCCCTCCCCCACAGCCTTCCTTTCCCCGCCAGCTCACATCAGCCGCGGATCTGGACGTGCCATTGGCCTCACCCTCAGCCACACGCTGTATGGTCCCATAGAGGCTCCTTAGCGGCAGTGTCTGCTGACTTTGCACTTGGTTCCCTCCCAAAAGACCCGGCCAGGAGCACAGGGAGGAAGGATAGTTGCAGCCCTGGGCTCATTCCAGGTCTCTGAGGTCCAGCCCCGCCCCCCCTCCAAAGACCCGGACTTCCTAGGGCGGTACCCTGCTCCAGGTCCGGCTCCTGCTTCTGGGTGCAGCTATGGCCAGCAACTCTGGGCTCCAGCCCCTAGAACGGTGCTTGCACCCTATTTCTTTCTCTTAACCTGGCCCACACCCTTGCAGACAATCTTTGACGACCCATCGTAGATGTCAACGTGACGGGGAGAAGGGAGGCCCAGACATCAGTTTAATGATGATTTCTAGGTGTGTGTGACTGCATTGCCACAAGAAATTAGCTTTTAAACTGCTGAACTGAGCAAAAAAGGTGCTCCCTTCACCCCGGCCCTGCACCGCAGATGGCCTCATCCAAACTGCCCGCCCCATTGAGGGTGGCCGCACCCAATGGGTGGACGACCTGAGCCACCCCGCCCACTGAAGGAGGCATCATCCAATAGGTGGAGGACCTCGGTAGATGGCCAAAGACTCGGGATTCATCATTGCATGAGCCTGCACTTACCAAGAAATTGAAATCCCTTCCTACACAAACAAGTTAGAAAATCTAACTTGGGGGCGGGGGGCGGTCTTGGCTACACAATTCACTGAGATAGTGATTAGGGTGGCCCCTAACCTAATGATTGGAGGAAGATGGCAAATGGGCCAGTATAGCAGAGCTGGGAGCAGAGCTGGGGAATATGGGGACTCCTGGCAACTCCCTGAGGCTGGAAGGGGCAAGGCAGTTCCTCCCTAGAGCTTCAGAGAGTGACCAGCTCTGCCATAACCTGCACGCCAGACCTCTGCACCCCAGCACAAGTGGGCACTTGCTTCCGCTGTTTAACCTCCCAGTTTCCTGTCCCTGAAGCTGTAAGAAACCAGTACTGGGGATGCAATTTTCCTATCCCTTTAGCTTTAGTTCTCGGTGTCTCTGAGAATAAGGCCCCCTTCCTGAGTTCCACTGTCCCTGGCTCAGCCAGAGAGTCTGTGTCTTGGCAGGAAACTTCCCTTCTGGGTTGTGTCTACACCTTGAGAAACTCCCTCAGCCCATGTACTGTAGTGTAGGATAACATAGCCTCAGGTAGTTTAGGTTTATTGGGTTACTCCCGTTACAGTGCTCCTATTCCTCTTTGTTTATTTGTAGCTTCTTTCTTAGTGTTCTGTTGACTTGGAAATCATGTTTTTCTCTTCTCCTTGAGTCCTTTGCATAGTTTATTCAGAGCCATGTTCTTTTTGTATGGACACAGGAAGACTTAGCAAATGTTATGCTTTTGTAACCTGGGAGTCATTTGACTCTACATGATATTTTCCTCCTGGGCATCCATTCTCTCGACCTAAGCCTCAGCTGCCCTTACTTCCTAGCACCCCCAAAAGCAGGGTCCTGACGAGGAATGAGATGGACCCAGGGCAAGCGGTGAGTTGTGTGCTACCCTGGCATCGAGATGGGCCTGGCCAAAGTGTCTAATGCTTAACTATAAGTAAAGAGCTTGATCATGGACAAATGTTGTCATGATCCAAACAGTGATAACTAGATTTGGACCCTGCTAGGGTGAGGAATGATTAATCTGGCCTGAGTGCTGTGGTCTGAGTCTGTGGCAAGATGTTGCCAGGAGAGCTGCCTTGCAAGCCTCAATGTATCCCTTGCCATATCCATACAAAAATAACTAGTATTAAGATGTTAATAAGTGTTTGGACTAAGGAAAGGAAAAAAACCTTAAGAATCAGGAAGGGCTTTGGAATGCCCTGCCCTCAGGAAGGGCTTTCTTATGTTGATTTTGCTACCTGGCTGGGTGTAGCCTAGAGGGCAAGGTGGGAGAGACAAGTAGGAGGGAGAGACTAGAGAAGCGAGAGAGGCTGCAGTTGATCCAGAGAGAGGCCGGAGCTGGGAGTGCGGGAGATGAGAAAGATGGAAGATTGAATAAATGGTAACTAATCAGCAACCAGCTTGGTCCTCGTTCTTCCTTCCGTCGCCTGCCCTTGACCAACAGCCATTCAGAGCGGTTCCAGAGCACTGAACGTGGGCGGTGAGACAGAGCCGTCCAGAGAGCCCGCGAGTGCACACGCCAAGAGGTGTGTGTTTTTTACACTGTAGTTGCTGTTGTTGTCTCTTTCTTCACCCTCCATCTCCTTTTCTGGGAGGGGATACAAAGCTCCCAAGAGTCCCATAAGAGGAAAATGCCAAGTGCAGATGGTTTCTGTGTCTGCCTTTGACCACAGACAGCAGGTCATGTCAGGTGTCACCTCACAGGTCCCGTGTGTCTCTGGACACCCTGCAGCCTGGACGCCAAGTCTAGACCAACTCATTGCGATGGCTTTCTCTGTCTGGAATCGTCACCTGTCCCACAGGGTAGGGCCTGCATTCAGAGGATCAGCAAGCAGGGGCAGGAGGTAACCCAGCTGAAACTTGAGGGTTTGATGTTCTCAAATCCTCACTCCACCCTAACTGGGCAGAAAGAGGCAGAGGCGGAGGGACCCCGAGAGGCAAAAGGGTGCAGAGGGGGTCTTCCCATTAAAGAAGAGATTTCCCTGAGATGGGAAGGGGTGGGCAGGGATCCTGTGAGCAAGAAAACAGAAAGAGACAGTGAGAGACAGAGATAGAGAGACAGAAAGACAGAGAGACAGAATCAGATGGGTTGAGAATTGGAAAAGGACAGGGTTTGAGGCATGGAGGGTCCCAGCCTTCTTCCCACTCTGAGCCTCAGGCAGAGCACAGAATAAGCCTTTCTGTGCTCACAACCCTCCCCCAGGCCTGGCTTGGAGTCACCCTTGGGAGAAGAGACTCCCCAATTATACATGAGTTAGGCACAACCAAAATATGAGCACAGACAGAATGAAACGTGCATCCCAGAGCAATGTTCTTCAACCTATTTACCTACAGATGGGTCCACAGACTGACTGGCAGTTAGAACCAAGGCAGGAGGCCAGTGACTTTCAACTTTCCTGTACCTGCAGACCTGCTTGGGTCCATGGCTGAAGAAGAACTTTCTCTGGAAGGTTCCTAGGAGGATTCTCCCTTTAACAACAGAGCGTATAAAAGCTGGCGAATGCCTATGATGTACAGCGCCCCACCATGAAAACCACTGACAGGTGAACAATGAGACTCAAACTCAGTGCCAGAAAAAACCATGATGCCGTCCCTGCAAACACTAGAACACAGCAAACGGGTCTGGGATTTTAGGAGCTAGGGATATGCCTGCCTTTGGGGGACATCAGGGTCTCCTCAGGCTCATTAATTTTGGAGAAGTTCTCAGCTGAATTCCTAGGATTTGGATACCTTTCAGTATCCAAATATATACATATATATATACCATATATATACATATATATATGTCACTGTCACTGTCATCCCGTCGCTCATCAATTTGCTCGAGTGGGCACCAGTAATGTCTCCATTATGAGACTTGTTGTTACTGTTTATGGCATATGAGTACACCACAGGTATCTTGCCAGGCTCTGCTGTGCAGGCGAGATACTCTCGGTAGCTTGCCGGGCTCTCCGAGAGGGGCGGAGGAATCGAACTCAGCTTGGCCGAGTGCAAGGCGAACACACTACCCTCTATCGCTCCAGCCTATATATATGTATATATATATATATATATATATCTGTCACTGTCACTCCGTTGCTCATCAATTTGCTCGAGCGGGCACCAGTAACATCTCCATCGCGAGACTTGTATATATATATACATATATATATATATATACACACACATACATACACACACACACACACACATATATATATATATATATGGTTTTTGGGTCACACCTGACAATGCACAGGGGCCACTTCTGGCTCTGCACTCAGGAATTACTCCTGGCAGTGCTCGGGGAACCATATGGGATGCTGGGAATCAAACCCGGGTAGGTCGTGTGCAAGGCAAACATCCTACCCGTTATACTATCACTTCAGCTCCTTAGTACATATATTATCCCTCAAAATTAAAAAACCAAAAACTATGTAAGGGAAGAGCTGTGTCTCAGACAGAGTGGACAAAGATAGAAACAGTGACAGTGACAGAGGGAGATAGCCAGGGAGAGAGGGAGCTCCTTTTTGTCTGCCCTAAAAGCATGTGCTTGTGGCCCCTTAGCAAAGCATGTCGGGTATTAAATACAGTAGTTGGCAGGGCAGGGTGTAAAAGATAGTGTTTGAACTACCACATCCGGGTCGACATTCCGACTCTTTGTCGGGAAAGGTTGGCACAACTCAGCAAATCCCCAACTGGCTCTCGTCTTCCCTTCCCTCTCACCGGAAACCAGGAACACTAGTGCCAAGTTTTGAATCTTCTAATGAGCAGAACTGTGCAAATTCTCATAAATATCTGTTGCATGCACAAAAGCTTTCTCTGCCCAGAGACAAACATTTGCATTGGTTTATTCCTGAGAGTGGTAATATATACAGCGGGCCAGGTTTCTTGGGGCGGGGAATGCTATTCACTCTTCAGTAACAGCAAGTTAATGATGGTTATAAATTGCTCGAGTATTTTCTCCAAAACCATGATATTACTGGAGTCATATGGAGGTCCATACAATTGTGCTCAGGATAATTCCATCTCAGAAAGTGGGGCTACTTCCTGCCCTACTTCCCACCCCTTATGGACTTGCCCGTGTCTTAGCCAGCCCTGTGGATGCATACATGATATGATCGTCAGGTGTCTTAGCAAAGCTTTTACTGTGGGCTTTTCACATGGCCTGAGAAATGCTATTCCACCCGGACCCCTGAATCGCTGGAGGACAGGTCCATATAGCATTAATTGCCAGTGTTAATAGACATCTAAAGAGTGTATATTTGGCTGTGACCCTCATTACTTCTCGAACATTTTCCCGCTTGATTTATTATTCTCCCTTATATAAATGCATGTTCCTAATCCGCATTACCAATCCTCTAATGATGCCATGTCAGATCCAAATGTCACCTCATTATTTCTGACACGCACAGAACCCACAACAGTAAAAGCCAATTATAGACTGGAGAAGTCCCAGGGGACCTCTCTTGCTCCAGCCGCTAATAAGCTTCAGCATCATTATGCTCAGGACATTGGCCCCCACTGTGGACATCTGGGGCTCTGGGCACTGGGTCGTGGGCCCTCCCATTCACGGGGGTTACAAGAGGCGTGGGGTGTCATGGTTGCTGGCCACCATTCTGAATACCCTCCGTCTGAGCCATGGGGTTCATTAAAAGCTAGAGGGCAGACCTACTGGGGTTTATTCTGATAGAAGCAAGGCACTGGTTTCAGGGGGGACAACGCCTTAACTGATGCTAAGTAGGGACACACTTATGGGTCTGGCGAGTGTTGGCCAGAGGAGAAATCTACCCAAGAGGTGCAAGTTAGAAGGGAGAGAGCAGCCCGTGATGTTGGAAGGCCATTATGGATAGTAGGAAGGATCACTTGATCATTTGATCACTTGACATCCCGTTACTCATCGATTTGCTCAAGAGGGCGCCAGTAACATCTCCATTCATCCCTGTCTGGTGCTAGTGTAGCCCAGTGATGTCTGCTCACTCCAGGAACACAAAGAGCCTCAAACCATTCATTTAGGGTATTGACGAAGAAGTCTGACCATCTTGTAGGTGGGTGGCCATGCTTTCTTTTAACGTCCTTTGGAATCCAGTTGGTAACAGCTCTAGTCCAGCGGTCATCTTCAAATTGCATTATGTGTCCGGCCCATCTGATTTTTGACGTCTTGGCAAAGGAGACAGTGTCCCTGATTCTCGATCGTTGACGGAGGTCAGAACTCCGGATTCCTTCTCTCACTTGAGTGAAACGTGATACTCCAAGCATGGCTTTCGATTCCTCTTTGGGAGACCCAACTAGCGTTCTCGCCCTGTTTCTGTAGGACCCAGGTCTCTGAGGTGTATGTTAGTACAGAAAGAATGGTGGAGTCGAAGAGATGTGCCCAGAGCCGGAGGTTCTTTGTCCCCTTAGCTATTTCTAGGAAGGATACGGCTGTCAAAGTGCTGGTGGGGTGAGCATCCCACTTGTCCTCATCCTCCTCTCAACATACATCCATAACCTCTTCCCAAACAGCACCTTCTGGCCCACCAAACCCTCAGGCCCACCTAAACCAGGGAGAAGAAGTTTCCATACTCTTGCCTCAAAGGGAGAGAGACCAGGGCTGCCTGCCTCCCCTGACTTTCCCACGCGGCTGGTTCATGGCTCTTCTCTGGGCTTCCAGGGCTCCTTCCTGCATTCTCCTTTTAGCTCAGAGGAATTGTTTTGGCCTCAAAGGGCCTGGAGGGAGCCCTGGCCAGCAGGCCCAGTGAAGCAGCCTTGGGAAAACACACTAACCACCGACATTTATTTTCACCTGTGGGGGCTGTGGCCAGGGAAAGACAGCCAGCTTCTCTCCCTTATATAAATGCACACCCTCCAAAAGAAGAAACTGAGCTTCACTGAGTGTTGATAATATCACTGGCCTTGGGCTAAGTATCTTTCTACATAAAGGATTTTGTTTCCTTCTCTCCAGGACAATTGATACTGGATAACATATCAATTATGGACGTACCACCATAACGTCCATTTATAAAACAAGGTTCAGGGACTTGTCTTGTAACTGTAAATTCCAGATGTAAATTCTGTTGTACTCTATCCTCAGCCCCAAGGTAAATTCTTATTCTTCCCATTATTTAGTGGGAAAACACACTCCATCCCTCTGCCCCCACCCCATGCCCCCAAACCCAGGCAAGGCCCCACCCAGGACACATTCAGCAGGAGTCAACTGGTCCCTAGAGGAGATTGCCTCATGCCCAGAGCTTTTTAGTGAGTGCAGACGAGAAAATCCTGAAAGAGGGTGATTTTGGCCTCTGAAAGAAGCCTTACTGGAGAACACGGGGCGGGGCGGCATGGGGTACAGTACACGCAGAGGCTGCCAGGTTTTGATTTGTGATGAATAAAGATATTAAATGACACATCAATCTCAAAGCAGGTAACTTGAGCTCTTCTTTGTTAAACACTAAAGGGAGTGGTGGAAGGAGCAATGAAAGCAGAATCTACTCTTCTTTTTGGCCACTATTGTTCAGAGGGTCTCATTCAATAGAGACAGCTGTGAGAGTGTGTGTGTGTGTGTGTGTGTGTGTGTGTGTGTGTGAGTGTGTGTGTGTGTGTGTGTAGATAGGGTTACATCTGGTGGTGTTAGTGATGGGGCATACGGTTTGGAGTCTTCCACATGCTAAAAATGTGTTCTATCACTTGAGCCAAATCCCAGGCCCCGAGAATACCCACTTTTCATGGATCTTTGCTCTGAGATGATCAAGAGTTGATTTCAGAGAATGCCTACCCTGGAAGACAGGCTGTCCGTAAAATGTGCATTTTTAAGAGTGGAGATCTAGAAATCCTGTAGCCAGAAAATAAGTATGTGAAACCACCAATGGGTCAGATGATGTCGTAGTGCCCATTCAACTGAAAGATGATATTACTCCAAACATCATTCGTGCAGGAGGGTTCGCAGGCTCTGACTCTCAGGCCCTTTTCTTTTCTTTATATTCAGAGAACAGTACTGCATTTCCCAGCTGCTCAGAAAGTGACTGACCAAGGTAATGAAGTCCAAACTCACCTGTAATTGAACTTGCCTTCTACCTCCTTACCAATTCAAATCAAGGCCAAGCCATTCATCATTCTGGCAGAGCCCAGAAAAAATTGCACACATGCATCTATCAAATGATATCACCTGCTTCTCAGGGAATATTGAACCTGCCCCTCCTTAAGAAATTGAGAGGGTGATTTCATTATAATTTCAAAATATCATTTGTAACTTTTGTGTGGGCCTGTCACAAGGCAATCAGTAAATATATACAATCCAAATGGATGTGCTAATGAATAGGACAGGTTTGAGTTTACCCATATTCTTCTTGAATTGATTTTTCTTTTGTAAGTCAGGGAAAATATGCAAAGACCGAGTGGAAACTGCAAAGACACGTGCTCCTTCGGACTCATTTCACTTAGCATGATACTTTCCATGTTGATCCACAGAACGAGAGGGACAGACATAGAAAGATTGCACTCATCTGCGGAATATAAAATAACAGAGTAGGAGACGAACACCCAAGAATAGTAGTATATAATGCCAGGCGGTTGGCTCCATGGCTTGGAAGCTGGCCTCACATGCTGGGGGAAAGGCAACCCAGATAGAGAAGGGAACACCAAGTAAAATGTGATGGATGATCCCGCGCAGGAAGGGAGATGCATGCTGAAAGTAGACTAGAGACTGAAGAGGATGGCCACTCAATACCCCTATCTCAAACCACAACACCCAAAAGGAGAGAGAGAACCAAATGGAATACCCTGCCACAGAGGTGGGGTGGGGGGCGAGGGGGATGGGATTGGAGGGTGAGAAGGACACTGGCTTCATTGGTGGTGGAGAATGGACACTGGTGGAGGGATGGGTTCTCAAACATTGTATGAGGGAAACACAAGCATGAAAATGTGTAAATCTGTAACTGTACTCTCACAGTGACTCACTAATTAAAAAATTAATTAATTAAAAAAACAGACAAGTGCTCCTTGTTGACAGCACTATAAGGAACAGTCTAGCTTTACAATCCAACCCCTAGAAGAATGAGACTTTCTTTCTTCTTTTTTTTTTTTTCAAGTATGAGACTTTCTGAAGGTGATCAGAATTTTGGTTCTGAGGAATTCCAGTTCTCTGGCGCAATTTGGAACTATGACAAAATAAAATGGATCTCTGGGTGAATGAAAGTGTTCAAAGGGCATAAACCTGCCAATTGGGCCACACTGACCTTAGGCCTGCACAAGCTGGAATCTTTTTATTTTTTGTATTTTTTATTCATGAATCACTATGAGGTACAGTTACAGACTTATAAACTTTCGTGCTTGTGTTTCAGTCATACAATGATTGAGTACCCATCCCTCCACCAGTGCCCATTCTCTACCACCAATTATCCCAGTATCCCTCCCACCGCCTCCACCCCATCTGCCCCATCCCACCCCACCTCTGTGGAACAATAGAGGTATTGAGTGGCCATTGTGTTCAGTCTATAGTCTACTTTTAGCACACATCTCCCATCCTGAGTGGGTCCTCCAAACACCCTTTACTTGGTGTTCCTTTTTCTGAGCTGCCTTTCCACCCAGCATGTGAGGCCGGTTTCCAAGCTGTGGAGCAAATGTCTTGATCCTTATCTCTGCTATTCTTGGGTGTTAGTCTCCTTATTCTGTTACTTTATATTCCACAGATGAGTGCAATCTTTCTATGTCTGTCCCTCTCTTTCTGACTCATTTCACTTAGCATGATACTTTCCATGTTGATCCACTAATATACAAGTTGGACTCTTGCATCTCCTTCCTTTTTTTCAACTCTCCATCCACTAGAAGGAGCAGCCTCAGTTTTCCCCATTCAAGCTCCTGTGAGGGGCTCCCATTTCAATTGTTTCCATTTGACATTTTAAGCATTCTGAGACTCTCTCTGAGACTGTCAATTTTGCCCCAGACTTGGGCACAGAGGAGTTTAAGAGATATTGGCAATACCTGGGAAGATGATCAGATAAATAATCTAAAAGATCTTAAATAATCAGAGATCCTCCCTAACAAAAGTGGAAATACAAAATGTACACAATGTTAATCTTAGCTAAGCACCACACAAGGCCCTATAGTTACCAGGCATGTCTGGGAAACCAATGGGAGCTCTCTGATACTTAGTTAAGAAGAACAAAGACCAAATTTTCCTATAAAAACCCCAGAAAATAAGTCATATTTAACTTAGTCCTATACAAACTTCCTCCCTGGCTGGGGAGTTTCTTCCTTGTCTATTTTTCAATAAACTTTTCTATTTCTAACTCTAGGTCTGGGCATATTTATTTCTCAATATATTTATTATTATTATTATTTTATTGAATCACCATGTGGAAAGTCACAAAGTTCTCAGGCTTATGTCTCAGTTATACAATGGTCAAACACCCGTCCCTTCACCAGTGCCCATATTCCACCACCAAAAACCCCAGTATACCCCCCACCCCCATGCCCTCACCCCCGCCTGTGTAACTGATAAATTTCACTTCATTTTCTCTTTACCTTGATTACATTCCATATTTCAACACAAAACTCACTATTGTTGTTGGAATTTCCCCTCCCCAAATAAAGCCTCACTGACAAGGAAGCATTTGATAATTAGTTTTCCATTGCTGTATTTCTCAATATCTTAACTGTATTATTACTTTTTAAATTGAATCCCCATGAGCTGCAGTTACAAAACTTTCATGTGAGTTATAGTCATATAATGACCAAACACCCATTCCTCCTCCAGTGTACATTTTCTACCACCAAGGTTCCCAGTTTCCCTCCCCTGCCCCGCCCCACCCCTCCCCCTGCCTCTATGGCAGACAGTCTCCCTCTTACTCTCTCTCTACTTATGGGCTTTATGATTTGCAATACAGATGATGAGAGCTCATCCTGTTTGGTCCTTTATTTACTTTCAGCACACATCTCCTATCCCACGCAATCCCTCCAACCATAATTGACTTAGCTCTTGAGAATATTGACGAGTCTGAGAGCCACGGACCAGCACAGGGACCTACTGTCACTACACTCCTACATCATCACCAGTTCCCCCCACATAATCACTCTGTTCACTCTGCTAACTTTAGAAAGAGAAAAAGAAAGGAAGAAACTATAGTTTCTTGGGGGGGGGGCTTTTTTTGGAGGGGTCACACTTGGCGATGGCCAGGGGTTACCCCTGGCTCTTGCACTCAGGAATTACTCCTGGCGGTGCTCAGGGGACCATATGGTATGCTGGGAATCGAACCCAGTTGACTGCATGCAAGGTAAACACTCTACCCGCTGTACTATTGCTCCAGCCCTGAAACCATAGTTTCTGATCTTAATTCTAAATTCTTTTAAGATAGCCAGGCCCAAATAAAGAATCCACTTTCATTTATTTATTTACTTTTCTTTTTTTTTTTTGGGGTCACACCCGGCGATGCACAGGGGTCACTCCTGGTTCTACACTCAGGAATTACTCCTGGCGGCACTCAGGGGACCATATGGGATGCTGGGATTTGAACCCGGGTCAGCTGCGTGCAAGGCAAATGCCCTACCTGCTGTGCTATCACTCCAGCCCCTTCACTTTCATTTATTAAAACATTTCTGCTATATGTGAGTTTAAAATCTGTGAAGATTTGACTGCTATATTTTATAGTTCCACCATGTGGTCTCTTAGTATCTATCTACCTACCATTTAATTGGAAAGCTAAAAATTAATGAAAACCATGTCATAAAATATGCTTTCTTCAACCAGAAAGTTCTCTTTTCTAATTGAGGTCATCTGTTCTATTTCTATCTTTTTCATAAGTTGCCTTAAGAAATTGTATCTTGATATCTCCCATGGAAGTTTATGCAGATCTACTTTCAGTTTATTTTCTAGAACATTTCCACTCCATTTTCCAGTTTTCTCTTCTCCTTATTACTTTCAACCAGAAAGCAACAAACATGCATTATAGAGATTTAATTGTCCCTGAAGTGAAAACTAATCCAAGCACTTTTCCCAGGCAGTCTAAAATTCCAAAAGCAATGATGAGTAGCAGATGGGCTGCTTATGGGTAAACACAAATAAAAATCGTGCCACCTACTTTATCCAGACCTTTTCCAGGCAAAATAATTCCAGGTTCTTTACGACATTATTAAGGTAGTAAATTCATACTGCTAGAGGGCTTGGCAGAAAAGAACCACCACAGATAGAGAAGAAGAGTCAGGGAAATGATTCAATGAGATCAAAGACCAGGGCTTGAAGAACCAGTGGGAGGTACATAGCCAGATTCTGCACCGTAACTTCCTGCCACCACCAGTGAAAATAGCTTCTGCTGAATGTAGTGTGAATTCTTCTTCCTAATGTCTAAAGATGGTCAAGCATAGACAAAGCAGTAGCATGAAGACCAAGGAACTACAGAACAGCATTAGAAATAACAGGTGTTCACAAGGACCTCTCACTTGTATGTTGGACCTGATCATTTAACCATTTGGGGCACTACTCTACATTCCTTTGGTTAATGGTTATGCCATTCTATATAACTACTGCAGAGTTCATGACATTTATTTTTTAATGTAAATTATGTGAAACTTTGAACAAAATTGTGCTGGTATTACTGCAAATATGGGGTGCACTGATTATGTGGTGGCAATGATTATGCTGTGATATATGGTAAAAAAATATAGTCCCCCCTTGGAGCTGGAGCAATAGCACAGCAGGTAGGGCATTTGTCTTGCACGCGGCCGACCCAGATTCGAATCCCAACATCCCATATGGTCTCCCGAGCACCACCAGGGGTAATTCCTGAGTGCAGAGCCAGGAGTAGCCCTCATCCTTCTGGAAGAACTGTAAATCTAATGGGTATAATAGCATGTGAACTCATTAGAGGTGGTTAGCACCACAAAACAATGTGGGAGGTGAGGGTTCAATAAAACTACAGGCACGTTCTGCTCTTTGCAAATGCCTAATATGTGAGTATTGACAAATTAAACTATACTGTTCTTTCATTTATCTTGAAATAAATGAACCACTGGTTACCACCTTAAGTGATATGTACTGTAAAATCTACCAATCTGCTAATTATTCTTAGAATGTAACAGGTTGTCAATATTCAGAGGTAACAACATTTATATACTCAGTTATTTACAATCTTCAGAACACTTAAGAAATTTTCAGGCGCATAGGAGGGAAAGGAGTAAATCCCTTACCACTTCCATATTTGATATTAAATTTTATGCTCTGACTCCAGGAATTCTAAGAACTATTAAGAGTCGATCATTTATTAACATTAGGGAAAAAATTGGCTTGCAACTCGGGTGCCCACATTTCCAGACCTAGTTTTGTACCTTGAGCTTGTCATTTCTCCTCCCGGAGTTTCCTCACTCCTATGAATAAATTCTGGACTCTTGTTAGATCTTGAGTTTAAATAAGATTCATTCTAAATAAATCAAAAGTCAGCAGTTCAGTAGGTAAGGTGTTTAAAAAGCAGTGTGAGGCTGCCTTTAGGCTTGATGGGAAGCAGTGCAGAGATGATTAGCAGTGTCTGAGACGGACATCAGAAACTCCGACATTGCTGGAAGCTACCTAGCTCAGAGCTGTCCAAGGTCCTAAGTCCCTGTAAAATGTGGGTTTCGGTGTGTTGGTTAGTGTTCTCTGCTCCAGAAATCCACTCTGAGCCCTCTCCCTTAGGAAGGAAGGCATGGGGGAGGGATGCTCATCTCTAGAAAGACCTCAGATTGTCTCTAGTTCACAATATGTTCTGAGAAAATCCAAAGATGAGGCTGAATGAAAGTGAATGAGTCCCAGGAGAGGGGCAGAATATACCCCACTTTGCAATGACCTCCTTTGGCACGGGGTTTCTTTTGTCTTGTTTTTAACTAAAGGCAATTGAGAAACAGCAAATGCCAAAAATCTCTCCCCTCCTCATTTGTCTAAAATCTGGTTCAGAAACAATCCATCTCTTTTCAGCCCAGAGATGGTACCAGAGTAATACACACACAGCGTTACTGAAATAGCCCTTTACTTCCATTGAATTCCAAAAATTTACCCTTCCATGGTTCACTACTCTTGAACAAAAAAAGAAAAACAACATTTTCCCCTTGCACATCCATGCAGGTGTTCTTTCTAAGACATGATACAATTCCCAGAAGTACTAACTGCCTGGATCATTTCTCATGAACCACTGCATAGATCACAGATATTAAAAACTCTCTTTTACTCTCTTTAATGATTTCTTATCTGGTTAATTTTTTAGAGAATCTGGAGGATAAAGAGAAAAGTTTTTCCCATTTTTTATACCCCTAAAAGAAGAGGCATTCTATTCTGTAAGAACAGAATTTTAAAAGTTTCCTTTTAAAACTGGCATCCTTACCTCATGCCTAGAAGTCCAGCTGTCCTGACCCCCACTCTGCCTCAGTGAATGAGTGAATGGGAGTCTTTGGAGGTGGGATTCAGGAAGAGACATTCAACAAAGCCTTCAGTGATTCTTATCCCCCTCATATCTGAAAAGTCCCACTTTAATTAACTCCAGACTTCTTCCCTTGATCTCACTGGAGAATTCCAACACACATACAGCCAAGTCTAAATCTTTAATCTTCCATCAGTTACAAAACAAGCAGTGAGCCTGCGGGCCAGGTTCTCCTGTTTGGCCAGGTTGGCGAGTATATTTCTTTCTCTCTATGCTAGTTTCTTGATTGTGAAATCTTCTGGCTGTGCACTTCTTGGCAAACTGTCCACTTCTCATTGGCCAGAGGGCTCTTTTGCATATTGCACAATGCAGGAGGGCCACGGGGCTGCCTGTGGAAGCCCACAGCAGGGCCCTCGAATTTCTGATCAAGATAAATTCCTTGGTCCTATTTCCAGAGAGTCTGATTCGGGTTATTTGGATGAATCTCAGGAATGTGCATTTTAATACAATCCCGTGGGCTCCTGGTGAGCATGTGGTAGAGGGGCCCATAGTTGGAGAAGCTGGTCACTTGGTGCTTCATCAATCAGAATTGCTAGGAGCAATCTCCTCCTGAAAACAGTGGATAGGTCTTTGCATCTGGTGACATCCATCAAACATGTTAATGCTAACCACAAATTAACTAATTTTAAGCCATTTGTGTAGGTAGTTGCTCATGTAATCAATCTTAATTTGCAAACACCGCTGACTGCCCACACAAAGATAATGCGCTCAACCTCCACACATAAATCTCTCAAATGGAAATTAAGCAGGTAGATGTCAGACTCCAAAGGGCATTATTCAACATTCTGAGCAACAAGATTAAGTTAACAGGATGGCAGCTGAAAAGTTAATTGGACCATCTGGATAATGTCTGACCTGGATTTGTCTGGTCAGTCCTGAATGCCAGTCCAGTGTAGGGACCCCTTGCCTACAAGGTTTTGAGAAACTGGAGAGTGGGTTGAGGCTGAAGTTCTTCTTGAAAAGGAGAGTAGTAGAAACAAGAACCCTAATTCTTCAGATCTCCGCATAGGGCTTACACCTACCTTAGAGGCTAACAATGCCTTCTATTTTGGAAGACATAACTCAGACACTCATTACAGACACTCATTACAGTATAGTTGTCTACTCAATACTCCTTGGGGAGAATATCTCCTTTTCTGACCCAAAGTTCTAAGGACCTTTCTACTACTTAGTAGAAAGGGTAACCCAGGTCTGCTTTCCTCATTCACAGTAATTGGGCACAAGGAAGGTCATGTGATTGAAGAAAAACCAATCATTTCATCTCATATTTTATATGCTTATAATTGAGAGTTGGACTGGAGCAATAGCACAGCGGGTAGGATGTTTGCTTTGCATGTGGCCGACCCAGGTTCAATTCCTCTATCCCTCTTGGAGAGCCCAGCAAGGTACCGAGAGTATCCCACTCACACGGCAGAGCCTGGCAAGCTACCCGTGGCGTATTCGATATGCTAAAAACAGTAACAACAAGTCTCACAACGGAGACATTACTGGTGCCCACTCGAGCAAATTGATGAACAACGGGACGACAGTGCTACAGTGCATAATTGAGTGTTATGAGGGTCATGCCAGTAGCCAAGTTAGCAGCCATAGGACCAAAACCAACCTGGCATTAAGTAACAAAAAAAGGAGATTAGGGAGAGACAACATCATTGTTTTAAATTCCAGATCTATCCATTAATGAAAAATGCACTAATGCACTAATTTTTGTTTGTTTTTCATAGTTGTAGGTAACATATAACATTCGCCATTGTACTATTATAGTATAAGCATCCCTAGAGTCATCACCAGCATTGAAACCCTGGAAGATGAAACACGTCCCCACGCCCAACCTAGTAATTACCATATTATTGTCTGTCTTATAATCTTCATGAGTTTAGTCATCTAAGTGGAACCATAAGGTATTTATATTTTAATGCCTGAGTTATCTCTTTCAACACAATGTCCTCAACGTTTATCCATATAGTTATATTTGTCAGGATTTTCTTCACTGAAAAATATTCTATCATATATGCCCACATTACATTCATTCATTTATCCACTGATGGACAGTTATCTCAAAATCATCTGTCAAAAGGATGATCCACGTGGTGGTTGCTGTTTAGAGTTTCCCCTCCCTTCCTGTGATATAATTCTCTGCTATTTCAGGTGAATGGTTTGGGAAGCCTGGTGAAAATCCATTTAGCCATCCGTATGAGGGTTTATTTCGGAGCCCTCATTCTATCATGCTAGTTTGTGTTCGTGTGTGTGTGTGTGTGTGTGTGTGTCTTTGTGACAATGTCTCATGATTGCACTTGTGGTAGGTATGTAATATCTCAATCTTAAAAAGCAAATCTGAATTTTTAATTAATATATGTGAGACTTTCAAATTTGTTCCTTTTCAAAATTTTTTGTTAAAAGGAACAATTGAGAGTTCCATATGAATTTTAGGGCAATTGTTTTAATTTCTAAAATAAACTTTAGAATTTTAATAGAGATTGTGCTGGCTCTGTAGATCACTTTAAGTGATTTTTATATCATAACAATGTTTTCCCAGTCCATGAACATGGACTGTCTTCCATTTATTTGCATCTTACTTAGTTTCCTTCAATAAAGTTTGACAGTTTTTAGT
This sequence comes from Sorex araneus, assembly GCF_027595985.1. NCBI lineage: Eukaryota > Metazoa > Chordata > Mammalia > Eulipotyphla > Soricidae > Sorex > Sorex araneus. Next base: position 7,474,472 of record NC_073312.1, read on the forward strand.
ATACAAATCTCCTTCGTTAAGATTATTTATAATGATCAATAAGTATATGAAAGAGTAGTCTCCATAACTTACTATCAGAGAAATGCAAATCAAAACAGCAATAAAAATATCACTTCATGCAAGTGAGACGGGCACTGATCAAAAAGAGTAAAATCAACAAGTGCTGGTGGGAATATGGGGGGAAAAGATTCTTTATCTACTTTGGGTGAAATGTCATCTGAGTTCAGACTCATGGAAAATAGTATCTAGACTGCTCAAAAAATTAAGACCTGAACTTCCATATGATCTAGCAATATCACTTCTTGGTATCTGTCCCAGAAGTCAATAAATGTCAATATATGACATTTCAAAAAGATAGTTGCACTCTTATGTTCATTACAGTGCTATTTATAGTAGCCAAGATTTGGAAACAACCCAAGTCCCCAAGAACAGAGGACTGGATAAAGAAATTGTGGCATAAACACTCAATATTTATATCTATATGGTGGTATATAATACTGATATATATATATATAGTGTATGTAGCTGAATACTGCTCATCTATAAGACAAAATCATGCAATACACTGCTATGTGGATGGAATTATGGGGCACCATGCTGAGTGACATCAGTCGTAGAAAAAGGGAATTTTTCCCATAAAGTTTTACATATTTATATACATACATACTACATTGCATGCATATTTACCTATAAGGAAACCTAGAATGGGAAAAAAAATGGTCAAAGACAACAGACCCTGAAACAAGGCCTGTATTACTGAGTTTGTTGGGAGGGTTGGTGGTGAGTGGGAGGAAAGGAGACATTGGTGAAAGGATGCTGACATTTGCAGTAGGGCTGGGGTTGGAATATCACACATCTGAAACTCTATGAGTTAACTCTATATTATTATAAATCATGATGCCTAAATTTAAAAAATGAAGAAAGGATTATTTATAAGCATTCCATTTTCATTGGCACAGTCGCAAGTAAAATTGTTTTCTTAATTTGCTTTTCAGGTTGCTCACTGGTAGTTTATGAAAATACAATCGACCTTTTAAACGCACCTATAAGCTTAGGTTTTCTGCAAAGATTTCACTTCTTCCTTTCCAATGTAGCTGTCACGCATTACTTTACATGATTTTTCTGACAAGGACTTTTAGGGTACTTTTGAATAAAAATGGTGAAAGGAAGAAAACTGGCAAAAGGAATAAAAGTGGCAAAAGGGCATCACTTATTTTGTTCCTGGTCTTGGAAGAAAAGCCTTCACCCTTTTGTTGAGCATAATGCTAGTTGTAAACTTGCATATAAACCCTAATTTATTGAATTGATTAACTTTAGTGTTAGTTAATGCATTTAACTCTACAGAGTTTCCTTAGATCCTGTTATTTATAATAAAAAGTTTCTAATTAAATTAGCATATTGCATGCATGACAGTGCTCAGAACTGGCAAAGGTAAGCACCTATTGTTCACCTGTAGTTCAAACACATCACTATTAGCAAGTCACCCGAATCAGCACTTGGATGGCAGGGTGGGTTTCTTTGAAGTCTACTGGAGGTTGGTTACTTTCCAGGGAGATAAACTACCTATGTTGACCATGAAATTTGCATATCTGCATGTTAATACTCCTTTTACTCTCAAAAGAGATTGGAATAGACCAAGAAATTTTACCTCAAATAGCAGAGAACAGTGTTGCAGGAAGGGAGGGGAAACTCTAGCAGGCATCTAGCAAGTGGACATTGTCAACACAGTAGGTTGGGAGAAAAAGTCCACGTGCCATGTGATTACACGTGGTCTCACCTTCTTGATCCTTACAGATGCTGCTCCCCCAACCCCTGGGCTTCTCCTCCCTCCCTTACCCCAAGCAGGGTACACCAAACCCTTGAGAGTTATGGAAGTTTTAGATCATTCACTTGAGTAATGGAAAAGGAAAGCATTAAGCAGGGTGGGGTTCAATTGGACTGGGGAGCACTGATTTTCTTGCCCCAGGTGTTAGCACTGGAATTTGGGGTCACATGCTCACTGCTAATGATAATGACAGCAAAGGCCTGAGACCAGCTGGCCCCGGTTGTGGTGACTACAGTTGGCTGCACAGAGAATTGGACAGCCCTGAGTTCCAGGTAACTGAGTTTTTCAAAGTCTATTAATCTTTACTGTCATCCAATCTGTAAGCTACAACCTGAGACAAAAGTCCTGGCTGACATCTTTTATATACAAAGCTGGCCACGTTTGTCATCCCTCCCCTCTGTGGTCTCACTTGACTTCTGGATGACTTGGCCCCTCATTGCTGCAGCTGCAGTAATGACGCTGTCTTTAGATAAGCCACCCCCGACCCCCAGACGTGCATCACTCCTCCAATGGCATTTGTGCCTCCACTGAGCACTGTGGGTTTCCCCCCTAGCTCTATAAGCAGTGGTTGAATGATGCCTCTCTCTATTGGTTGACAGCTCCGAAAGCAGGAAATTCCTTATTTTTGTCCCCTTTATATTTACAGGCACACCTCATTTTATAGTGCTTTGCTTTATTACACCACACAGATAGTGAATCTTTCACAAATAAAAATTTTGTGACTTCCTTGCTTGGAACAAGACTCTCATCACAACATTTGCCAACAACCCACACTGCTGTGTGTCTCTGTGGTCCATTTTGATGACTCACTAACTAACATATTTTCATTATTATACATGCCAGTCGACCAAAAGCTTACATTCGGTAGATTGGGAACACCTGTACAGGCGATTAGAGCCTGCCCCAAAAGACTCCTTCTCTCTCCTTCCCTCTCGGAGAGCCCAGCAAGCAACCGAGAGTATCCCACCTGCATGGCAGAGCCCGGAAAGCTACTCATGGTGTACTCAATATGCCAAAAACAGTAACAATGACGGTCCTCATTCCTCTGATCCTGAAAGAGTCCCCAGTATGCTATCAGGTTACACTAGCATGCGACAGGGACAAATGGAGATGTTACTGGTGCCCACTCAAGCAAATCGATGAACAACGGATGACAGTGATACAGGGATTATATGTATGAGAATTCATGATCAGTGATTTGTTTTATTTTTGTTTGGGGGTCACCCAGCAGTGCTCAGGGATAACTCCAGGTTCTATGCTCAGGGATCACTCCTCAAGGTGTTGGGGACCATATATGGTACCAGGTTTGACCACTGGAACCTGGTTTGACCACTTGCAAGGCAAGAACCCTACTCATTGTATGATTGATCCAGCTTCATGATTTTTTGTATGTTACTTTTGCATTGTTTGGGGTGCCATGAACCATACCCAGGTAAAACAGAAAGCTTAACTGGTAAATGTGTGCTTTCCAACTGTCCCACCAGCAAACTGTTCTCCCATCTTCCTCCCTCTCACCCAGCCTTACTATTTCCCATGATATAACAATATTAAAGCTAGGTCAATCAATAGCTCTAACAATACACTCTAAGTGTTAAAGCATTTGCTTCGAATCAATCAAGCTAAAAATGATTAAACTCAATGGGGGAAAACATGTCAAAAGCTACAAGCTAAGCATCTTGTAGCCACTAGCCAACTTATGAACACAAAGGAAAAGTTTGGACTGGAAATAAAAAGTGTTGCTTCAGTGAACATGGAGATGTTAACAAAATGAAACAGCCAGATTCTGATATGAAGAACAGCAAGTGGTCTGGACAGAACAGCAAGCCAACCACATTCCTCCCTAAGCCACCCCAGGACCTTGACTCTTTAGTCCGCTAAAGGCTGGGAGAAATGAAGAAGGTACAGAGGAATTCTGGAAGCAGCAGAGACTGGTTCATGAGGTTGAAGGGAAGACGCCGTCTCCATGGCCTAATGATGCCAGGGGAAGCCACAAATGCTTGATGGAGAAGCTGCAACAAGTTCCCCCAAATCCAGCTAAGACGCAAAGTACAGGTAGAACCACTACACTGTGGAGAGCCTCCATGGGACCGTGCTTCGTGAACACCTGTTTCTTGTTGGTTGCACCGTGCTTTGTGAACAACACCTGATGGGGAATCAGGATGTCTTGTCACGCTCACAAGTTTTGGCTAGTTTATCAGCTGCAGACACTTGAGGGCAAACAAGCAGGGAGAGGTAGATAAGGAGGGAAGTCACCTAGCTAGTCGGTTCCCCCTCATGCATCCCCCTTTCCTCCTCCTCGTTCCCCCTTGTTCCCGTTTCTTCCCTAATGCATGAGAAAGTTCCTGAATAAATTGCAGCCAGAAGGATCTCCGAGTTGCGTGTTTCTTCGCTGGTCAAAGCGGCGCTCGACACTACACAACAGATTTTCCATCTTGGTGAAACACTCTCCACCTTGGAAAAGAGGTTACCTAGGACTCTCAGAACTACAGCAGAGAAATAGTTGATGTCTGCCTTCCAAGCCTTTTGAGTCTGAGTATTGTTCGGGCTAATTCAGTTGGTGGCTTTAAGACGAAGCCAATATTCAACTCTAAGACCTTGGAGAAGAATGTTGAGTCTATTCTGTCTGTGCACTCCAAATGAAACAACGTGGCCCAGGTGACAACATGCCTTACTAACATGGTTTACTAAATATTTTAAGCCCTCCTGCTGAGAACAATGTTGATATTGCTCACTGTCACTGTCACTGTCATCCCGTTGCTCATCGATTTGCTCGAGTGGGCACCAGTAACATCTCTCATTGTGAGACTTATTGTTACTGTTTTTGGCATATCCAATACGCCATGGGTAGCTTGCCAGGCTCTGCCAGGCAGGCGCAATACTCTCGGTAGCTTGCAGGCTCTCTGAGAGGGGCAGAGGAATAGAGCACCGGTTGGCTGCATGAAAGGTGAATGCCCTACCACTGTGCTATCGCTCCAGCCCTCAGGAAAAAATTCCTTTCAAATTATGACTAATATTGACAATCCATCTGGCCATCCAAGTCTTCTGATGGAGATGTACAAAGTGATCAATGCTGAGATGCTACTGACCCAATGTCAGGCCCGCTAACCCAACATTCATTCACTAGTCCCTGAATCAGTCATTTTGACTTTGTGAGTCTAGTTATCAAAGAAATTCATTTCATTAAACTGTAGCTGCCACAGATGGTGACTCCTCTGATGGATGTGGCAAAAGTCAATTGAAAATGTTGCAGAAAGAATTCACCATTCCAGGTAACATTAGGAACATTTGTGAGTTGCAAGGAGATGATGTAAATAATATGAACAGGAATTTGGAGAAATACCTGTTCCCAGCCCTTACGGATGACTTTGAGACGTCATTGACAATTGTTGAAGTAGGTCTGCCACTATAAAATAATGACTTCATGCCTTTGTGGATTATGGCACCTCCATAACTACAGAAGCCGTGGAAACAGCAAGCGAACTAAATTGAGAAGTGGAGCCTTAAAAAGTGGCTGAATTGCTGCAACCTCTCGATCAAGCTATGATATGTGAGGAGCCACTTCTAACAGATGTGCAAAGTGGGCTCTTGAGCTGGAAACTACTCCTGATGGAGATGCTGTAAATACTGTTGGTATGACAACCACGGAGTTAGTAGCTGACAGAAACTTAGGAGAGAAGCAGCAGTGGGTTGTCAGAGAACTAACTCCAGCTCTGAAAGAAGTTCTACTGAAGTCGCTAAAATGCCATCAAACAGCATCACGTGCTTCTGAAAAAATCTTCCATGAAAAACAAAATGGCCAACTGTCAATTTTCATCTCATGTTAAGAAATTGTCTCCCAGGGGCTAGGGAGAAAACTCTGTGGAAGTGACATAACTTGCGTTAGCTGAGAATACATGCCCAGGAACCCAGGTTCACTCCCTGGCACATGTGGTCACATCCCCAGAGCTTCCAGCATTATCCTGATGCTTTAAGGACTCTAGGACCAAGAAGACCTGCATATCTGGTCCCAATCATTGAACTATACAGCTTACATGGCCAAGTGGGGTTTGCAATGGCCTCTGGATCTCCAAGCACTGCCTGGGAGACCCCATCCAAAGAAATTTCTAGAAGCCTCTCCAAAGTTCAGTCACTGCTATCTTCAACAGTCAGTGCTACTAGTATTGAGAAAAGACCCTCCTCTACACAGCCTTGCTGAAGGCTGGGGTATTGGTCAGAAGTCCTTAGCAATCAAGCATTTGTAAATTAAGCTAAACATTAAGTATTCAGTATATATATAGCCCTACTGGATATGTAATATGATGTAGCACTATAGCATTGTCATCCTGTTATTCATCGATTTGCTTGAGTGGGCACCAGTAACGTCTCCATTGTGAGACTTGTTACTGTTTTTGGAATATCGAATATGTCATGGGTAGCTTGCCAGGTTCTGCCATGCAGACAGGATACTCTCGGTAGCTTGCCGGGCTCTCCAAGAGGGATGGAGAAATCAAACCCGTATCGACCCAATATAGTATAAACCTAGCTTTTGGGGGAAAATGACACCCATGTGACTCATGTTTATTGCAGTATAGACTTTTTTTTTGCGATGAGCTGCAACTGGGCCCCGATCCTTTGATCCCTTCAAGGTGTATATAAATCACATCTTCTTCCGGCAGAACCTCGCGCAGTGCCCACACAAAGTAGGTGCATAACCTACTATTATGCAAGTATTACCTCAAAAAATCAACAGAACTTCATTGCAAATCAAGAGGGAATTACTACTGGCAGCAGGGTTGGGACTGTTAGGTATTGAGAAGGCTCAGCTGAGGCAGATGCCAGCAAGTAAGGACTTTCCTCTGCAAAAAGACACTTGCAGTGCAGTCTCAGGAGCTGGGAGACTTCAAAGGGCTCTGAATATGTTGCTCCTTACGGTGACGGCACTCAAGTTTCCCTGGAGCTCCCTCACTGCAAAGCCAGCCACCAGCGGTGAAGGGGAGAGCAGAGCACTGAGTTTCCACTCACTATTTCCCCCCCACACCCTTCTCCAAAGAGAATAGGAGACGGCCTTCTAGAGAATGACATGAGCTCTCTTCATTCGATTGGTTCCATGAAATTGGATTCCAAGGGGAATAAAAAGTTGAAAGAGAATCATTATCTGTTCATATCCCAGGGAAATATCCTAAAATAATACATTGCTAGCCAGCCTAAGAGAGGCTCGCTTGATGGCAAGACCAGAAGAGCTTTACTACTCATGAGTAGAAACGATTCTGAGTTTCAAAATCATAATATCCATAAGCCCAGGGCATCAGACTCACCTGACACACACAGAAGTTCTGATTCAGCTGGAGGTTTTGCCTCAGCATTTTATTATTATATTATTTGGGGGATTGTGAATAACATTTATATGTACACACGTGTATGTATGTGCATTTCAAAATGTTTTAGAAACTAATGTTCTCATTCTCAGATGCCTCAGAGGCACGCACCCCCCACCCCGAGAATTGGTGCAATACAGGAATTGTGTACTTTTGTCTAGCTCAGTACTTCTAGAACTTATTTTTACAAAAGAGCATCACTTTTCTCCCCTAGAAGTTTCTTGGGTACAATTGATAAAATTATTCTTTTCAAAATATTTTTTATCTTATAAAATATGATGTAGTCAAGAGTTGAAAACTTTACTTCAAGCTTCTAATTTTTGATAGTCAGATATGTATGAATAATTAAGCCAATGTTATGAGATTAATATGCATGTGGATAACAAATTTTGTTTTTTTCAGCACAATCTGTACCCCAGCATGAGACAGCTAAAAAAAGTGTACAATGGGTAGGGAGCTTGCCTTGCACATGGCTGACCCAGGTTCGATCCCTGGCATACTATGTGGTCCCTGAGCACTCCCAGGAGTAATTCCTAAGTGCAGATCCAGGAGTGACTCCTGAACATCACTGGGTGTGACCTCCCCTCCCCCACCAAAAAATTTATGGGAATCATCAAAAAATAAGAGGAGGGGTATTGAAACTGGAGAAATACTACAGTGGATAAGGTTCTTGCCTTGCATGTAGCTAACCAGGATTCAATTCCTGGCTTCCTGGCATCCCATACGGTCCCCCAAAACATTCCCCTGCCCCCATCAGGAGTGATTCCTAAGCACAGAGCTGGGAGTAAGTCCCGAGCACCATCAGGTGTGGCTCCCAGTCAAAAACATAAAAGAACAGACATCAATACAAAGCTGACTCTTCGAAAGTCACCCCAGTGGCCATCGCTTTGGCCTGCCATGCAAATGGTGGGAACTTAGTCAATGGTGGCCCCTTAGTGGTCATGGAGGAAAAAGTTGGCATTTACCAGGCACCAAGAGGTGCCAACTGTGAGATAACAGAGAACGACAGATGGCTCTCCACCCCAGCTTTTGACCCAGGCTTCCTGAACCCCTCATTATGTTTCCCAGGCCATGGATATATGTTTTGATATAATGTATTACCTCTGAGTGGGGCCCCCGATGACCTCTACATGGGATGATCACCAGAAAGACCAGCCAGGAATAGAAGTTAGGGGTCTTTGGCCCTCTGCCCCTCTCTCTTGAGAAGGAGGGAGTGAAATGGAACCGTCGTGGAACCGCTGATTGAGGTGCCATGTTTTGAGGCTCCGTCTCTCAGCTCCGTCTCTCAGCTCCACTTCACAAAGTGTTCAAGCTTGGCTCTGTCTCCCAGCTGGAAGCAAACAGCCATCTCACCTGCCCTGCTTTTAGGTCCTCTCCCGCCACTTCTGCTCGTGGACTGGCACCTCCTCTCGCTCCCACCTCCTCGCTCCCCGCACCTACAGGCCAACCCTTGGCACGTGGCTATTCGCCTTTGGGGTGCTGTGGGCAGGGCATTCCCATGGAACCCATGGGCTTTCAGGCAGGGTCCGTATGTTGAATTTCTGGGTGGAGGTCCAGCAGAAAGGACTGGGCTGGCCTCTCGGCGTGGACTCTGTCCTCTGAGTCCCGGTGTCCCTGCGTGGCCTGGAGCTGCATCTGGCTCTGTTCCTCACATAGCCCTGCGCCAGGGGAAAGCCAAGTCACGGGGGAGGCAGAGGCAGGATTTTTGTTTTAAATGAACACAGTCTGATGCTATCTGGGGAATCAATTACAGCAGCCCTGTTTCCATCTGGTAAATTTGAGTCGGGCTCCAGAGAGTAACTTTCTATCAGAGTCAGCCCGCATGCGAGAAAGCACAGCGGGAGGGCTCCCGGCAGAGGCAGTTAGGGGGCTGGGCTGGAGCGTTCTCTGCCATGATCAGATGTTTCAGGGGTAGATGTGGTTGGTGTGACTTACCATTTCTGAGCTCCTCATCTGACTACGGTGCGGGGCAAGCTGTCAGCTTCTGGTAAATAATGGAGCTGTGACTCAATGCAGAGAGAAGTAACACTTTTAATCTCCAAATATACATATATATGTATATAAACACAGCCCCAGCCAACACTGAGAGAGTTTACTAAACTGAGGAGAAGATGTTGTCACCCAAAAGATTTTTTTTTTAAGTTGGAAGAATCCCTTCCGCCTGATACTGTTTCAGGACTCCCTGGCATCAGAAACGCGTCAGTTTGGTAGTAGAGGATCTCTCTAAATATGCAGAACTGAAATGAAGGCACTGCAGGGCTAGGTTTTGAGGTGGTCCAAAGTTTGGGTTTGGAACACAATTTGAATCCACCCTTTGTTCTATTTGAATCCATGTTCTAGCTGTGCGGCAAGGCACATGACCTTTCTAGAGTTTGATGTTTTCATCTTTAAAAAGGTATCAGGATCATTGGAAAGGAAATGTGCTGGCCAGCCCTGGGGTGTCTTCATCTGTAGAATGGGTACAGGGAGAGCACCCATAAAGGGTCAATGCCACCATCAGCCATGCTGGGCGGGGTTTGCTGGCTCTGCTGAAACTTTTAGTCCTCTTCTTGGAGGATAGTTAGATGCAAATACTTCCTGCTCCCACAAGTCAAGCTCCGGGTGACCTGAGGGAACTGACGAGTCATGAAGCTCAGTCATCGAGGCACCCCAGCCTGGGCGTGTCACTTAGGAGGGAGGGGAGCACAGGGAGTGGGCGATGCAGACTCTGTTCTGTTCTGCTGGTGGCCTGGCTGCATCTCAGGTACAGGGGCAACAAGGTCAGTGGGCATCAGTCTCTGCCCAGGCAGGAGCCGTGGGTGAGCACTGTTCCAGCCTGTCCACCCTGACCCCCGCCCCCATGCTCCCACTCTAAACTTACTATAGACCCAGAGGCTTCCAGACTCCCCGTGCTGCTTCCTGGAAATGTCTCTTCTACTCAGATTAACCAAGAGGGTCCTGTGCTGGGAGACGCAGTGCAGAAAGTTACACTAAGAAACACATAGAGTGGGTCTGGAATGAAGGGTAGGGCCTTTGCCTTGCACGCTGCCGACCTGGGTTCGATTCCCAGCATTCCATATGGTCCTCCGAGCAGCACCAAGAGTAATTCCTGAATGCAGAACCAGGAGTAACCCCTGAGCATCGCTGGGTGTGACCCAAAAGGAAAAAAAAAAGAAACAGAGTGATAAAGACCAGACTAGAGTGAAGGATACCAGTAACTTTGTCTATATAAACACCATGTACTTTACTACTAGTGGAATCATTTCACCTCAACTATAATAAGAAAGTAAAAAGGAGGGGCCAAAGAGATAGCAGGTAAGACGCCTGCCTTGCATGTGGTTGACCGGGTTTGATCCCTGGCATCCCATATGATCTGCTGAGTCTGCCAGGAGTGAGCCCTGAGACAGAGCCAGGAGGTATGCCCCCCCCCAGAAAAAGAAAAAGGGAAAAGAAAAGAAGAAAAGAGAAAAAATCTCCCTGTACCAGGGAGAAAGGAAATTTAGTAAGATTTTTTTAATTGAAAAAAATTAAACAAAACTATTTCATGTGTCTAAAGAAAAACAGGCACTGAAATTCCTGTTCCAGGCAGAGTGGTGGCCTCCAGCTTCCTCAGGTTGGAAGAACCCGTTCCATCCAGTTACTGGAGCATGCTCAGTGGTTCTGGAACTTTTTCACTTTTCTCCTCATTAAACCCCAACACATATTAACTCACAGACCCCCCATCTGCATGATTACATGCTAATGATAAATGTGATGTATAAGCATATGCATGTAGCCCTTATAAGCATGTGTAATTTTAGCTCCACCCAAAATTGATCACTCATGTCCAACCCCTTAAGCACTTTCCTCACCCTAGTTAGCTTGCTACTAAAAAATCCCTTACCCCAAAAGCCAATGCGAGGCTCTGAAACACACACACACACACACACACACATTTAAGGTGTGTACTAAGTCTCTCTGCTTATACCTACACTGCATTGTCCTTGAAATCTTTCTCTGTACTATGCCATGAGAAGAGAAAACAATTTTTCCCCCACTGGGTGAGTGAGCCTTTAGGGTAAATTAATGTACAGAGTAAGGGATCATGGGAACTCCCAATTTGAAGCCAAACAGAAATGTGGGCAATCTGGGAGCCCCCACTAGCAATTCACATCTGAAGTAAGGGGCCATCTTGTGGGATACAGCCCTTAGCATTGGGTCTGCACCAACGCCAGGCAGTTAATGTCACAGAAAATTGAGTGATAGGACTCCAATTGTTACCCAGAGAATATGGGACTTGCTTGTGTTGGAAAACCCACTTATTTGGTGTCAAGAGGGCTGTGAAGGGAGAAAGTTTTCATTCAATGCCTCATTGCAAAGAATTCAAGCCCCCTAGCACAAGTCAACATGTTCATCCATTTCGCTTGAAAGAAAATTGACCACATATTTCTCTTAAGAATCATGCTCAGAAAATCTAAGAACTCCTAAAACATATCACCCAAGAAATGTCTGCTCAGTCATTTCACATTAGAAAGTGAGTCTGAGGGGAAAGGGGCAGATCCCAATTTTGGATTCCTGAAGAAAAAAAGACCATGTATAATTTCTTTGTGTCAAATCAGTCTCTTTCTCCCCTAATAAAAATTCTTCATCAGAATCCCATCTCTCTCTTAATACTTGGGTTTATATAAATTTAAAACAATTCTGTTATGAAGCAAACAAGGTTACTGAAAATTCCTAATCAAATCAGACAGTGGGAGGTTGAAACTGTCTGAAGATGAAAGAATATCAGATACTATCAACACAGCTTACAAGAGATATGATACACATGAATGTGTGTGTGTGTGTGTGTGTGTGTGTGTGTACAGACTAGAGAGAGAAATTTGTGTTGAAGATCTGGAAAGTCTGAAGTTTACAACCCAGCAGGAGCTGATGCTACAGTAGTTTTTGGCTTTTGGGTATATTTTTACTATGGGCTGCCAAGAAGTGTGCCACTAAAAAGGGACTATTTGTTTATTATTTCCATACACGAATAATAAGGAATTTCTTCCTCCTCTGCTCTCAAGACCACAGCTTATTTTTATGTATGGAAGCAGTTCTTGCAGAATTTACAAGCTGCTTGAACGCTCAAGTAGGAGAATAAGTAATACTGGCAAAAGTTTGCTTCACTTCTTTCCTTCCTTCCTTCCTTCCTTCCTTCCTTCCTTCCTTCCTTCCTTCCTTCCTTCCTTCCTTCCTTCCTTCCTTCCTTCCTTCCTTCCTTCCTTCCTTCCTTCCTTCCTTTCTTCCTTTCTTTCTTTCTTTCTTTCTTTCCTACCTTTGTCATTATTTATCCACACATTTTGTAAATATTGTAAATAGTTCCAATATTGGATTCCACCACCAATGTTTCTCCACCATTATACAATGAACTCTACCACCTTTCCACAACCCGAGATTGGTTTCTTTATATTCCAGGAGCTGCAGGCTTGCAGTAGAAATTCTATTTTGGGAAACCTCCACTTGGAGGTTTAAGATTTTAAACTGATTGGACACGGCCCACCCACGTTGACCCTGACGATCTCTGTTAGAGTCAACTTTGTTCATGTAAACCATGTCTACTCAACACCTTCGTGGCAAAACACAGACTCACAATTAGTTAAATATCTAGGCACAATAGCCAAGCCCAGTTGATACATAAAGTAGCCATCTCATAGGCTTAGAAGAATCCAGGAATAGTTTTATTTATTTTTAATTCTACTTTATTGAATCATCATGTGGAAAGTTACAAAGTTCTCAGGCTTATGTCTCAGTTATACAATGCTCAAACACCCATCCCTTCACCAGTGTCCATATTCCACCACCAAAAACCCAAATATACCTCCCACCCCCCGCCCCCCAACCCCCGCCTGCGTAACTGATAAATTTCACTTCATTTTCTCTTTACCTTGATTACATTCCATATTTCTTTTATTATTATTTTTTTATTGAATCACCATGTGGAAAGTTACAAAGTTCTCAGGCTTATGTCTCAGTTATACAACATTCAAATACACATCCCTTCACCAGTGCCCATATTCCACCACCAAAAACCCCAGTATACCTCCCGCCCCGCCCCCCCACCCCCACTGCATAACTGATGAATTTCACTTCATTTTCTCTTTACCTTGATTACGTTCCATATTTCAACACAAAACTCACTATTGTTGTTGGAGTTTCCCCCCAAGAAAGATAGCCCTACTACCAAGGAAGCATTTGATAATTAGTTTTCCATTGCTTAGAATGAAGAGATATGTAGCCCCACTGCTCCAAATACATAACTCTTTTTTTTCTTTTTCCTTTTCCTTTTTTTTCTTTTCCCCCTCATCCCCCTTCCTGTGCCTCATAGTATGGTGGATGCCACACCGCGTTTCTCCCCAAAAATGGGAAACAACCGGGAAAGAGGGATATTTCCTCTTCTCCGCTGGCATGGGGCTGTTGCTTAGTTCACAGTCTAGAGAAATGGCTGCTACTTTGATTACCTTCAATATTTCAACAAAAAAACTCCTGTTATTATTTGGAGTTTCCCCCCAAAGTCAGACCTGCTGAAAAGGAACCATTTCACTTTGCTGACAATTAAGAGATGTTAATTTCTGTATAAAGTTTTGGATTTGGTTTTGGATTTCTGTATAAAGTCCAGGGAAAATTCTGCCAGAAATTGCATAGCCCATCTCACAGTCCCAGTGCATTGCTGTAAGAAGCTGCGCTGGATGCCAAAATGTGTTAGAAGGTCTCTGGAATCAAAGTCTTTAGGCGCAGAGGGTCCGTTTCACTCTCAGCAGCTCCAGATTTATCTGGGCCTAGGGCGCGCCGGTTACACCCACTTCCCATGATTCCCTAGGAGTCCCAAGTGTAAAAACCGTATACCTCTGGGTTAAGAGTCTTAAAAGGTGGCTCTCACCACATGGATATTGCTGCCGCCACCATTTTCCGTGCAGAAAGACAGGGTGGAGATGAAAGATCTGTCCCTGGGCAGCGCAGAGTTGTAGCCCAGCTCACAGTCCCAGTGCATTGCTGTAAGAAGGTGCGCTGGATACCAAAATGTGTTAGAAGTCTCTGGAATCAAAGTCTTTAGGCCCAGAGGGTCCCAGAAACAGTTTTAAACTGTGATCCCATTCTACAACAGCCAAGAAAATTATTTAGAAATCTATATAGCACTGTCATTCCCTTGTTCATCGATGTTGCTTGAGTGGGTATCAGTAACGTCTCCCTTGTGAGACTTATTACTGTTTTTGGAATATCGAATATGCCACGGGTAGCTTGTCAGGCTCTGCCATGTAGGTGGGATACTCTTGGTAGCTTGCCAGGCTCTCCAAGAGGGACGAAGGAATCAACCCTGGTTGGCTGCGTGCAAGACAAATGCCCTACCTGGTGTGCTATCGCTCCACACCAGAAATCTATATAGACCACAAAAATAAGCAAGTAATTTCCTCAATTACATTTATTTTCTAATATATCAGTAATTTTATATAAATACCATACTTGTGAAATTACTGGTATATTAGAAAATATACCAGTTGAGGAAATTATATATATATATGTTATATTTATACACACATACTCAGACAGATACATTCACACACATAATCTGAGACAATATCACATTCAGATGTGTTTGCCCCAAAACCCATTTCCTGCTCATTTCCTTACCAAACTGGCTACATTCTAAGTGAAGATTTTAAATTACTTTTTCTTTGGATAATGCTTGTGGGTTCATTACTTCTTCGCCCCCCTCCTGCACTTTCGCAATGATGCTATTTAACTTGCATTTTCATTTCAAATCGTTATGTAGTTATTGTTTAGAGTCTGGGAAATGAACCCGCTCTCTGCCTGTCCTTTGGTTATCAAGGTTCTTGCCATACTGAGTTGAGAGCCAGGCAAGCTGTGTGACTCATCTCGAAGCAGTGACTACAGTGCAAAGGGACCTTCCTTATTCATTAACCTCTTTTGTGGCCAATGTGCTTCCAAAACAACCAAGATGAGTGTGTGTGTGTGTGTGTGTGTGTGTGTGTGTGTGTGTGTGTGTGTGTGAGCTCCATCACATGAGCTCCATCTCTGCCTGTCTACCTCAGAGGCCAGACTGCAGTAGCATAGGGCAACTGAGCTTCAAAGTCCAGCAATATAGCATCGCTTCCAGCATTAGGAGAAGACTGGATTTTAAAGTGAAAGACAAACAAAATCAACGGCTCTCCTTGCTTAACCAATATTCATCTCTTTATTTTCTAGAGACTTTCTATGGTCATTTTGTTAGACTCTTCCCTGGAAAAGTCATAATTCAGGGTGATTTAATTAGCCTTAATAATAACATTTGCCCCTACTTAGTGTTTCTGGAGATTCATGGCAACATTCAGCATAAATTGGCAAATGCCCGCAATAGGAAATGCTTGATTATCACACTGGCCTCTGCATGCTCATAAAATCCAAGAAACATCGCCGGCCTCTTCCATCTCCAATTTCCAGTGACTAATTTGCCCTCAACCTCCTGTCAGGTGACAAATGACACCCAAGATCTGGTCGATACTCGACATGGAGGCATTGTCCCTGAGACAAACAAACTCGCTTCGAAACCATTCCCAGAAGAGATTCCCTCCCTTGAATTGGTATTTAGGTTGGTCTTTTTCATCAGTATAAAAACTTAGCTAGCTTAGACACACTGCAAATCTGAATCTGTCTGTGATTGAAGGAGACAAAATAATTTGCATACTTCACCTCTGAAGAGGAAATTTGAAATTCTTTTTGTTTGGTCAGAGAATTGGAAATACTTGAGAAAGGAAGAAATCATTGTTTGTATTTCCTTAGTTTTACCTGCTGTGGAAAAATACCTAAATGATCGCCTTTGTAACAAGGCACCCTTTAAAGAGATTTACCAGTCTATGTGATGCTTGCCTCTGATTTTAAGGAGTTAATTTATTTGACGATGGATGTCAAACAGACCTTCTAATAAATTCACTCCCAAGGCCCTTCTAATAAATTCACAGCACCCTCTCCAGGACAGACTGCTCCCCTTATTTCTTCTGTTTCTTCCATTTGTTAGCTACTGAATCCTACCGACAGAAGCAAATGATCAGATAACCAAGTTTTACGAGACTCAAAAGAGAACTTAATTTCCAAGTATTTCTTCACAAAATGTTAACCCCTGCTTGGATTGGCCAGAGCTTGCATTGAGCATCTTTTCATTGACTTCAGTGGCTGATATGCTTCACTCACAGAAACCCTCAGAAACCCACAGAATGTTCTTCATTTGTGACTAGCGATAGGTTGGCATGGAGACCTTCTGGCCAATGGTCTACCTTTTCTAGAAGAGTCTCCTCTTAATCACAATCACAATCACAATATCCCGTTAATCACCAATTTCTCGGGCAGGCTCAGTAACATCTCATTTCGTCCTTTCCCTGAGACCTTAGAAGTCCATCTCAACTTGGCCCTCCCAATGATGTTGCACTGGGGGCTCTCCAGGGTCAGGGGAATGAGATCCAGCTTGTTACTGGATTTTGCATATGAATACACCATGAGAAGCTTGCAAGGCTGTCCCATGTGGGCAGGAAACTCTCAGAAGATTGCCAGTTTCTCCTAGAGGGAGAAGTAGGCTAAAGATATCGCGCTTCTGGGAGCTTGCTTTTAAGTCTCTCTCTGGATGTTGGCCGTTGATGGGATTACACACACCTGGGTTCCTCTGCCAGTACCTTCATGCATGAGGCCTGTCCAAACGTGTAGAGAGGAGCCTCCAGCATGGCTGTAGCTAGGTTCCGGTGGTCTTCAGCCACCAGGAGCTCTGCTTGGGTTGGGGAGGGAAGCTGGAGCCCATCCCCTCTAAGGGGCCCCAGGGAAGACAGCCAGGCTTGCAGGCAAGAGACTCTCTGAGAGACAAGACGCCCCTCCTCTTAATACGTGGACAAAAAGTGCAGAGAGTCTGGTGGCAATAAGCCCTGTGTACAAAGGAAAAAGCTGCCCTAAGGTCAGCCCTGAACTTGTAGGGACTGTAACAAGTTTGCCTACCAGACCAGCAAAAACAGGAGACGGTGCTCAGAAAGATCAGGAGTGGATGGAAATGACCTCTATTTAGGGTACAGACAAATGTTCTTGAAACCTGGCACTCTATCCAGGGAGAGAAAGGAAACAAGCCTTGATGGTGTTTTTAGAAATAGAAGAAGGAAAGAAGCAAGGGAAGGAGAAAATCGTCTTTGGCACACTCGCCGGGATAATCCAATCGACTCTGTGTGATTTTGAAAACAGGATCCAGGGCACCATTAAAAAGGTTGCAAATACATTTTCATAAAAGGAAATATGGAATGAAGATCTCAGTCTGCCCAGAACTATCAGCAGCTTCTCCAATCTTCGGGCGTCAAGCGGGGACCTTGCTCCTATCCCCAGGAAATGAGAAGAGAAAATAAGAAGATGAAGATGAAAAACACAGAAGGAAATGAGAGAGCTGATGCACAAGAATCTAATCAAAGGAAATCGGAGTTTCCAGAACATCAATTCCAAGTTTTTATTTAATATAGACTACTGCTAAAAGTAAATGCAGGTTTCCAGTACCCTTCCCTTGTGTATTTTAAAGATATATCAGAGTGAGTAAAATTGGCTATTCGGTCATGGTAAACAAAGGAGCAGAAGGAAGAACTTCTTGATTGAATTGTTTTAGATTTTTAAAAAATTTCTTAAAGAATTGAACCTCAGTTTTACTAAAATTGGGAATCTTACCAGCCCCCACCCCATAACATACTATAATCTGAATTTTATCCAAATGTTCCTCTCAGTTTAAGGTCATGTTTCAGTGGAAATAACCTGCCTCAATTAAGGCTCAGAGGGAATTTATTTATTAATATTTATTATTAATAACATAATAATTATTTATTATTATTACATGCTTGGCACTGCCTACTTTTAATAATATATTGTCGGCATCTTCTAGAAATAGGAAGGCAGCAGAAAGAACCATCAGCAAACTGTCTTACTGAATCAGCCAAACCAAGAGCTTTCTCTTGGCCAAAGCAAAAACAGTAAACTTGATGGGGGCATACACACCCACGTACACAGCACACACCCATGTCATCCTTCGTCACACACCATCCCTTGATCTTCACAGTTAGGCAAAGCCCGGCTCATTCCCACTGTTACCACTAGAATCTTCAACCTCAGCCCAGCTTAGCTTCTCTCTCCCAGTAACCATATCCCAAAACTTTGATGCCAGGACCTTGCAGTTCCTCTTTCTGCCTGCCAATCTGGTCATCAGATCAACAGATTGCAGTGGAAATACTCTAGGGGCCCCGTAATTTCTACACCAAGCCTAACATTGGGGTAGGCCATCCCATCTTTTCCAAAAAGTTATGCTAGGAGCTGCAGAAAACTACTGAATACTGTTGCCTGTTTTCCTGGTGAATACCACAATTTACTTCAAGATGGGAGGGGGAGACATTTTGTATTTATTTTTTCTTTCAATAATATTGTTTTGCGTTATTGTGAGAAAGGTTGCTTTTCTCTTTCTTTCTTTCTCTCTTTCTTTCTTTCTTTCTCTCTTTCTTTCTTTCTTTCTTTCTTTCTTTCTTCTTTCTTCCTCTCTCTTTCTTTCTTCTTTCTTTCTTTCTCTCTCTCTTTCTTTCTCTTTCTTTCTTTCTTTCTTTCTTTCTTTCTTTCTTTCTTTCTTTCTTTCTTTCTTTCTTTCTTTCTTTCTTTCTTTCTTTCTTTCTTTCTTTCTTTCTTTCTTTCTTTCTTTCTATTGAATCACCGTGAAATACAGTTACAAACCTTTCATGTTTGAGTTTCAGTCATACAGTGATGGAACACCCATCCCTCCACCAGTGCACATTTTCCACCACCAATGTCCCCAGTATCCGCCCCCTCTTCCAACCCTCCCCCTGCCTCTATGTCAGACAATTTCCCCCATACTCTCTCTCTCTTTGGGGCATTATGGTTTGCAATATAGATACTGAGAGGCTATCATGTTTGGTCCTTTATCTACTTTCAGCACACATCTCCCATGCCGAACAATTCCTCCAACCATCATTGACTTAGTGATCCCTTCTCTATTACAGCTGCCTTCTCCCCAAGCTCACAAGACAGGCTTCCAACTATGGAACAATATTCCGGACCCTTGTCTCTACTGCCCTTGGTTGTCAGTCTCAAATTATGTTATTTTATATTCCACAAATGAGTGCAGTCCTTCTATGTCTGTCCCTCTCTTTCTGACTCATTTCACTTAGCATGATACTCTCCATGACCATTCACTTATTAGCAAATTTCATGATTTCATCTCTCCTAACAGCTGCATAGTATTCCATTGTGTCGATTTACCAAAGTTTCTTTTACCAGTCATCTGTTCTTGGGCACTCGAGTTGTTTCCAAATTCTAGTTATTGTGAACAGTGCTGCATGAACATACAAGTGAAGATGTCATTTCTACTGTGTTTTTTTGCACCCTTGGGTAAAAGGGTCCAAGAAGTGGTATTGTGTGGTCATATGGAAGCTCAATTTCTAGTTTTTGAAGGAATACCCACATTGTTTTCCAAGAAGGCTAGACCAGCTGGCATTCCCACCAACAGTGAAGGAGCATCCCTTTCTCTCCACATTCAGACCAACACTGGTTGCTTTTGTTCTTTTGGATGTGTGCCAGACTCTGAGGTGTGAGATGATAGCTCATCGTTTTGATTTGCATCTCCCTGATGATGAGCAATGTAGAGCATTTGAAAAGGTGCTTTTCATACCTCTTCACAAATAAATTGGCACCCCATGACCCAGCACTACCACTAAAGAGCTGAAATTCTTCCACCACAAGTTAAAAGACCCTCCACCCTTTATATCCCCCCCTCAACTCTCCCCCTTTGACAATCTGGGGACTGCCCTTTGGATTCCAGAGTTGTTTTTGCCTGTTCCTTTGCTTTGATTCTCTGTAGCCCACTAGGAATTGGATTATTCAGCAGTAATCACACTGAATGCTTCTGCTCTTGTCTGATCAGGGAAGCCAGCAGGGGAGGGGCTGGTAAATGCAGAGAAAGGAAGCCACTTCTAATGTCCAGCTAGTCTGGAATTGTTTGCGAATGGGTATAAACTGTACATTGAACCCAAGGCTTACTATAACTTTGTACCTGAGTGGCCACTTCGGATTTAAACTTCAGAATGCTTTCTTTTCATTCTGAGCTGTGACTGTCTTTCATAGAAAACATGAAAAAGGTTTGGCTACAACAAAAAGTCTGACCTCTTTTCTTGTCTTTTGACACACCAATCTTGTTTATAGGAATTTATCCCATGGAAATCAGCAGTCAAATGTCAAAGTTAGATGCCAAAGTCAATTCCTTGCACCATTATTTATACGAGAAAAAAATGCTGTAGTAGATGCCCTTTTTTGGTCTGTGCACACAATGGAATACTTTGCATCATTTTGAAGGATGTGGCAGAAATCTACGGATTGACATAAAGTATGTCGGGGGCATATTTTTATGTGAAAGGGCTAATTAGAAAAGTGCTTCATTGTTCACATGTAGAAGAATAGTTTCAAGGCCTAAGAGACTGGTTTTTCTGGTGGAAGGTACAGTTGGTAATTTTTCATTTTTTTTCTTTATCATTTTTTGATGGGGTAGGGGGCAACACTTGGTGGTGCTCAGAGCTTACTCCTAGCTCTGAGCTCAGAGATGACTCCTGTCAGGGCTCAGGGGTTCATATGTGGTGCTGGGGATCGAACCCAGGTAAGCCACATGCAAGGCAAGCCCCTAGCCATTATACTATCTCTCTGGCTCAGTTCCTCTGGTTTAGTGAAGACTGTCCACCTGTATTTGCCTTGGACTGGAGGTGGCCAGAGCTCCGTGGGTAGGATTCTGGGACACGGTCATGGGTGTAGCAGGGACATAAAGCCAGGCGACCTGGCACATAAACAGAAAGGACCGTGGCATGGGCACTCCAACCGAAACTCTGAGTTCAAGCACTCTTTCCTATAGGGTGGAGAAAGAAATTTCTGGAACTCTGTTTAAAATTCAGCTTCCTTGAACCTCACCCCTGGTCTGGGGCATGGGGCTTAATCTCTGCAGTTGCTAAGAAGCCTCTGAGTACTACCATTTGTGCACCTAAATAATATTTAAGCAACCAACTTGAAAATAACAGCATTTCTCCTCATTGAGTTGTGATTTCTATACAATAAAATATATGGCTCCTAAGTGTTGTATGCAGTGAGGTTTGACCATTGTACACCCTAGAGAAATTACCACTGAGAACAAAATACAGTATATCTAACCCCCCCCCCCCAACTCTATCTGGCCCCTTTCCCATCAACCCACACTCCCAAATGCCTTGACTCTCTTTTTCTGATCATCAGAACTATTACCCAGAACCGCTTCTTTTGGAAACATTAAAGTTTTTTATTTTTAAAAAATCTGTCCCTGAGCACTCTCAGTAAGTCATTTCTGCTGGGCAGGAGGAAGAGGCCTCAAGCATCCATTAGAGGAGACTGTCCAGCTTTCTGGGAAAGTCAGCCAAATGGACCTTTTAGGGACACAAATCTAGAGGCTTCTGTTTTGGCAATGAAGTCGCAGAGCTGAGGAGCACGGGGAGGGAGGCCGGGGAAGGGGTCTGCGTCCCAGGCTGCTGCTCTTCATGTGGCGGAAAGACTGAGGGGCGGCCGGTGGTCCAGGGAGGAGTCCAGCCAGCACTGGCCTGCCCCACCTTCAGGGCAGCCAGCCTCTTTCTTTGTACGGCCATTTGGTCAAGTAACTATTTGAAACCTTTGTTGTTTTGTTTTGTTTTGAACCTGATAGGCTTTTCGTTGGCTTGATAACTAGACAGTTAGTTAGGTGGGACTACACCCAACAGCCCTCGGGGGACCATTTCCAGCTCTGCACAGAGAATTGGCCCCTGGTGTTGCTCCAGGGAACCCTCACAGTGGCAGAGAAAGATCTGGGGTAAGGAAATCATTCAGGCATCCCTACCTGTATGCAAGACAAGCAGTGAAGACAAGCCTTAATGCCTCTAGCCCCTGGAATTCTTCTTTTTTTTTTTTCTTTTTCGTTTACCACAAGAGTCACTTTCTTTGTCTATGGACTGTTCAGTATTTCCAGGTCTTCGTCACTAGAGCAAAGCCATGACTAGCCTGTTTGTGCACATCTCTACACTGGTTAGAAATTTCCCTTGAAATGGAGTCACTAGCACAGGTGCCTCTTCTGCAGTTCCCAGAAGGTTGACAAATTGCTCTCCAATGCAGCGGCCCCGGCTGACTCTCCTCTTATGCCTGGGTAAAGTCTCCCTTTCACTCTTCCACCTATTAACCAGCATTTAACATCCTTAGTAAAGCAGCTTTGAGTCTACACTGTCTCCCTTGGTGAGTAATTAATCCTGGTGGATAGAAAATTCTTAAGTGCCAACACTTTTCTAGCAGTCTAGAATGTGTAAAGGACTTTCCCTGGCATACTCTATTTCACTGCTCAAATGCTGCCACTTATTTATCAGGGGTCACCATCCATCACGGTCCAAGGTCCTTCCTTCTCTGACTCCACATCTTGCTTTAGACATCCATGGAAATACCTTTGTGTCTTTCCCATTCCCAGGACATTCTCCAGAATAAACTTTCCAAAACCTGTTCAGTCATGAGCTGGTTTTAATCTCCCACCTGGTGAGGCCATGAATAGCTCTATTCTCTATCCTTGGGGTCTTGAAGAGGGAGATCATGGCTACGTTATCTTTCCCCACAGAACCGTGCTCCATCTGGGCCACAAAAGAGGAGGGATCCCTCAGCAAGGAGGAGGAGGAGTTTGTGGACTGGTCAGCCAGAGAGAAGGGCAAGTTGCCCAGCAAAGAGATGCTGAGTAGCATGTCGGTTTAGGATGTGGAAATGATCACAAACTTCCCTTCCTCTTTCTCTCCCTCCAGTGTCTGGTGATAGGGTCGGGGTAAGGAAATCATTCAGGCATCCCTACCAATGGAAACGCATCCAGAACTGTTTATTTTTCTACTGCTTTGTGACTGTGTTCCTTCTGCTGGTGATCTGTCATCCTAATGATTTTATTTTAACAGTAATGAGTTATGCCTCTGCTCCCGCGGCAAAGCATCTGGCATCCTTCCCAATCCCCTGTGAATCGGTGTGGTGGTAATGAATACCAACTTCATCAATAACATTAGAAAATGTAAAATGTGTTCCCCAGTCACTGTCATCTCTTTCTGTAATCCGTCTACTCCATCATTTTGACTAATATCTTCTAGAATTCACTTTCTTTTTATTTACGAAACCCTCATGCATATCTGCCCGAATTACAACTTCCAGATTATGAATCCACTAATCATTTCTGAGGGTCTGTGCTGGGCCTTTCCACATCATAAATATATGGTTTGTGACTGGACCCAGTCTGGACCCAGAAAAGTAAAGTCCTTGAGTCAAGTTCTTAGAAATGGAGCTCAGGCCTTTTCCTCCCCACCCCTATGATGAAGCACCCTAACTTTGCAGAATTTTGTTGTTGGTTTAACTCTTTGTATACACCTTCCAGAAATTGGGGTAGTTCCACTGCTGCAAAACTATCTTGGTTCCTGAGTATGTGGCATCTTGAGTGGTGTATGAAAGATCTGCATGCAACTCTAGATGCTTAGGACATTATATTGATTCATCTAACAGCTTTAGGAAGGTAGTTCTGTATCCCTAGTGGTCTGTGTCCAGGCCTAATGCTGCTTTCTTACTGGTTGTGCTTTATTACTGGTCTGTCGCTGAAGCTCTGGGGTTCCAGGCCTCTGGGGTCCGAGGCCTGATTTTCAGCCCTTTCTTCGTTCTCAGGCCAGGTGGATGAAAACTGCCACTGTCCTTCCATCCTCCCTGTGACTGGTGAGGGGTCAGAGGGAATGTTACGGGACTG
The DNA here is from genome assembly GCF_027595985.1 of Sorex araneus. Taxonomy (NCBI): domain Eukaryota; kingdom Metazoa; phylum Chordata; class Mammalia; order Eulipotyphla; family Soricidae; genus Sorex; species Sorex araneus. Next base: position 7,498,443 of record NC_073312.1, read on the forward strand.
GGGTCTCCATTCTATATATCTATACCTCACTCCCGGCGTTTCCATGATCTCTTTGGCGGTGAGAATGAAAGGGCCTATTAAATGAACAGGATTACAGGATTACCTCATTTCCTGTCTCTCCCACATAGCAGTATCCCTTTCTTGATGATATTCAAGTCCATACAGAGTGAAAGGCCAAACCAGCATTCCACAGGGCAGCCTGTTTTATTCCTGAAAGGCAGACCGGAAGTTATCCATCACAACCCGTTTCTCCAAGAAACACACAGGGAGGGTGAGGGGGGTGCCACGCCGCCTAATAGCTGCCCTGCCTGACCTTTTCAAAACCTCTCCCTGTGAGAATCAATACCACTAACCCGAGTCTCCAGCTGTCTGGGAGCACAACCTTAGATGGATGAAGTCTTGCTTTCCTCGAGCTCAGGAGTCTTTCTGGAAGTATGAGAAGACCCCACATTTCTAGATTTCAAATTTTAATCTCCTGCTCGAAATTTGGCTTTCAGAGATGTCTTGCAAACCAAAAAGGAACTTTGACTCAGTTGGCCAATACTGCAAACGCCTCCATCAGGCTTTGTAAGAAGCTGGTAACTTGTTTAAGATCTGGAGTCTAGGTCCAGGCAGACGACCAGGTTATAAAATGATCATTGCAGTGGTTCTCAGTGCTGGAGAAGGAGGCCAGAAGTCACAAGGCCATGATGGGATCATTGTCGGTGTTCACACCTGCTCCTCACCACCCTCTCTCTATCCGCCCCACCCACCCAAAGATGCAAGATGCATTCAATCATTCATCCAGGCCAACATTCTGCCATTCATGGGGGACCAGCATGCACCAGGCATCACTCTGACCCCAGAAGACAAAATCCCATCATGTGGAGGTTACGTTTCACCTGGGGTAAGAAGCAACAAACCTAACACAGAAAAGCGATGTGAGTTCTGCAATGTGCTGCGTGGGGACGGGTCCCACGGGAGAGACAGCTGGAAAACTGGGTCTGCAGCATGGGGTTACGGGGCAGGTTCTCCTCTGAAAGGGGGTTAGGAGTCAGAGAAACGAACAGGGGTAAAGGCACGTGCTTGCAAGTGGTTGACCTAAGTTTAACCATGACACTGTATAGGGTCTTCTGAGTCCCACCAGGCATGATTTACAGGGACCTTGTGTAGGGAGCAGAATTTACCCAGAAACAAAAAAGGGAGACTGGAATCAATTGGGATTTGTTCCAAGGAAATTATAATTCATAATAAATGATGTTTATACTATCATTATAATTTATAATAAATTGTTTATAATGAACCGGGGTCAAAGAATGCTTTGACCCAGACCAAATCTACAAAACCAGAGCTCTTGACTCTAATCCACTCCTCTTTCCTTTAGACCAAATGTCAGAGAAACCCTAAGGGTTTCCGAGAGACTTCCCAAACTGCCGCAGTGGTTGTGCTTTGAGACACTTACAGGGGTCAAAGCTGGTCATGCTGAACACTCATAAGGTACCTGGATCCCTTCACCAAACACTTGAGGACATTGCATCTTCTCAACTCTTCTCATAGGTGAGCCAGTTCTTTCCGCACTTGACCCAGGAGACAACTGAGGATGGGTTTGACACGCCAATTTCCATGATTGGGGCAACATGACCCAGGTGAGAATGTCAAGGATTGCTGGTAGCTACCAGGCTCCTAGCCTCCCCCAGCTGGGAGGAAAAGACCTCTATTGCTTTGAGTCATCCCATTTGTGGTCAATTGTTAAGGCAGCCAAGAAAACTAAAGTATCCAAAATCAAGTTTCTCATTCAATAAAATTCAACACTCACATCTATAAAATAACTGGAATACACCAGGTCTGGATGGGAGAGGAATATCACAGATGAGGAGATAATCACGACTCATGGCCCACAAAAATTAATCTTCAAACAGTTGTGATGAATTCAATTGCATATTGTTAAGGAATGGACTGGAGTGCTAGCACAGCAGGTAGGGCGTTTGCCTTGCATGCGGCCAACCCGGCTTCGATTCCTCCATCCCTCTCCGAGAGCCCAGCAAGCTACTGAATATCCCACCCGCACAGCAGAGCCTGGCAAGCTACCCGTGGCATATTTTATATGCCAAAAACAGTAACAATAAGTCTCACAATGGAGATGTTACTGGTGCCCGCTCCAGCAAATCAATGAACAATGGGACAACAGTTCAACAGTACTATTGTTAAGGAAAATACCAAAACCTGAATGGGGATCGGGGTAACAAAGAGGCACAATTCGCAGAACTGGAAACCCACTCAGTCTCCCCTATGCTCTGGAAAAAGCAAATGGCAGTACTGATGAGATTTGATTTTATACTCACAAAATTGACTCAGAGCTTTGACGAAAATATCAAGTTGGCAAGGGGGCAGGAGATATACTCTGCCTGATTGTGCCAATCTCAGACATTTTCAAAAGAATGTCCTGTGTATCCAATGGGGTTCTTGGCTGGTTCCCGGAAGCTGAATTCTAGGGCTGTCATCTGCACTCCCGACTTTAAGAACATTCTGTTTATGTGGCGTCATCACATATCACCTTGTCTAAATCACTGTGGAAACACTGTTTGTTGGTGCACTGCGCTGACCTTCTCCAGTCTGCAAGTTTATATATTACTATATGAGTCCCAAGGGCATGATTTAAGCATGGCCACCCTCCACTGACATCTGAGGAGCTTGTTAGTTCTCTCCTGTAGCTTTCTCTGGCAGGAAATACTTGAGCACAGCGTCAGTCAACAGGCACAGTGACAGACATATCCTCTACGTCCCACAGGGGAAGGACTTCTAGAATCGCACACGTGGTCACCCCACACTCGACCCAAAACACCACTGTCCTTTATTGATTTGACCGTTTCCTTTCACTGTGATCAAATGGGGTTACGGGAGAATCTGGAAAGTGCTATATGAGTGAGAATGTGGAGAAATTGGATGTTTGCACTCAGCTACTGGGCCAATCATTGAGGAGAGAATAAGCCCTCTCTGAGGAAAGTTTGGAATATCCTGAACCATTCTGAGTCTGTATCAACTCTAGAAAAATCTCTCCCCAGATCAGGTCCCAACATATTCACTGAAGACTTCTTTCTTTTTTTTAAAAAAAACTTTTTATTAAATCACCATGTGGAAAGTTACATAGTTCTCAGGTTTATATGTTAGTTATACAATATTCAAACACCCATCCCTTCACCAGTGCCCATATTCCACCACCAGAAACCCCAGCATACCCCCCGCCCCCACCCCTACCCTCTACTGTATAACTAATGAATTTCACTTCATTTTTTCTTTACCTTGATTACATTCCATAATTCAACACAAAACTCACTATAGTTGTTGGAGTTTCCAACCAAGAGAGACAGACCTACTACATTTGATAATTAGTTTTTCATTGCTGGAAATGGAGAGATATGTAGCCCCACTGCTACAAGTACATAACTCTCTCTCTCTCTCTTTTTTTCCTTTTCCCTTTTTTTTTTCTTTTTCCCCCTCATCCCCCTTCCTGCGCCTCATAGTATGGTGTACGCCACGCCGCATCGGCCAGCGTGGGGCTTTTGCTTAGTTCACAGTCCAGAGGTGGCTGCTACATTAAAAACCTTCAATATTTCAACAAAAACTTACTGTTATTATTTGAAGTTTCCCCCCCAAGTCAGACCTGTTCAAATGGAACCGTTTCACATTGCTGACACTTATAAATGTTAAGTCCGCGTCCGCGCGGTTTTGGATTTCTGTATAAAGTCCAGGGAAAATTCTGCCAGAAATTACATAGCCCCGCTCACAGTCCCAGTGCATTGCTGTAAGAAGTCTCTGAATTCAAAGTCTTTAGGCGCAGAGTGTCCGATTCGCGCTCAGCGGCTCCGGATTTATCTGGGCCGAGGGCGTGCCGGTTACGCCCCCTTCCCATGAGTTCCTGGGAGCCCCAAAAGTAAAATCCGAATACCTGTGGGTTTGGAGTCACAGAAGATGGCGCCTGCCACATGGGTGCTGCCAGCCCGCCGCTTTCCGTGCAGGAAGACAGGGTGGGGAGGAAAAAAAATCCACCCCCGGCAGCACAGAGTTGTAGCCCAGTTCGGTGTCCCAGTGCATTGCTATCGGATGCTGCGCTGGATGCCCGGATGTGTTACATCTCTGGAATCAAGGTCTTCAGGCGCAGAGGGTCGGATTCGAGCTCAGCGGCTCCGGATTTATCTGAGGCGAGGGCGTGTGAAGACTTATTTCTAAAAGTGAAAACCTCAACATAATTTCAAGATCCATTGACAGCAAAAGAAAACAAGAATTCCTGTGTTTGTTTGTATAATAAAGAACAGCAACACATTTCAAGTGAGAGGATATTAGCAGGGATTAGCCTCTAAAAATTATATGAAGAAGGAAGCTGAAAAATTATATGCACAGAAGAATATAATTTATCAACTATAACCGACTGTCTGGTTCACTGCACCCAAGTGTGTGCAAGTACCTCAATTAAAGTTCATGCCAGTACAACAACAAAAGGGTGTGTTTCCCAGTCATCCAGCAATCAAAGGGTATATTAATTAATTGGCCATGATTAATTATTTAAAGCACCAGAATGGTACATGCTAACTTTATGACAAAAGTTATTCTCTTGGGAGGAAAAAAAAGAAGGGAGGAAGGAGGAGATAAAGACAAAGGCTTGACAACATTTCATTTATTATTCACTCCCTCCCAAAAAATACCAAGTCTATAGGGGACTGGAGAACTAGTATAGTAGGTAGGGTGCTTGCCTTGCATGTAGCAGACCCAGGTTTGATTCCTAGCGTTCCATATAGTCCCCCAAGTACCACCATGAGTGCTTCCTGAATGTAGAGTCAAGAGTAACCCCTGAGCTAGAAGGCAGATGGAATAGAGAAGGGATCACTAAGAAAATAATGGCTGGAGGAACCAGTTGGGATGGGAGATGCATGCCAAAAGTAGATAATGGACCAAACATGATGACCTCTCAGTGTCTGTGTTGCAAGCCATAATGCCCAACAGTAGAGAGAGAGTATGGGGAATATTGTCTGCCATAGAAGCAGGGGGAGGGTGGGAAAGGGGGGTATACCGGGGATATTGGTGGTGGGGAATGTGCCCTGGTGGAGGGATGGGTGTTTGATCATTGTGAGACTGTAACCCAAACATGAAAGCTTGTAACTATCTCACAGTGATTCAATAAAATTTAAAAAATTAAAAAAAAGAGTAACCCCTGTGTAAAAAAATCACAAAGGCGGTGCGCATGGGACGGGGAGACGCAATGATGTGTCAAGTCATTCTGTAGTCCGTGGGCACTCGAGGCAATTCTCTCGGTGTTCTCGAGCCACTGTGTATGGACTGGATCAGGATGGCTTCTCTTTGTGCTCTGCTTCTGTGTGTGCCGCTGTGCTCTCTTCTGTCTGTCTCTGTCTCTGTCTCTGTAGTCTCTCCTCTGGTCCCTTCCGACCTCTCTCTGTCTCTGCTTCTGTGTCCTCTTCTGTCTGTGTTGTCTCCTTCGCTTCTGTGTCTTCCGTGTGTCTTCTGTTGTCTTCTCTTGTGTTGTCTTCTTCTTCTGTCTCCCCTCAGTGCCCCACAGTCTTAGTTTATATAGCATATTACACAGGGTGGTAACAAATCAACAAAGAAGGGTAAGACCATTTCTCATCTAAGGAAATCTCATCTAAGGAGATCCGCTCAAGGGTGAAGTCCAAATAAGGGTGTGTCAGGGTGTGAGCTAGTAACCTGCCTAAATAGTTATAGTAAGTTTACTTCTAATATTTCTAGCAATGTCATCCTGTATGAGCACAGTAAGAGATATATCAGACTTAAAGTTTGGTTCTTCCTGAGGACATCTCACTATATATTCCAGACCACAGTCCTCAGACCAGGTTAGTCTTCCTAACCCTAGCAGGGTCCTAGTCTCGTCATTACTTTTGGATCATGACAGCATGTGTCTATGACCATGCTCTCAACTTATAGTTGAGTATTGTGGCGCTTTGGCCTGGCCCATTTCGATGCCAGGGTAGCTCACAGCTTACCCTGGGTCCATTCCGTCCCTCGTCGGGACCCTGATTTTGGGGTGTTAAGAATTAAGGGCAACTGAGTTGAGAAAGCAGATGCCCAGGAGTAAATATTATTGGAGTCAATCAGATCCCAAGTTACAAAGCATATTATTAACTTCTTCCTGTGTCCATACAGAAAGGCCATTGCTCTAAGGTAAACTAAGTTCCCTGCAGCAAGGCTAAAAGGACAAACCCCATGTTACCCTATATGGCATCACTGGTATGACCCCAAAACAAAACCAAAAATCTATAACAAATATGGCCAAATGTTGATATTTCTAAAGTTACAAAGCATTCCACAAATAAAGAATATAAAGAAATATCAGTTTTATTATAATCAGCAGGTCCATCAAACTGATATTTGAGCTCCAGATCCCCAAATGACTATATACTTCCTCTCTAGAGCCTTGGGTTCACCCTCCTGTTAGTTACTTAAAGCCTAGGAAAGTGGATTTAATCTCATGTATCTGGTACTCAGCAAATATCTGATTCAATATCAACAAAATATTTGCCTCACTTTAAAAATGTTGTTGACATTTACAACATTAATCCCATTATGACTTCTCATATGTTTTGAATACGATGGTTCCACACCAGTGACAAAAATTTCTTAGACAGTTAAAAACTCTTGGGACAGAATGGCTAAGTCTCTTGAGCTATGGAGTGTCTTGTTCATTTAAAACGTTGAAGAAAATAAAAGTAAAATTGATATGAAAGTCCTCAGCCGTACAACGTGATCAGCTAAATATAAATTAGGGGGCTCTTAATTAAATAACTTGTACTTGCTTAATTAAATAAATTGTGTTTATCTCCTCTTTCAGGGAACATAGAAGCATTCTAGTTTTTCACAGAAACATTAAAAAACTAAAACCATTATCTTCAATGTTTGAAGAGGAAAATCCCAAGAAAGATAAGGATCAAACATTCTTGAAAAGAAATAAGCGGGATCTAGGGAGATGGCTTAAAGAGATGGAACACCTTCCTGGGCACACACAGGGTCCTGGGTTCAATTTCCAAAATCACAAAGTCTCCAAGAACCCAGTGTTGAACTGGTAGCCCCCCCAAATTACTAGGGAAGCCCAAAGACAAAAAGAAAAATTAAAAAGTTGATGCAAACCTTGTATGCTGATGCTGTTTTACAATTTTAACTAAAATGTCAGGGAGTTGATCCACTTTAATTAATATTTTAAAGTTTTCCTTAAAACATGCCGGAAAATAAAGGGAAACATTTGTTTATGTCAACACACTTTCAATTAATTTCACAACTGCTTTCTGAGGAATGCTTTTTAAGGGAAGCATTGTTCTATATTCAATAGAAGTAAGAAATCTCTTCAGCAGGACAATAATAAAAATCACTGCAAATGTTAAATTACTATTCTATTAGACACCACTTTGTGTTGGCACAACTCTGCTGGAAGATTTAGAAAAAGATTAAACGTTTGTGCTTGTGTGTGTAGGAAGGCAGAAAGAAAATTTGAGGTACTTGATAAGATATGGAGCAAAAAATAGAATGCTCATAGAAGGGAACTTTAAAGTTTGGGATACTGACAAATAGAGATGTTCTTGATATTTCAGGGTAACTAGACAGGCTGACTTCTCTACTGTTATTGCAACAAACTTACTGTCTGAAAGCAGTGCTCAGATCTTGGGGGGAATCTCTCCCCACCTGTTGGGGACTGCTCAGGACCCTGAACGAAAGAGGACCCCGAAACCTTTACCCTGGACAAACCGGAAAATTCCATTACCAGCTTTGCTTGACCTGAGGCACAGGTGCCCTTGTGACAAAGGAAATAGCCAAACTCAAGAGGTAAAAGTAGCCCAGGGCAGTTAACTAAGAGACCCCATTAAGCCCCCCATTAAGTAGAATACCTTCCTCTACCTTGTGCCTTCCTCCTGCCAGATGCTCCTGCCAGATAAACCCTTGCCTTCCTCTCCCCACTATTTCTCATTCTACTCTTGAAGAATGTTGTAAGCCCACCTAATACACCCCGAACCTTTCCTTATTTGGTCTGAGAAGACACTTCCCTGATGATTGACAACTTACGTACCAACCCCCTGCTAAGAAAAGTATAAAGCCAGCGTGGCAGTTAATAAAGTTGCCCTTGATCGGCATGTGTCGTCTTGGGCCCCCTGTTTACTAACCTCACTAGTCTTATTTCAGATCGGGACCCTCACAGAATCCACCTAATTAGGAGCGCTTTCCACTGTTGTCTCTCCGCGGGCCGGAGAGATCTCCAGGGGAACGCGCACCCACCTTCCTTGATTCCTTTGGCTGGCCCAGTAATAAAACACCAGGAAACAGGTTAGCCAAAGAAAAGACAAGTCTAGTTTCATGCACGCAAAGGTCCATAAGACACAGAATGTCGTGAATGCCTGAAACAGTTTAGATAGCTTTTTGACAAAGAAACTTATCTTTGATGGACAGATGTAATCAAGAATTTCTTGAAATTGGTTTAGACAACTAACGTGATGAGCTAAGCAAAGCTGTTACACAGTCCTGTTTGGGTCTCTGATACTGTGGACATCTCCCTATCTCTTGAGTAGGGCCTTTTACATTGAAAATTATTTCTTACCTTTTCGGGAAATCAGAGGGAGTCAAAGAAAATATACTTCTTTCTTTCTTTCTTTCTTTCTTTCTTTCTTTCTTTCTTTCTTTCTTTCTTTCTTTCTTTCTTTCTTTCTTTCTTTCTTTCTTTCTTTCTTTCTTTCTTTCTTTCTTTCTCTCTCTCTCTCTTTCTTTCTTTCTTTCTTCCTTTCTCTCTTTCTTTTGTTCTTTCTTTCTTTCTCTCTTCCTTTCTCTCTTTCTTTCCCTCTTTCTCTTTCTTTCTTTCTTTCTTTCTTTCTTTCTTTCTTTCTTTCTTTCTTTCTTTCTTTCTTTCTTTCTTTCTCTCTCTCTCTCTCTCTTTCTTTCTTTCTTTCTTTCTTTCTTTCTTTCTCTCTTTCTTTCTCTCTTTCTTTCTCTCTTTCTTTCTTTCTTTCTTTCTTTCTTTCTTTCTTTCTTTCTTTCTTTCTTTCTTTCTTTCTTTCTTTCTTTCTTTCTTTCTTTCTTTCTTTCTTTCTTTCTTTCTTTCTTTCTTTCTTTCCTCACTCCATTTTTCTTTATTGGCCCACACCTGGCCATGCTCAGGGATTCTCCTGGATCTGCACTCAGAAACTACTCCTGGCAGGCTTTGGGGACCTTATAGGATGCTGGGATCAAACCTGGGTTGGCTGCATCCAAGGTAAATGCCCTACCCTCTGTACTATTGCTCTGGTCACCCCACCAAAATAATTTTTCATTTTATCATCTGATAAAATTAAAATGAAAAATTCATCAACCAGAAGAAAAGTGTCTGTCACAGAGGCAGGCAGGGTGAGGGAGACAGCACGAGGGAAATTGGGGAATTGGTGGTAGGAAATGTACACTGGGAAGGGATGGATATAGGAACATTATATGGCTGAAACCCAACTTTGTAACTGGTAACTGTATTTCACTGTGATTCAATAATAAACAAACAAACAAACAAACAAACCCAAAAAATAAAAATTCACCAACTTTATCTTTAATTCAAAATAATAAATATGCAACTTGGGCACATCTTGGCACAGCCTGCTCATGTTTAAGGGGTTGAACTCAGGGAATTCAGGGTTTGTTGCTTCCAGAGGTTCTATGGACGAAAGAACGAGTTTCCTTGCCTCTTTCTGACCTCTCAAATTCCTCTTGGTATTATTCTTCATCTTCAAAGAAAGCAACACTAAATTGGACCCATCCCATCTCACTCTAATCTGTTGCCTCTCTCTTCCACTCTTAGAACCTATGGTTATACCGGTCCATGCACAGAATCAGGATCATCTCTTAATTTAATCAGTGCTCCTGTTATATTATATAGATGGTAACAGATTCCAGGGATTAGGACATGGATATCTTAGAGCTGGAATTATTCTACTTATTATACAGAGGTTGCTAGAGGATTCAAACCCCAGCTGGCTTAAGCAAAGAGCCTCTAGAAGCTGGAAAAGGAAAAAATCAGAGGCACCTTTATTTCTTCTATGTTTGGGGTCTTCATTCATAGCTGCTGACTCAAGAGTTCCAAATGGTCTTGAAACTTCTTAAGGGACCAGAATGATAAGAGCAATGTCTCCTTAGACACAATAGTCATATTATTGCACAACTGGGCATATGTTAATGAAGGTGAGTTTTGGGAAAGCACCAAAGAATGAGGAGTAGGTGGCAGAAATAAAACAGAAGTAAGAAGTTGGAACTTTCAGTTCCCTGAATACTTCTCCCCAAATTTATGAAATGAGGAGAGAGACTGAATCATCAGCTGTCATCAGTGATGAACTCAATAATGCCTATATAACAAAGCCTTTACAAGGACAAAAGGATGGGGATTTGGAGAACTTCCAGGTTGGGGAATGAGAACATTTCCACATGCCATGCTCCTTGAGAACAAAATCTTGGGACCTAGTGCAGTGTATCTCTTTTTATGGATCAGTAACGTTAGTCGTGAATCAGAAACCTGGTGAGTAAACTGCTGCTTCTCTGAGTTCTGTGAAACATCCTAGCAAATTCACCAACCCCGAGGAGGAGGCAAGGGAATCTCTGGTTTGTAGTCACAGGGCTAGAGGTACAGGTAGTACAACCTGGACTTGTGATGGGCAGAATGAGATGCTCATCTTACCTTTATGACTCTGAAGCAGTTTTCAGGAACTGAGGAAGAAGTCAAGTATTATGGTAAAAGACGCCCTCATTGATCCTCATTCGTTCATTTACAGTATGAAATGATTTCAGAACAGCCTTATGGGACTGAGCTCTTAACCCATGGAAACTGATGCTGTCTCTTGGTTGGGTGTTGAAATTATGTCCAGGAGTCTCCAAGAGGGGATCTGTTGCCTATTTATTTGTTTTTATTTATTTATTTTTCCTCCCCAACCTATTTCCTGCCCTTCTCAGTAACTGACCATCCAACCACAACACAGAAGAGACAAGTGAGCACAGCAGGATTGCAAATACTTGACCAGAAGCCTACAAAATCAGCAAATTAGTGGGGTGAATGGTGACTACAAAGATCAGAGGCAGTGGAGAGTGAGGCTAATGGACTTCAAAGTAGGACCAATTCAGTTCCCCCGGTTCCTAGGGCTAAGATTTTGATCCAGTTCTGTAACCACATTGCCATGATATATAAAATGAGGCTGTAACTCATAGTGATTTCTTCCTAGAGTTACTAAGCGGAAAAGCCAAATCCAAGCCCTTAATCAGACACCTAATGAAGATAGTAATTTCATGCTTCTAAACTATATGCTGTCAATGAAGTTGCAGTTAAAGAAAAAATTGATCCGCTTTATTGATTTTGACTAGGATTGATTGGGATATCCAACATTACATTGAGCACTGAGGTCTTTGAAGGCTGGGAGTTTGGGCTATGTCTCTTTCATTCCTATCTTTGTACAGAGCACAGAGTAAGGCCTGGTTCATAAAAGAAACTAAATAAAAAAATGTTACTAACTAACTAGAGTGCTGAACTGCATTTGTGAGAATGAAAAAGATAATCGTCTGTCACCCAGGCACTTAGACAAGCATGCCCTTCTCTATTCCAAGATGTCAATGATGTTTGCGTCTGCCTCAAGATGGTGTTCCATAAGCTACCAGAGAGAGTAGCAATAAGAAAGATTTCCACAAAACTTATTTGTCTCCAAAGAAGCAAAAGACGCTTGCTCTTCACGCCTGTGTTCTCCCTTGCACACATAAATTGCTTACTCATCTCTATGTTTCTTTGCTTGCCTATTTCCACTCTGGAGAAGCCTGTATTCTCTCTTGAACACATACTTCTCCCTTTCTTAGCCTGACATATTTCTATATAAATTTCAATGAAACTATCTTGCTTCATCAAAAAAAAAAAAACAAAACAAAACCAAAAAGTGAAAGAGAACTCCTCTCCAAAAATTTACATTCAAATTAGGACCAATCCTAGGGCTCTGATTTTGGTCCAGCTCTGTAACCGCATGGTCATGATCTATAAAATGAGACTAACAAATCACCAAGTGTTAACTTTATAACTATTTTAGAATCCCAAACAGACAATTCACATCAAAGTTGCTTAAAAGACCATATGAGTTCTGTGGGCAAAAAGTCATATCTTCTACACATTTTCTGCACAGTACTTTAAACACTTGCTTTTATAATATTTTCCAGAAATCACAGTTGGAAAGGTAACAACATGTGATATATGAAGCCATCCAGAGCTACATTTATTCTGGCTGGTGTGTTTTCACCAATGCCGGGAACCAATGCCTGGGAACAGCCAGAAACCCATGCCTGGGAACAGCCAGAAACCTATGCCTGGGAACCAATATGTCAGTACAAACTGACCTGTAACTAGGAACAACCGCTTCTCGGGAAAGGTTGCAGAACAATGCCCAGGGAAATTGCCACCAGGGCCCACATCCAGTTTCGTTTAACATTTGCATTCTTTGCTATTCCCCCATTCTGCCCACTTCCTCAGATAATCAACTATAAAAGACTAGCTTAGGAGAAATAAAGTTGGAGCTTGCTCCCATTCTTGTGTCTGTCTGTGTCTCTTTCTCTTTGCATCTGTCTCCTTTTCACTCTCGCACCCTCTCCCAGCTACCCACGTTGACCAAGTCCTGAGGGACGGGACACAGCAACAAGGAGGCACTCTCTTATTCAAATGTTATTTTGTCAGAGTTTTCCCACTTCTGTCACTGTCTGTCATTTCTACTACAAACCAAAAGTTTTGCCCAATCATAGGTGTTCAGTGATACTCAGCCTAAATCCCCAGAAAGTTGTATAAAACTTACTGTTCTCAGTATTAGTATAAAGATTTGTTTCACTTGTAAAGATAGGATAAAACTTCCGGTAGAACACAACAGAGAAACTGGGGAAAAGGCAAAGAAATCCACACTAACATAAAATTTGTTCAGTGTTCCGGCACGGTAGGAGAGGGACAGGGATGTGAACTAGATTCAAGTTTGTGATCCTGTACCATTAAGTTCTCATGACTTTGAACAAGTTTTCTAGGCTTTGGTTTTCTTAATATTAAGGAAAAAAAAGACCAGAGATTATTTTCATAGCCAGTGTGGTTATGTACTATTTCTCACTCATTTGGAAAAATGAATCTTGTCTGGAACTTTTGATGCTCTTTCCTGCTGTGAAATACCCTGATTCCATCAACCTGACATAGAAGAATTGCAGGGAAAATGGGCCTTTTTCACTCAGCTGCTCCAGAATCAACCCCAAGGTCTCTAAAATCAGCTGCCTCCAGTGTCTCATCCCACCCAGACTCTGCTCCAAGGGATAAAAGCTTAGGTATTCTTACTTTTTTTTTTCTCTACTCTGCTAGAAAAAGGAAAAGAATATAGAAAGTTCTTAAAAATAATCTATTACGTCTGTAAGAGTCTGTCTGTAAAAATGTGTCAGAGCTCAAAATCTACCATTCGTCAGCCAGTATATCTCTGGTACCGTTGGCCAGATAGAAGAGCAATTGGTTCATTTATAATAATTTGCTTAACTGGAATTGTCAGAGGATGAGGGGTTCTGTGTAATGAGCTTTCTAGAAAACTGACACATGAAGATGGAAGCTCTTGTTTTTAAGGAGGAAGGATAGAAGCTAAAATCCTTGCTACTTGCCGGTTTCTCAATACTAAGAACAATGGTCAATACGAAGAACAATTCAACCTTTCTGGGGATTCAGCCTGGGTTTCTTTAACAACATGGTTATGCAGAATGGCTGGCTTATAGCAAGAGGCAGGGAGGGGCTGGCAGGGGAGGGACAGGAGCTGGCAGTGGGATTTGTTCAGGAACTCCAAGGGCACACAGCTCTGTCTCTGGGCTCCTTAAGTGTGCCAGGACCCACCCCTGGCTGCAGCTCCCTCCTTGCTTTTGGATGCTCTTGGGATCCTCATATATCCACCCTCTCCCTCACCCTCTTTCATGCTTCCCTTTAATTTGCTTTTTTCTTCGCCATGTATTTAAACTGCAGCTCGGACCCACAAACTCCCACTCAGCACACAGCTGGGCACACTCTGGTTCTTTAGCCCATTCTGAAGCACATTAATGAACACATTCTACCCTGTCCCTAAGACCCTGGGTCTTTAAGTGGCTCCCTCAGTGGAGACTCTTGGGCCCTGTGACCATTGGCTCTGGAGCTTTTGGGAACATTGTGCCGGGGCATATCAAAATAAGAAGATGCCTGTTCTACTTGTTTAGTCCCGCGATCAAGTTATGTGCAAAGGCCCAGGGTCCTTGTGAGCCACACAGTGCCACAAGCACACTGCTCAGTGCTGCCATTCCCCATAAGGAGATTGCTACAGACCATACCCAGATGAGCCAGGTTCTGTTCCAATAAAACTTTATTGGTAGGACAGGCAGCTAATGGACAGAGCCGGAAGATGTAGGTGGTGGTTGCTGTAGTCATCTGTTTATCTCAGAATTTCAGAGCTGGAAAGCTAAAACTCTTTTGAGCTAAAAGGAAACTTATTCTTAAGGTTAAACTAGTCAATGAGTTCGTTTGCCACCAAAAGTACAATTACCCTACCAATTACACCGAAAGGTTTATTTCTTAAAATTCAGTTTGCTCTGGACTTTTCTCCCTGGATGCAATTCCTTGAAAATAGGAAGTAGCAGAACCTTAGTCCCAAATGTCTCTCGTGTCTCTCTTCCATCATTCTCGACACCGAAAGCCAGAGGCAGTGGTGATCCCTTCAGGGATCTCCATCTTAACTACTCAGGTTAGTTCATGTGGGGTCCCGTCCTGTCCTGCAGGGAGGACCCTTCGTGGGGCTAAGGAGGGGACGCAACCGAACGAAGAGACGCAGAGCCAGAAGGAGGAAGAGGAGAGAGAGTTTATTCACAGCAGTTACAATACTTATACCTCTTGGTGGGAGGGGCGGTATGCATGCTTGGACCCCCATAGGAACAATAGTAAAATGCAGATCAGGCATGGGCGTTGGCTAGTGAGAGAGGAATGACGAACTGATAAGATCAGTAAGGTCAGCAGTGGTGACCTTGTTACAGGAATCCCAAGTAAGCCTCCGCTTGACTAGAGGATAAGAGCCGGGCTTGTAAAATGGCTCCCTACAAGTTCAGAGTACCAGAAGATGCCCGGGAGCACTTCTGCAGAGCCCCAGAGATTCCAGGGCCCAATGTGACAAAATGCCCAGACTTCATGAGCACTGAGTTCTAGAGCAAGTTCCAGTCAGCATCTCTGGAAACTTCCCAGAGAGATGACAGACAGCACCCTGGGGGTTGTCATCTTAACCCCCACAGATCAGTGTATGATGGGGTGTTGGTGGATGCCCTGTTTTGGAGCCTGTGCTCAGTTTTATCCCACAAATCTCACTTTGTTCCATGTTTCATTTGTTCTGACTACCTGTTTGCTAACCACCAAGCAACCCCTAGCCATGTTCACAGCAGGGTGAGGGATAAGAACATTGCAGTGTCCTTTACTTTACACTGAAGGAGACCCAGAAGGTCCAGGCCTAGCCGAAGAAACTATCTTAGCTGCAGAGTCACGAGTTAATGAACTGTGGTTTATGTCTTCCTAATACAAAAGACTCTGATGGGTAGAAAGAAGATTTGGGTTTTTATGCACTTCCCTGCAATTATGTACAGTTCTAATTCTAAGTCTGGAAGAGAAGTGAATCTGGGAATACAAAGTGCATGGCTATGTGAATGATTCAATGTGGGGGACCGGGGGGATTCCTTAGACAAGATGAAATGAAAATAATTGGCGAGACTGCTGAGCCAGCTACAGAGTCAAGGGGGGGAGATCAGTGAGTCTAACTTTCCACAGGGGATGAGTCATGAGCTGGGGGTGGCGGCAGGAGGTGCATTCAGTGAGAAGGGGGCAGTCAGGTCAGGGAGACATCCTGAATGTTGCTAGTTCCATTATGATTTCTTGGCAGGAGCGAGCAGAACTGTCCTTTGAATTAATGCATGCTTTCGGGGCTTGAATCCACCAGGAATGATCCCTGAGTGCAGAGCCAAGAGTAAGGCCTGAGCACCACCAGGCATGGCCCCCAAACCAAACAAAAGCAAAACCCAGGGCCCATGGAACAAATCCAGCTGAAATTTATTTTGTTCAATAAAGTTTCTAAGTTTATTGATCTTTTATAAATAAAGTTTTATTGAAATACATATTATTTACACCCAAGGGCAAAGTTGGGTAACTCTAGTTCAGGATACAACCCTAAAAGAATTACTGTCTAGGACCTGAGTGTAACCACCAGCACCACATGACCCCCCAGGAATGGCCCACCTATTTAAAATATGACTATTATCTTGCACTTTATAGAAAAACTTCACTGATTTTTGTACTCAATACTTTTTTTTTCTTTCTTTTGATTTGTCTTATGACGCTGGAAATTAGACCCAGGGCCTCACCCATGCAAGGCAAATGCTCTGCCTCTGAACTATACCCCCGTCCCTTAGTGCAGAGCTTCCACTGACATCTCCCAGCTTCCCTGACTTGTTCCCAGGTTGCCATATTCTAAGAAAATGCCTCCAATATGTGTGTACATATGATGGATTCCCCCTTGTCCTATTTATAGATACATCAAGAGCCTGAGGTGTGTCCCCAGGGACTTCTCCTTGGGAGGTTCCATCAACCAAGAAGAGGAGTGTCCTGGGGGACAAAGGGCGTGCTGGTGACGTGTAGGTGGCACTTGGTGCTGCATCTGTGCTCCTGTAACACCCGACTTCCTTCCCTTAAGCATCAAAAGCACAGCCCCTGGCTGCTGCACCCGCCATAATTTCAAGCCCGAACCACTGGGCTGGAAACGGCCTCTCTTGTTCCTTTCCTCTGTAATCGATCCTGCCTTTATGGGATGAGGTAAATCCCAGCTACTCAGACACTGTAGGTTTCTATTTTCTTCTCAGCTAATACAATTCATAAAACACAGCCAACCCGCGCAAGGGTGTACAATTTCCATTAAACTTTGCCAATTATGTAAGAGGATTGCTTCTTGTTCTAACTAGCCACGTACCTGGGATGTCAGGAGATGATTCTCCATGGAAAAATCCAATTCCTGGAGGGATAGAGACGCAGCAGCAGCTGAGCCACTGCTGGGCCCTCCCACACCCCCACTTGCTGATGGTGAAATTACGAGCTGACAGTCTGTGCCAGCTGGTGCTTTTCTGATATGGGTCATTTGTCATCTTGACAAGAGCACTGGAAAGGAGTTGAAGGATAGTTTTAATCCCTGCCACGGAAAGTGTAGTCTTACTAAAAATAAGTGCCTGCAATTAGGAAGCTGTTAAAAAATTTAAAAAATAAACATTGATCCCTAAAATCCCCCATCTGTTGTGAAACGGACCTCATCTGGGTATTTAACAAAATTACTAAAACAAATCCTGATTCCACTGTTCTAGTCCCTGGTGGGATCCTTCTTCCCTCTTCTGAATCCAGCAGCAACTGTCAGACACCCTGCCAGGGGTGTGTCTTTCAGGGAATCAGTCTGTCTCTCTCTCTATATATATATTTCTCTCTCTGTGTTTCTTTCTGTCTAGGAATGATAGAATGGGTCTTCTTGGGTCACATGACCATCCATCAGTTGTCACTCTTCCTTAAAGAAAAAGACTGTGAAGACTGGTGGGCTCAATCTCAAACTCTCTGCAGTGATAGGGCTGGGGATAAAGGACTCAGGTGGATATTCTGCCAGGTCTATAAAAAGTAGGGTAGGTCAAAGGGGAAGAGAAAGGACCTCTAAGTAAACCTAAGTGCTGATCTACGATGATCTACCATGGTGCTAGCAAAGGCATGACTAGAAGGAAAAGCTAACATTGGTCCAGAAGAAAGAGAGAAAGGAAGAGAGAAAGGAAGAGAGAAAGAAAGAAAGAGAGAAAGGAAGAGAGAAAGAAAGAAAGAAAGAAAGAAAGAAAGAAAGAAAGAAAGAAAGAAAGAAAGAAAGAAAGAAAGAAAGAAAGAAAGAAAGAAGGAAGGAAGGAAGAGAGAAAGAAAGAAAGAAAGAAAGAAAGAAAGAAAGAAAGAAAGAAAGAAAGAAAGAAAGAAAGAAAGAAAGAAAGAAAGAAAGAAAGAAAGAAAGAAAGAAAGAAAGAAAGAAAGAGAGAAAGAAAGAGAGAGAGAAAGAAAGAAAGAAAGAAAGGAAGGAAGGAAGGAAGGAAGGAAGGAAGGAAGGAAGGAAGGAAGGAAGGAAGGAAGGAAGGAAGGAAGGAAGGAAGGAAGGAAGGCATGGGAGGTGGCAGTTTACCTTATTGGCATCTAAAACTGCAACCTTGTAGTCATTCTGTAAAATAGCTGAGATAGTCATTTATTGGAGGGGGCACACCCAGCAGTACTAAGGTCTTACTCCTGGCTCTGCTCTCAGGAATTACTCCTGGCAGTGCTTGAGGGGACCATATGGGACACCAGGGATCAAATGTGGGTCAGCCGTGTATAAGGCAAGTGCACTCCCCACTGTAGTATCACTCCAGCCGCAGTCACTGTTTAGTGCTAGCCAGATTTCTACTGCTCTCTGCCACACAAAAATTGGGGGTTTTCTTTCCAGTTACATTCCCTGGTTCATCCAGGTTCTCTATGATGGTTCTTCCTCCTACCAATGCTTGTGTCCTTTTCCTCCCCATCACTATAACAGTCACCCAGCAACTCTGCTGCGTTCAAATGTCTGTGAATAGCAGGCGTTTCTCCTGAACATCCACTCTGAAACAGTAGCTTCTTTTGGTTGGTGGTTGACATCCACTTTGCAAGAGGCCTGAAAGGGTGTTTCTATTTCTCAGGAAGCCCTTTCTGGACTTTCAGCGGGAATCTTAAGGGATAGTCTTCAAATTGTGCTGAACCCTTACAGGAATTCTAGGTGTGGCTTTGGCTTCAGGTTTCTACCAAAGAGGAATCCAAGGTGCACGCACTTCCTCCCCATTCTTAGCAAGAGAGCATTTGAGGGGCGTCAAGAGAGCCCCCCAGAGCAATGAAGGCTCAGAGAAGCCTAGTGGGCTTGTCTAATAACCTTTAACAACACTGGCATGTACATAATTTCCTGAAAAAGCACCCACCACCCCAATGTTAAGAGAATTCTGCTTAAGCAAAGTCCTGCCAAGGAGCAATGGAACATATTCTCAGGACTGATTTCATTCAACTGCATGATGGACTTTTTATTCCCTGTTTGCCTTTATTATCCTAAGCATATTATTTTTAGCATTAAGCATGTCAGTCACCTGGGGAAACACAATGTTCAAATGTAAAACTTTCAGCTGGATTTAGAATTTGCGGTTTGGAAGCAGAACAGTCTTATTCTGAAGTGACTTGAAAACTCAAAAGCTTTAAAAAAAAAGCTTTGTGATAAGTACATGTGGAGATTTTCTTGCTAACATCCTTAAATATGTCCTGCTAGTCACCACATTTTTGAATATATGATAATACAGGGTGATTTCTCAAGGAAAATATCCTCAAATGATGTCCACAAAAGAACAGTTGTTCAGAAGCCATCTAAGGTGACTTATGCACTAGACTCAGTCATCAGACAGCAGGACCTTTTAAAATTCTTCTAATGACTTCCCAAACCATAATTCTGCGAATGTTGGGCACTTGGTGTATTGGGGAGGAACTAAGGGAAACACGGCTTCTGCACTCTTCCGCTTCCCATTTGTGTTATCGATGGTACACAAACTGCCCTTGTCACTTGGACTGGTGTATCTATTATGCAGACGTGGGCTTTCGCCTTCTATTTGAGAATATTTACCTTGTGGGGATTAAAGTTGTCCAATGCAGATGTATTTAAGAATCTCTAATATATATTTGCTTGTTCATAGAACTTTGCAAGAACCTTTACCCCATTAACCTTCTTCTCTATTCCCTCCTCCAAACATGGCAAGAATCACCTGCTGAAAGCATGTTCCCCAGGTTAAAGCACTGGCCATAAAATGGAATTTAGATTCAATCATCTAGAACTTAGACTTATGGCCAAGATCCAGGAACAGAGGGATTTACCTTTCCACCCAATCCAGACCCTAACTGGGCATAATATAGGAAACTGTGGTTTCTTTTTTTTATAATTTATTTATTTTTTAATTGGTAAGTCACAGTGAGGGTACAGTTACAGATTCACACATTTTCGTGCTTGTTTTTCCCTCCTGCAATGTTCGAGCATTGCATGAGGAAACTGTGGTTTCTAGAAGAATTCTCAAGAACAGTGATCTTTGAGAAACAGGAAGCAAACAGGATGGGCTCTATCGTTGCCTCCTTGTACAAGCTTGAGAGTTCTGATTCTATCTCAGTTTCTAATTATGATTTGATTCTGCACCCCCCAACCCCGCCCTCATTGGTATGGGAGAGTCCTATGCTTAACTCCTGAAGCACTCTGTAATCATAGCCTAGATTCTCTCCATGTTTCATTAGGAACTATCTGAACCCAGAATCCATCCCAAGGAAAGCAGGAGAGGCAGACCATAACTTTTCAAGTTAAGCATCCCCACAGGATCCCTAGACACATGGGACTTGCAGCCTTGAGTGTGGACCTGAGGCTCAGCACCCAAAGATCTTCCTTCATGCAGCCCATCCCCCAGAACAACAGGAACCCCGATAGGGCCTCTTGGACTCCCACAACTGCAGACATGCATTCCTCCCTTCTTCCACAGCTCACAGCAAGCACACGGACTCTGCAGTCAATTTACACAGTCCGGAATGGGCTTCCTGCCCACAAATGCAGTGGCTCAAAATAGCATAACCCTCGCTCCAACCATGTATATTCATCTCTCCCTTGCAATGATTGGCCCACGGCAGCATTGTCCAGTCTGCATTCTCAGAGATGTCAGGAGCCTAATGTATTGGAGTCCTGATTTCCTTGCGCAGCTGTTTCCTCCACAAAACACAGATCAGGTGCCAATAATATGATGTTCACCATTGTTCCACTGAGATTATGTCACTAGGATGGACTCCGTCTGCTCCTGCAGCTAAATGAATTTGTAAAGCACATCCTCTTAAAGCCAGAAATTTATCTGTGTGAAAATTGGGCTGATGGGATTACTAATGAGCAACTGAGCTCAATATGAATCAATGTGGCTATTCCAAATGAATGAAAGCACATTGAGAATTCAGGATGTTCTGATACTAGCTTCATCTATTGCCACAGCTTCCTTGGAGATGGGCATGGGGACTTGCACTTATTCAATTCTTCCAGGGTCAAAAATAATAGAACTCATTGTAGGTCTTGACTCAAACACATTCATGTCAACATCCTCTGTTCTGTACTGACCCCGCTCACTGGACGCTATGATGGTCCAATTCTACCAGCTTCCCATCCCTTTCTCCCAGCTCTTGGGAATTCATCTAGGTACTACATATAGTGGAATTGGGAGTTGGGGTTCAATTGGCTTCTTCCTAGTGACAGGTAGAGTCCCTCCTACTTTAATATGAAGAGATTAGTTCATGTTCCTTCCAATTGGCTCTAGCAACACTTTGCTCCAAAGACGTGGAAGGAAGATAGCAGAGTGGGAGAACAGATCTCCCTGTAAATCTGACCCCTCCACACATCCTATTTTCCTGATCTGATGTTGGGATTCAGAGAAATAAAGAGCAGGGGTAAGTTTCTCATACATTTAATCCCAGGGATGTCTTAACAAGCCCAAACCTCCATCAAACTCCTCCTGAGTCCAAAACTTCCAACTATAACCAATAAGTAGAGCGAGAACACTCTAAAAAGTCCGTTGTGTGTGAGTATCACAAGCCTCTAGATCACATTTCTGACTCTTTAAGGTTTCTCTGATGAACATTGCTTCCATTTGATCATGAAAATACTATGATATAAACAAGGCATATTTGGCCGTACCCTTCCCTTCCTTGGAAATACCAAAACCAAGACTTTCTGCAACCATCTGATTATTTTTGCTTCTCAGCCTCCTTTATCTCATCTGGTATTCTCTTCTTTTTTTAAAAGAAGCATCTCTTCCCCATCACACTGGGCTTAGATGAAGCTGTTAGTGCCGGACACTGCTGCCAGTCGGCCTCCTGGATACCCACCGCCTCCCTGTGCCAGTGGAGAGAGTGATCTCTAAGACGCCTCCATCTGGTTCTCTTTCCCAGAAATTTGAACAAGTCAGTGATACCCACAGCAGAGGGTTGCTGGACCAAATGCAGCCCGTGATGTCTGCTGCTGAGTTCCCGGAAGTGACCCCGTCACTCAAACCCCACTTTCTTCTGTAATTCCCCCAGTCTTCTAATTACCCCCCCTACATCTTTTTCTCTTTCTTAAGGTCATCAGAGTTGGTTTCTGTCACTTGCAGCCAGAGAACTCATAAATAGGTCTGCAATGTGCCAAGCTCTCAATTTCAAGCATGCGTCTTAACTCATCTTAACTCAATCTTCTGTTCTTTATGTTGATGAGTATATAAAAATATTAATATCTCATACTTCACAGAGAAGATGATGGGATTGATAGAATGAGCTTAAAACTCCTTCATTACCATCAGAGTGGTTCTTAACTGAGGGTGATTTTTTCCTCCAAGGGACAAGTGGAACTTTTTTTAAAAATTTTTTATTAGTGAATCACCGTGGGGGTACAGTTACAGATTAATACATTTTTAAAAAAATTTTTTTATTGAGTCACCATGTGGAAAGTTACAAAGTTTTCAGGTTTAAATCTCAGTTATACAATGCTCGAATACCCATCCCTTCACCAGTGCTCATATTCCACCACCAAGAATCCCAGTATAGCTCCACCCCGCCCTCCCACACCCCTAACCCCCCCACGCCCCTAGCCCCCCCACCCTTAGCCCCCCTGCCTGTGTAACTAATAAATTTCATTTTACTTTCACTTTGATTGCATACAATATTTCAACAAAACTCACTATTATTGTTTGGAGAGTCTCTCCCCTAAAGTCAGACCTGCTGAAAAGGAAGCATCAGATAATTTGTTTTCCATTGCTGAGTATGAAGAGGTATGAGGTCGAGTGACCACACTTAGCGGCCTCTCAGTTTTGGGTTTCTGTATTTTAGTATTTTAGTAACTAAGTCCAGAGAGATATCTGCCAGATGTTGCATCGTTGCCAACTTGTACTTCTCAGTTACATTATATTCCACATACGAGTGCAACAGATTGATACATTTTTGTGCTCATGTTTCCCCCATACAAAGTTTGAGAACCCATCCGTTCACCAGTGCCCATTCTCCATCACCAGTAAACCCAGCATCCCTCCCACCCTCCCCAGTCCCATCTCCCCCCACCCCACACTGCCATTATGGCAGGGTATTCCCTTTTATTCTCTCTCTCTGATTAGGTGTTGTGGTTTTCAATAAAGGTGTTGAGTGGCCATTGTGTTCAGTCTCTAATCTACAACAAGTGGAACTTTTTACAAGAGGTAAAGATAAGGGTGCTGGGTAGACAGGTGCCAGGAATGTTACAATATATCCTACACTGCAGGAGCATTAGACAGTTCCCCCCCCTTAAAAAATAGCTGTTCCCGAATATTACTAGTACCAAGGTATAGAAATAATGATCTGGGGGCAATTGAGCTATCTACCAATTCATCAGAATCACACCAGACCGGAGAGTAGTCAAAAAGGTAAAGGAAAGCTTTAAGTTTTTAATGACTTAATAAAACTTATCAAATTTCTTAACTTGCTGTTGCAAGATCGACCTTCGAGTAATGACTTTTTTCTGTAGGGACTTGGTGACCCAGACCGATCCATCTGTGACCTGGCCATTTCAGCATATGGTTTCCAGGTGGCTAAGGCAGGGGGTTCAAGAGCTAGAAAACCGCACACAGGATTTAAAATCCTCCCGGCCAGACATGACACTTCTCACTTCTCCTTTTGGTGGACTGTCCAGAACATGACACCAACCTGGGGCAGGGGACAGGGGCATGGGGACAATGCTACGGATAATAAGCTATGCTGCCACACTGCTCCCGGAGCTTTGCTTCCTGAGACACAAGTGCCTGTCTGCGCAATGCATAGCTGAGAGACACCATTTATCCCCATCCCATTACTCAGCTATCTCCTGGAACTGCCGCTCTCTATGTTTTTTTTTTTAACCTTAAAGAATGACTTTACTGTAGCAGCCCCTACTGCTGCCAATAATTCTTCTCTCTAAATAAGGTCAGTCATGAAGGTCTTTGTGCTTTGGGGTGATCAGACTGTGACCTGCTGTGGACAGAACACAGCCTGCTGACTCAAAGGGCACTTCCTAAGGATGACAGAATCACATCAATGAAACAACATCTATCCTCGGGCAGAGCATGTGTAAGCAAGACCAGATGTTTCCATGGCACATGACGAGATGGACTCCATTGATGCAGCTGTGCTGGGCAGTTCAGAGTCTTTGTGCAGGAGGCTGAGTTTCTCCGTCACTTTGAGCGGCGTTTCTCAGCCAGGACACAGTTGCTCCGTCTTTTCCAAGCAGGTCCAAATATGATCCCAGGCTGAGCCTCCACATTTATAACTCAGCAGGAGGGAGGCTCATTCAGTTGCTGTTCTTACAAATTAAGAATCTGATTCTAGCTCGTTCAATGAGGAAAAGGGAAAGGGCTCTAAGAAAGACCAGGGAGTATCTTTACAGAATCAAAGGCAGCTCTGAGAACTGCAGAAAAAACAATATCCAGGGTTCAAATTCCTTTTGAGAGCTTCAAAGTGCATCACTGCCCCCAGCTTGTACAACTTCACAGACATTTATGTCTATTTCCCTGAAGGAGTTACTGCATTCACAGGCTGCGAAAGGTCTCCTACCCTTTAATTTAGGGGCTCTGGTGTGTGCCTTCTTTTTACGATGTACATTCCTGGCACACTACATGTCCTCTTTATGATTTATGAGTGCATGAATACAACGGCATGAAGCTTGTTTACTAGCATCTCACCAAGGAGTTCTGTCTAGAAGCCAATGATCTGGGCATAGAAACTGATGTGAAATCCCCAGGCCTTGGGTTTCACTGTCTTAGCTAGCTTCAGCAGCAGAGTTCACCATTGTTTAGCTTTTGTTCTACAAATAATACTCCAGTCCATCCTATCACCCCTCTGTGAGCTAAGAATAAGTGATTTTCTGCTGGTGGGAATGCCGACAGGCTCAGCCCTTTTGGAAAAAAATATGGATGATTCTCAAAAAATTAGAAATTGAGCTCCCATTTGACCCAGCAATACCACTCCTGGGAATATATCCCGAAGAGGCAAAAAGGTATAGTAGAAATGACATCTGCATTTGTATGTTCACTGCAGCACTGTTTACAATACACTGTTTACAAAATCTGGAAAAAACCTGAGTGCCCAAATACAGATGACTAGTTAAAGAAACTTTGGTACATCTACACAATGGAATACTATGCAGCTGTTAGAAAAGATGAAGTCATGAAATTTGCATAGACGTGGATCAACATGGAAAGTATCATGTTGAATGAAATGAGTCAGAAAGAAAGATAGAGATATAGAAAGATTGCACTCATCTGTGGAATATAAAGTAGCAGAATGGGAGACTAATACCCAAGAGTAGTAGAGATAAGAGCCAGGAGGTCTGCCCCACAGCTTTGAAACTGGCCTCACATGCTGGGAGAAAAGGCAGCAGAGATAGAGAAGGGAACACCTAGTAGAGAATGTTGGGAGGACCCACTCGGGTTGAAAGCTGCGTGCCGAAAGTAGACTATAGACTGAACATGATGGCCACTCAATACCTCTGTTGCAAACTACAACATCCAACAGGAAAAAAAAACCAAAAGGGAATGCCCTGCCGCAGAGGCAAGGTGGGGGTGGTGGAGGTTGGGGTGGGGATGGTAGGAGGGATACTGGGAACATTGTTGGAGGAGAATGGACACTGGTGGAGGGATGTAAGCAAAATGCAAACATGAAAGTTCATAAGTTTGTAACTGTACCTCACGGTGATTCACTAAGAAAAATAAAAAAAACAATAACTGATTTTGTGGATGTGGAAATTGAAGAACAAAGAAGTGAAGAAACTTACTCAAGGTCATGCGACCAGTAAGTGGTGAATCTGGATTTCAATTCAGGCAGAATTTGAATGAAATGGAAACAACCATAGATAATGGAGACAATCATAGATAATCATGAAGGAGCTGTTGGGAGACCATCTTTCAGTTCTTTGTTACTGAACACTAGTTGGATCTAGACCTTGAGTGATTGGAATTAGGACTGGGCACTTTTAACCAATAGAATGACTGAGAACTGTCAATGGGCCGGGCTCTGTAGGATCCTTTTCCTGGCATTATCCCACGTATTCCTCTAAAGAGAATTAGAAGGTTGATACCTCCATTGTCTGATACCTTGCATGGAATGTGGCAAATTCCGTGCATGTAGGATAAATTAGTGGATGAGTGGGTGAACAGAGGCACCTCAGCCAACTACACCAACCCTAGGTGTGGGTAGTAAGCTACATGGATGACAGTCCCCAATTCTTGGAGCACTGTCATAGGGGTGCTCCCAGGTCCTGTACTTACCCATACCAGCACTTGCTCCACTCAAGGGTCTGCAATTTCAGTTGGTGACCCCATAGGAACCAATGGATCCTTTCTTTCTAACACTGTCCCCATTTCTTCAAGAATGTGCTCATTACATATGAAAGCACAGGATGGCCTATCTTCTTTTGTTTCTTGCAGAGTTTAGACAGGTAATCCAATGTGGCTCCAATCCTGAGTCTATTACTTCCTCTCCATGTGATTTTGGGGTCACATGGACGACTGTAGCACTGTCGTCCCATTGTTCACAGATTTGCTCAAGCAGGCACCGGTAACGTCTCCATTGTGAGACTTGTTGTTACTGTTTTGGGCATATCAAATATACCACGGGTAGCTTGCCAGGCTCTGCCATGCAGGCGGGATACTCTCGGTAGCTTGCCGCATGCAAGGTAAATGCCCTACCCACTGTGCTATCACTCCAGGATGATAAATATACTTAGTGGTGTAGTGTAGGATAGGAGCAAGTTCTGGAAACAACACAATTTGTGTCACAGTATAAGGGTTCACCAACATTAGCCAAAATATTAATTACCGTTATGATTGATAGTGATGCCAATAACTGAGCAAAGTTAACAAACTCCAAGTCAATCATTTAATGCCACAGTCGTTGATATTTTGCCTTTTGGACATCTCTCCTTTCTCCTTGACTGGAGAGCACAGTCTCTAGAAGCAGTGCCTGAATTTGAATCCAGATTCACCACTTACTGGTCACATGACCTTGAGTAAGTTCCTTCACTTCTTTGTTCTTCAATTTCCACATCCACAAAATCATTTATTCTTAACTCACAGAGGGGTTAGCAGGATGGACTGGAGTATTATTTGTAGAACAGAAGCTAAACGATGGCGAACTCTGCAGAAGTTAGCTAAGACAGTGAAACCCGAGGCCTGGGGATTTCACATCAGTTTCTATGTCCAGATCATTGGCTTCTAGACAGGACTCCCTGGTGAGATGCCAGAGAAACTAGCTTCATGCCATTGTATTCCTGGGCTCGCTGTATGATCATTTCCACGTTTGTCTGACAGATGATTGTCACCCTCCAGCTCCTCAGGACCTGTGAGATCACAGGTCTGATATGAATCAAACATTCATACAAGAAAGTCTTTGATCATTGGGAACCACAGGGTCCAGCTGTTTCCTGGCCCTACTACAAAGACGAGACATCAACTTGCAGTTAATTTTTGAGGCGGTGAAAGTGTCAGGGCACCGGTGACAAAGGGGCTAGGGAGCCGGCACATGGCGGTGGGCACAGGCCCCTCCAGAAGAGCAACAGCTGGAGGAGGATGTCTCTGAACGTCGCTGTGAGGGTGTCACTGCATCAGATCAGCTTACCCTTGAGGCACTCCTGAAGGACGACTCCCAGGAAGGAGACAGAGAATGAAAGACTCCATCAGACATGCTATTCCACTTTTTACCAGGGTACAGATGGCTAAAACTTCATCATCTGAACCTTCTGGAGTGTCCAGAACAGCGGTGCTGAATATATTCCCGTCACAGTTCAAGATATGGGGAGCACTCTCATCTTTTTCTTTTTCAATGGTGAAGCAAGATGGTTTTTATTGAAATTTATTTAGAAAGAGATAAGTGGAGTGAAAGAGAGAAGTGAGTGTTTCAGAGAGAAAAAAACGGGCTACTCTGGAGTGGAACTAAGCAAGTAAGGAGACACAGAGATGAGCGAGTGAGAGACGTGTTCGAGGGAGAACACAGGCTTACAGAACAAGCCAAGGAACATTCTCATCTGACAGAGCCTCCACCTATTAAACTATATACCCCCACGCAAAACACAGTCACACACCACATACGTAAAACCACACCCATTCACACTCATAACACACACACTCATGCAACCACATTCACATGTCACATACATCATTCACATACACACATACAACCACACACATACACAAACACATGCCACACATTCTCACACACACACACACACAGACAGCCACCACTCTTCTCTCTGTTTCTAGGAACGTGGCTGCTTTAGGACCCACCTCAGATCTGTGGGACGCAGCACTCTTGGTCATGCACTATCTGTACATTTCCACGAGGCCTCAAGACCCCTCTGGAGTCCATGGCAGCTGCTCCTGCCCTTCAGGAGAAGAACATTCCACTGCATGTACTGCATGTATCCATGAATCTATGGCCAGACATCTTGGGTGCTTCTGCCTCTCCGGAACATGGGTGTCAGGCGTCGTTGGGACTTTGAATTTACCTGAAGGGACTGCTAAATGCTTTGATGGCTCTGCCTTTAACTTTGGGGGGAAACCCCATCCTACTCTCAATTGGCCACACCAATGCACATGCTTGCCCAGTCCCCACTGGTCTTGATTTTCCACAGCCTCTTGGTGGTGGTTTTGGGGGGAGGAGTACTTAAGCAGTGGAGAGAACCCCATGTTCACTCCTGGAAACACTTGGCCCAGCTGTACTGGCTCAGTGAGGCCAGGGATGTGATGCTGACCGTGGTTTGGGCTACACATGGGGTCTTGAGCTGTACTCAGAGGTGCTAGGAGTCTGGGGGTCCAGGTGGAGCAGGGATGGAAGCCAGAGCCCGCAGGCAGCCATGTGCTCCTGCCCTTGGCACTACCTCCCCAGCTCCTGACTTCATTCCTCTACACCTGGAAACCAGCTTCACAGTATGACTTGCTGAAGATATTCTTGCAACTTTTCTTTTGACTTCCGTCATTCAGGGAGGAATCAGGGAGGCTGCTGGGAAGGTCCAAGCAGCCAGAGAGGACAGGTGTCCGTTCTTCCTCACCTCTGGGTATCCGCACCATAGTTGGTGGTCTTGTGGTCCACCAAGGCAGAGCTAAGCCGGCTCCCTGCAGCCGGATGGCAAACTCTGCTCTCTTGTAGCCTTATGACTGGGGAGGGGCACGGGGTGGGGTCATGTCTGCTTCATTTGTTTCTCGAGACTTCTGAAAGAATCCTCCATCCAGTCTATCACTCAGTGAAGCTGATTTCCTGCATCCAGTGGAGCAGACCAGGTTTCGTTTCATCTTTCTAATCAGAATGAAAACTTTCTAATCAGAATGAAAACATTCCTTCTAGTGCTTGGGAGACTCCACAAAACACTTTCATTTTTATTTCTTTATTTTTTGCATTTTGGGTCACGCCCAGCAATGCTCAGGGGGTACTCCTGGCTCTGAACTCAGTAATTACTCATGGCTGTGCTTGGATGTGCTGTGCTATGGGATGCTGGGGATTGAACCCGGGTCAGCTGCATGCAAGGCAAATGCCCTACCCGCTGTGCTATCGCTCCGGCCCCAGTGGTGTCCTTTTTATATTTTTTATTTTATATATTTTTTTGCTTTTTGGGTCACACCCAGCAATGCTCATGGGGTTACTCCTGGCTTTGCACTCAAGAATTACTCCTGGCAGTGCTTGGGGGACCATATGGGATGCCGGGGATTGAACCCGGGTTGGCCGCATGCAAGGCAAACGCCCTACCCGCTGTGCTATCGCTCCGGCCCCAGTGGTGTCCTTTTTAAAGTTTCATTTTATTGTTTATTTTAAACTCTTGTTCCCTTTGTAAAAACTATCTGGAGCAACTTGATATTTCAGCATTTAATTTTTCTTAAAATATTACTGATTGTATGGGATTATGTACAAGGACAGGGTCGAAAGCCTGCTCCATTCACCTCTTGTCCCTGGAGCAGCCATACACTCTTCTTTTACCCTAGTTAAAGAACAAAGTAAAGAACAAAACGATGCTTTCATCTCTCCATGCAACTATATTTTGAACAATTGAGAGCACTTCCCAAAAGAGAATATAGAGATCCTCTACCAACTCTGGGTCATTTTCTTTCCTCTACTAGCTGAGTCACTTACTCTCAGATACCTGGTGACTTAACTCCCAAGTTACAAAGTTAACTGCTATTCATATCTTGCATAAAATGGCAAAGGAACGGGAAAAAGAGATTTAAAAAACAACTAATATATACACACATGTAAGCATATCACACTAAGAAATGCTTGTCAGCATCATAACTCCTGCAACTTACTTCTATAACTGCTGGTGCACGGAAATTGACGGTCTAATTTCCAGTCTTATCCAACTGCCCTTCGCCCTAAGCAAGCTTGTGAGCTAGTCAGAATTTCTTGCCTCATAAGGTGAGCCAGACCTTTGGTTCTAAAGGGTTTGTGCTATTAGAAGTCCTGAATTACATCATTACGGTTTTTCATTGACTTTTACCACAGGATACTTCAGTACCTCCTGCATTGAAGCCACCAGCCGCAGAGTCAGGATAAAGTCAGGGCCACTTGCCTCAGCGGGCACAGAAACTCTCATCTTTGCTTAATGATTCGCTGGCACGAGGGTTTTAAAGAGTCTAGCTAGCTGACTGGTAGACTCAAGTATAGTGATGGTTTAACTGAACCTTCTCTCTATCTCCTGGTAGAACCAGGTATCCCTTGAGAACTAAGATATATAAACGAACAGACCAAACTTCTCTGAAATAGAAAACAAAACTCTTCCTTGGGTCACTAGAGATAATTGTGAGAGGAGCCATTCCTGTGCATAGTCACTCCTTAATTCCCATATTTCTGGGGAAAACAGTACCACGGACTGGCTCCTGACTGCAAGAAAGTGATCCCAGCCCTGCAAGGCACTCAGCCCAATTTGTCCTGTAAATACGACTTTAAAAAGACAATTGAGTGTCTATCCAGGCAGCAGCTGTTTCCAGATAATGAAGATGTGGCCAAACCAGTGAGTTTCAAGAATGTGAATCTTTTGGCACCTCCTAATGCTTAAGCCAAGTGTCAGTGGATGATGGCACACTGCTTTGCACAGCTAACCCACTAACTTAATGGGCAACACTCGATTCACAATCGGTCTCTTGGGTCACAGCGTCACTTGGAAGCAAATGATCCATCAAGCATTTCAAATCCCAGAAGCTCTTACCTGTCAGAAAGAAGCACCCTCCCGAGCTATCCACCTAGTGCCTTAGAAGCTAGTGACTAAACCCTGTCTACTTCCACTTGTTTCCAGGGAAACATTCAGGGCCTGCAATTCCCCAGTCATTGATCACCCCGAGGTAGTAAAGAAACACGCAGAAGGTCACTGACTTTGCATCAGGCGGTGGCTCTGAGTGGTTGTTCCCTGGCAGGAGTGGGAGTCAGGAAGACAGGCTTGAAGAGGCGGGATCAGGAGGCAGCAGGACCTGCAGAGATTGTCTGAAGGACGTGGGACACCTGGAAACTGCAACTCACACTGGAACATGAGCCTTAAGTCTCATGACACAAAAAGGAGAGTCTGAGGTTGGGACCCATTTTCCTGTCTAACCCACTCACTGCCAGGTCACTCACCTCCGCTCTTGTCTAGGGCTCTGTTGGATTGTCTAGAAAAACAAGCAAGGGGTGCTGAATCAAGAGCTTCTCCTTCCAGCACTAACGACCCGTGACTCCAGGCTTTCCCGTGGAGAGAACAGTCCTGACCCTACTCAGAAAGGCCTTTCACAGAACAGCACCAAAAGCAAAACAGCAGAAGGTGATCTGGGTGAAAAAGCAGACAAATTAAGCTCTGCATTGTCCCTGGCCACATCATTGTGCACGCGTGTGTGTGTGTGTGCACGCATGCATATGTGTGCGTGCACCTATGCATGTGTGCAGTCTGTGTTTGTGTGCATGTGTGTGAGTGTGTGCTTGATGCACCTGTGCATATGTGTGCATGTGTGTGTCATGCACTTGTGTGTGTGTGTGTGTGTGTGTAAGCTCCTTGGCCCCATGTAGGAAAAGTCATGGTATGTGGAGTCTGAGTAATCCTAACATGAGACCACATATGTTCCAAGCATTATTTTCTCTGTTTCCCACATAAAGTTTGGGACAAAGGCCATTCCATGGATGCAAAAATAGCCTTAGACAGTGGAAATGCTTGTCCCAACTCTTGGGCTAAGGGAAGGGGTGAGTGTGAAGCCAGGTCTAAGTCCACACACCTCTACCGTCCTGCCTCTTTGCGCTGACCCTCTCTCTAAGAGAGCAGGACTCTACTGGGGGGGGCAGGAGGAGGCTGAGCACTGTTGCTGGTGGACACTGGCCCTGGCCCACCACAGGGGCTACCGGAAGCACGCTCTGTGCATTGAGCGTGGACCTGGGGGCATTCACTTACACAGATGGGGCCCCTGTTCTGTGCCTGGCATGTGCTGACACTGGGATCACAGGGTGCAAACATCGGGACCGCGAGGCCGCTGCCCACAGATCACATTCCAGGGCGACCCAAAGCCCTGTGTGGAAGCTGTGCTCAGAGAGAGGCACTTTCCCTCCAAGAAAGATCTTTGAAATGAGCCTCAAAGCATAGTAGGAGCCAGCTCGTGACGGCAGATGAGGGGAACACGGTCAGGAGAAACACCTCAGGAAACGAAGGAAGGCAGGGAAAGGCCAGGCCTGCTGCCCCATGGCCCCGGGGCCCTTTAGGAAGCAGACTGGGGCCTGGTCTGCTCCGGGGCAGGGAGGTTAGAATTAACAATATGGACAGGTGGCACCTGTGGCCTTGCGGGGTCAGGAGACAAGTGAGCACACTGATAAAAGTCCTGCCAGCCATCTGCTGCGAATCCAAACACGCTTCGCCCCAAAATATACGGGCAGTCATCATTTCTTCTTTGGGAGTGAGAAGGAAGGGATTAGCAAGCCCAGCCATTCCAGGTGGGCTCCCACATAAGTTCCCTGCTGGAGTCAGGCTGCTCAGAAAAAACAACAACAAAAAAAAACAATGTACACTGGTGGAGGGACGAGTGTTCGATCATTGCATGACTGAAACTCAAACAGGAAAGTTTTGTAACTGTATCTCATGGTGATTCAACAACAACAACAACAAAACATTTTAATTAAAAAATAAAAAGAAGGGACCCTCTGCGTCTAAAGACTTTGATTCCAGAGACCTAACACTTTCGGGCATCCAGCGCAGCTTCTTAGAACAATGCACTGGGACTGCAAACTGGGCTACAACTCTGTGCTGCCCGGGGGTGGATTTTTTTCCTCCCCACCATGTCTTCCTGCACAGAAAACCTCGGCGGCGGCAACCACATGGCAGGCACCATCTTTAAGAATCCTAACCCAGAGGTACTCAATTTTTACACTTGGGGCTCCCAGGGACTCATGGGAAGGGGGTGTAACCGGCATGCCCTCGGCCCAGATAAATCCGGAGCTGCTGAGCGTGAAGCGGACCCTCTGCACCTAAAGACTTTGATTCCAGAGACCTAACACTTTCGGGCATCCAGCGCAGCTTCTAATAACAATGCACTGGGACTGCAAACTGGGCTATGCAATTTCTGGTAGAATTTTCCCTGGACTTTATACAGAAATCCAAAACCTCGCGGACGCTGCCGTGTCTGCGCGACTTAACATCTATAATTGTCAGCAATGTGAAACGGTTCCTTTTGAACAGGTCTGACTTGGGGGGAAACTCCAAATAATAACAGTAAGTTTTTGTTGAAATATTGAAGGTTATTAATGTAGCAGCCACCTCTCTGGACTGTGAACCAAGCAAAAGCCCCATGCTGGCCGTTGCGGCGTGGCGCGGGAAGGGGGATGAAGGGGAAAAAAAAAGAGGGAAAAAGAAAAAGGAAAAAAAAGAAGAGTTATGTACTTTAGCAGTGGGGCTACATATCTCTTCATTCCCGGCAATGGAAAACTAATTATCAAATGCTTCCTTGGTAGTAGGTCTGTCTCTCTTGGATGGAAACTACAACAACTATAGTGAGTTGTGTGTTGAAATATGGGACGTAATCAAGGTAAAGAGAAAATGAAGTGAAATTCATTAGTTATACAATAGGGGGTAGGGGTTGGGGGCGGGGGGTATACTAGGGTTTTTGGTGGTGGAATATGGGCACTGGTGAATGGATGGGTGTTTGAATATTGTATAACTGAGACATAAACTTGAGAATTTTGTAACTTTCCACATGGTGATTTAACAAAAAGTTAAAAAAAAAACAAATTTATATCTAAATTTAAGAGGACTCTAAAAAAAATTAAAAATAAAAAATAAATAAAAACACACCAGGACTGGAAGGAGGAAAGAGCTGAGGACTTGGTATTTGGACCAAAAACTCCTGTCAGCATCTCCTCAATGGCCTGGTCCTACTGGTGCAGTTTAGAACAAGCTTGCAGAGGGAGCTTTGAAGGCCTGGGTTAGGCTGCATGATAACGAGCTGGGACCATTGGAATGCCAACGGGGTAGTAAACTATAACCCAGCTTCAAACTCAAGGGCACTCACCGTGCCGTAAGTGATAAAAATCAGTCACTGACTTTCCTTCCCCTCCCCTTTCCTCTACCGATGTCATTGTTGTGACGACCGGGGGTGGCACTCTTTCAGCTGTGGGGTTTAAGTGTCTTGTCACTGTGGGATTCTCCTGCGGTTTCTAGGGTGCTCACACACATGCTTACTGAAGGGTCTCACACTTGGCCCATGTTTACATATCATTCTTGCCTTGGAGCTCAAACTCCAAGAGAAGCCACAGGAAATCACCTGCAATGCCTGACCTCGCTCAGGCATGTGCACTCAGCACATGTGATGGACTCAGGAACAGAACTCATGGCCTCATGCCAACAAGGCTGGCACATCAGCCACCCAGCCCCCACCCCCAGTCATTCATCTTCGGCAGTTTGTCCAGTTGATGTGGTTTACATTCTCCACCCTCTTCTCTGTTTCCTATAAATGTCCCTGAATGCCCAGTCAACTTCCCCACCTTTTCCCTATGTAGCCACTGAGTCTCTCTGCACAACTTTTTCTCCAGGTTTCACCTTTTCTTCCAACTATTCTTGTTCCCACGGGAAAACCTGGTGTTTCATCACACCCAATGCCACTGACGAGGCTGCCTCTTCACCCCAGTAATTCCATCCTGTGATTTCTTATTCCCCTTCTTGCTAGACCGTCCATAACCATCCTTCCATCACACTTAAGGGTTTTTCCCCCACAATTGCTCTCCAAGTTATGAAAAATAAATCAGACCTTAAATTATAGGAGGGGATTTTTCTACCGAGGAAAACCCCTTGTAGAAATCTGGCACAGAGTAAATAGACATTTTTACTAACATTTGCATCCCCCAAAGTCATTTATGAATCATGTTTTTTTTTAAATCAGGATATGACCCTCTCAAATGCTTAATATTTCACAGGAGCCTAGCATACATATTCATTGATGAGTATCATTGATATTAAACGTTAAGAGCTTCTTCCTACCTCAAATGCTGGGGGAGAAGGCAATTGGGATAGAGAAGGGACCACCATGACAAAGATAGTTGGAAATGATCACTCTGGATAAAAACTGTGTGCTGAAAACAGGTAAAGGAACAAACATGATAACCTCTCAGTACCTGTATTGCAAACTATAAATCCCCAAAGGGGAGAGAGAGACATAGAGACAGAGACAGACAGAAATAAAATGCCTGCCATAGAAACAGTCTGGGGAGAGGATGGCAGAGGGAAACTGGGGATATTGGTGGTGGGACATGTACACTGGTGGTGGGATGGGTGTTGAAACACTGTATGACTGAACCCCCACCATGCTCAGCTTTGTAACTGTGTATCTCATGGTGACTCAAAACTTAAAATAAAAAACAAGCAAAATAAATAATAGAGCCTCTTGGCTTACGTGCACCCTCCCAGGCCCAGCAAAGAGAGAGGGCGCTTCCAACATTGTATAAGAAGCAGAAACATAAGCAAGAGATCTCAGAGAGGTTGCCTTGTTCCTTGTCTCCTGAATCCGCTGGATAATATGAGGGGCTAGGAAGACAGTACAGTGACTTAGGCACTTGCCTTCTGCGCAGGGACACCCCATAGATTCCCTGAGTTCTGCCAGGAGTGATCTCTGAGCCAAGGGTAAGCACTGAGAATCACCAGAATGGCCCCAAAATGAAATAAAACTAACAAAAACAACAAGACAAAAATTTATCTGTTAGAGGTATTTTGGTGAGATAGTCATAAACACTATCTCTGGAGAGATAGAACAGCGGGTAGGGCGTTTGCCTTGCACATGGCCGACCCGGGTTCCATTCCTTTGTCCCTCTTGGAGAGTATCCCACCCGCACAGCAGAGCCTGGCAAGCTACCCGTGGTGTATTCGATATGCCAAAAACAGTAACAAGTCTCACGATGGAGACATCACTGGTGCCCACTCAAGCAAATCGATGAACAACAGGATGATAGTGCTATAGTGCAGTTATACTCACAAATAAAGTTCAGTTGCCCTGAACAAAAAGCCTAGATTAAAAATGACCCAGCTGTATGCCCATGGCATTTTTCAAAGAAATAGACTGAACAATTCTGAAATTCATGTGGAATAATAAACCCCACAAATACCCAAAGAGATCCTTGGGAAAAGGAGGATGGGTGGCATCACCTTCCCTAACTTCAAACTGTACTATAAAGCAGTATTAGTTAAAATAGCATGGCATTAGAACAAAGACAGACCTGCAGACCAATGAATGGCATAGAGTTGAATGTACTAACACAGACCCTCAAATATATTATCATTTAATCTTTGATAAAGGAGCAAGGAACATGAAGTGAGACAAGGAAAGCCTCTTCAACAAGAGGTGCTGGGAAAACTGGGTAGCGACATGTGAAAAAAATGAACTCATACCTCTTTTCTCTTTCTAATGCCATGCATAAAAGTTAGACCAAAATGGGTTAAAGATCTCAATATATTACCTAAATCCATAAAGTATATGGAAGAAAATGTATGTAAAACTCTTCATGGCATTAAAAGTAAAGGCATCTTCAAAGATAAAACACCACTGACTAAGCAAGTGGAAACAAAGCCAAACAAATAGGACTCATTAAACTACGAAGCTTCTGCACCTCAAAAAAATATCTGATATAAAAACAGCCCACAAAATGAAAAAAAATTATTTACACAATACCCATCTGATAAAGGGTTAAATATCAAAGCTTGCTGGGCTCTCCAAGAGGGACGGAGGAATCAAATCCAGGTCGGCTGCGTGCAAGGCAAACGCCCTACCTGCTGTGCTATTGCTCCAGTACAGTAAGACAATAATAATTGGAAATTATCATTTTGGACAGGAACTGAGTGTTTAAAGTAGGCAAGTGGATATACCTGGTAACATTTTAGTATCTGTATTGCAAACCAAAAGGAGAGAGAGAGAGAGAGAGAGAGAGAGAGAGAGAGAGAGAGGAAGTACTTGCCATAGAGGCAGGCGGGGAGTGGGGGGCAGGAGGGAAACTGGGGACATTGGTATTGGTGGTGGGCAATGTACACTGGCGAAGGGACAAGTATTGGAACATTATATGACTGAAATCCATGAACAACTTTGTAACTGTGTGTCTTACTGTGATTTAATAAAATAATGAATTTTTAAAAAGAACCCTGGTGATGTGAAATGAATGCAGATGACTAGAGAAACTCAGAGACATGGAGAAGAGTACCGATAGCAATCATTATCACACTAAGAAGAAATCACTGTCACTATCATCCCATTGTTCATTGATTTGCTCAAGCGGGCACCAGTAATGTCTCCATTGTGAGGCTTGTTGTTACTGTTTTTGGCATATCGAATATGCCATGGGTAGCTTGCCATGTAGGCGGGATACTCTCGGTAGCTTGCCGGGCTCTCCATCATTTTCTTAGTGATCCCTTCTCTATTCCATCTGCCTTCTCCCCTCTGCCCATGAAGCAGTCTTCCAGCTATGGGGCAATCCTCTTGGCCCTTGTATCTACAGTCTTTGGGTGTCAGCCTCATGTGATGTTATTCTATACTCCACAAATGAGTGCAGTCCTTCTATGTCTGTCCCTCTCTTTCTGACTCATTTCACTTAGCATGATACTCTCCATGTCTACCCATGTATAAGCAAATTTCATGACTTTATCTCTCCTAACAGCTGCATAGTATTCCACTGTGTAGATGTACCAAATTTTCTTTAACCAGTCATCTGTTTTAGGGCACTCGGGTTGTTTCCATATTTTGGCTATTACGAACAGTGCTGCAATGAATATATAGGTACATATGTCATTTCTACTGTGCTTTTTTGCACCTCGGGATATATTCCCAGAAGTGGTATTGTTGGGGGTCATATGGAAGCTCAATTTCTAGTTTTTGAAGGACTGTCCATATTGTTTTCCAGAAAGGCTGGACAGTTGGCATTCCCACCAACAGTGAAAGAGCATCCCTTTTTCCCCACATCCACGCCAGCACTGGTTGCTTTTGTTCTTTTGAATGTGTGCCAGTCTCTGTGGTATGAGATGATATCTCATTGTTGTTTTGATTTGCATCTCCATGATGACTAGTGATGTGAAGCATTTTTTCATGTGCCTTTTGGTCATTTTTCTTTCTTTTTTGAGGAAACTTCTGTTCATTTCCTCTCCCCATTTTTTGATGGGGTTGGAGGTTTTTTTCTTATACGATTCTACTAGTGTCTTGTATATCCTGTATATTAATCCCTTATCAGATGAGTATTGAGTAAATTTTCTTTTCCATTCTGTGGGCTCTTTATGTATTTTGGTCACTGTTTCTTTTGAAGTGCAGAAGCTTTTTAGTTTGATGTAGTCCCATTTGTTTATGTTTGCTTCCACTTGCATGGTCAGTGCTGTTTTGTCCTTAAAGATGCTTTTAGCTTCAATGTCATGGAGAGTTCTGCATACATATTCTTCTATAAACCTTATAGATTCATGTCTGATATTGAGGTCTTTAATGTACTTTGAGCTGACTTTTGTGCCTGGCATTAGACAGAGATCAGAGTTCATTTTTTTGCAGGTAGCTACCCAGTTTTCCCAGCACCATCTGTTGAAGAGGCTTTCCTTGTTCCACTTCACATTTCTTGCTCCTTTGTCAAAGATTAAGTGGCCATATATTTGGGGTCTGTGACAGGATATTCAACTCTGTTCCACTGGTCTGCAGGCCTGTTTCTAGCCCAATACCATTCTGTTTTTAGAGCAATGAAACCAAGAGCTGGTTCTTTGAGAATATAAACAAGATCAATAAACCTCTAGCAACATTCACAAAATAAGGGAGAGAGAAAACCCTAATAAACCAAATCAGAAATGAAAAGGGGGACATTACAACAGAAACTACAGAAATTCAAAGGATCCTCAGCAATTACTTTGAGAATCTTTATGCCATGAGACAAGAAAACCTCGAGGAAATGGATAAATTCCTAGATTCCTATAGCTTCCCAAGGCTGAACCAAGAAGACCTGGAATACCTGAACAGACCTATCACCATCAAGGGAATTGAAACGGTAATAAAAAGTCTCCCCAAACACAAAAGTCCTGGCCCAGATGGATTCACTAGTGAATTCTTCCAAACCTTTAAAGAGAACTTACTCCCAATCCTCTTTAAGCTTTTCCAGGAAATTAAAGTATCAAAAACACTTCCAAACAGTTTCTATGAAGCAAATATCACACCTGATACCAAAATCAGACAAAGATACCACAAAGAAAGAGAATTACAGACCAATATCCCGGATGAACACAGACGCAAAAATCCTCAACAAAATACTAGCAAATAGAATCCAACGACTCATCAAAAAAGATGACCAAGTAGGATTCATCCCAGGAATGAAAGGATGGTTTAACATTAGCAAGTCAATCAACATAATTCATCATATCAATAAAAGAAATAATAAAAAACCATGTGATCATATCAATAGATGCTGAGAAAAGCATTTGACAAGATCCAGCACCCGTTTATATGAAAACTCTCAGCAAAATGGCCATCGAAGGAACTTTCCTCAATATACTCAAAGCCATCTACCACAAGCCCAGGGCAAGTATCATTCTCAATGGGGAAAAACTAAAAGCCTTCCCTCTAAGATCGGGCACAAGACAAGGTTGCCCACTTTCACCACTCCTATTCAATATAGTACTAGAAGTCCTGGCTATAGCAGTTAGACAAGAGAAAGATATCAAGACAAGAAAAAGATATCCATATAGATAGGAAAGGAAGAGGTCAAGATATCACTATTTTCAGACGATATGATACTATACTTGGAAAACCCTAAAGACTCTACAGAAAAGCTCCTAGAAACAATAAGTCGATATAGTAAAGTGGCAGGCTACAAAATCAACACCCAAAAGTCCCTGGCTTTCTTATACACAAATTATGAAAGAGAAGAACGAGACATTAAAAAAACAATCCCTGGGGCTGGAGCGATAGCACAGCAGGGAGGACATTTGCCTTGCATGCGGCCAACCCGGGTTCGATCCCTGGCATCCCATATGGTCCCCCAAGCACCGCCAGGAGTAATTCCTGAGTTAAAAGCCAGGAGTAACCCCTGAGCATCACAGGGTGTGACCCAAAAAGCAAAAAAATAAAATAAAATAACCAATCCCTTTTACAATAGTACCTCAGAAAATCAAGTACCTTGGAATCAGCTTAACCAAAGAGGTGAAGGACCTATACAAGGAAAATTACAAAACACTACTCCAAGAAATAAAAGAGGACACTAGAAAATAGAGACACATCCCCTGCTCACGGATAGGGACAATTAACATTATCAAAATGGCAATACTGCCCAAAGCACTATACAAATTTAATTGTGTCCCTATCAGGATACTCGTGA
Organism: Sorex araneus; assembly: GCF_027595985.1. NCBI lineage: Eukaryota > Metazoa > Chordata > Mammalia > Eulipotyphla > Soricidae > Sorex > Sorex araneus. The sequence continues at coordinate 7,539,370 of NC_073312.1, forward strand.
CATTTTTCAAAGAAATAGACAAAACAGTCCTGAAATTCATATGGAATAGTAAACCCCCACGAATAGCTAAAGCAATCCTTGGGGAAAAGAAGATGGGTGGCGTCACCTTCCCCAACTTCCAACTCTACCTCTCCTAGAGCTTTAGCAAACTCCCCACGGGGTGAAGCTGCGGAGGAGAACAGTTTGAGGCTCACTGACTTGCAAAAACCCAGGCACAGAGAGAGAAGTCCAGCAGGGGGACACTGGAACGCTCCGGGGCCCTTTTCCACCGAGAGAAACGCCTGCTGCAGGCCCTCCACCCGCTGACCATGCGCCAATTATTGACATCGAAAATCCAAAATGAAAACACTGGAAAGTGGTCTAAAGTCTTCTTGAATAATTTCTCTGAACTTTGGATGTGAGGATTCAAAATTAATGGCTCACGGTGATTGGAAATGAGCAGTACGTCTCACTTAATTCTCCAGATCTCCAGAGAGAGCCTAATTGGGA